>NC_136010.1:8268979-8573979 GCF_048128805.1 Centroberyx gerrardi
GAGCAACACAAATATCAGTGATCGGAGTTTCAATATAGATGATGAATGGCACGACTAACATGTCGATGGGCTGAGATCAAAAGTTTCAAATGGGACTCCTGGGATGAATGTCTTTGTTTTCCAAAAAAATCTCTATAATCCTGTGTCCTCACTTCTCCTCGTAACTTCCAGCGAGGATTCAGCGTGCCTCCAGGCTAAGATCCTAAGCTGTGTTGAGCAGACAAATGCATCACAGTTGGAAGTTATTGCTGAGCTTGTGAGCTCCGAGAGATACCCCGGGGCTGTGGTTTGTCGCTTGGTACATTGGCACAACTCCTGTAAAATAATATGCCAAGCACAATCTCTGGCCCTTTTGCTTGAAGCGACTGAAGGGAGATCCCTTATTCCCAGAGCCTGTAAATAACACGTCTTTCTTTTCTTCTTTTAAGTCTTAGTGACTAAAAGGACATCAGATGGGTTAAATGTCTTTTGATACACAATTGCAAT
This sequence comes from Centroberyx gerrardi, assembly GCF_048128805.1. Lineage (NCBI taxonomy): Eukaryota > Metazoa > Chordata > Actinopteri > Beryciformes > Berycidae > Centroberyx > Centroberyx gerrardi. Next base: position 8,269,466 of record NC_136010.1, read on the forward strand.
GAATCCTAAGAGATAACTGACAGCTCAATAATGGTTTTCCTCTTCAATTGTGATGTTATAAAAAGTTCAATTGAAGTAAAAACCAGTTGCTGTAGTTTTCTATGTGTTGCATTTAAGAGAAAAGTCCCAGATTGTGTTGATTTGTCACAAAAGCACTGAAAGCTTCTGACGAGTGGGAATAAAAGCTTCACTGAGGGGAGAAATAACCCACAAGCCATTGCATAAGAGCACATGTTAGACTGATGCTCATGCTCATACCATGCATGTAAACGGAATTAGCGAGCCTGATCCGAAAGCATCCAGCTCTCTTCACCTGCTGCCGCTGAGTCGTGCGCATCTGCATTTTATTACAGTGTCGGCTGTAGCCCCGACACAAGGGGATGGAGGGAATTGCAGTGATATGTCAATGTGACAGGCTGATGCATGGCACTGCTAGTGTTCTCGATGCATATCCCATGACACCGGAGCAGCATAAACAACCCGCTCTTTCCCTTGGACCCTTCCGCTAATTGCCAGTAGCAAATCAAACGCACTGCACAACTGCCACCGTTCCAATTAAATTCACGCCCGCCGCATTGCATGTTGAGGAACAATTAAATTTAGGGCCCATAGTCATTGTCTTTCCGTGGGTAAGGGAGGAATTTTGTGTAGTTTTCCACTATTAAAGCCAATAACCATGTGAACTTTGAAGGGTTCAGGTGATCTGTCAAGGCCTTTGCCATCCACTTCATCTGTGTGCAAATATTCATACTTTTGCCTTTCTGCCCAAACGTGACAGAAGATACTTTTTACAAAACAACTGCCATTTCTTTGGCAGTAGTCAGGGATTTTGCTTTCATAGAATACGAAGGACTGACTGAATACCTCTGTGTCTGATAAAGACCATGGCAGACCACCCAAGCCTTTTAAAGTGCCATGGTGAGCGTTAGTAATAATGTGAAAACTCCACCAATCAACCTGTTTGCCTACTTACGGACTCATCATCTCACCTCACATACCGTACATAGCGATGGAATCCATACACAAGGCTAAATGTTGACTAAACCTGTTCAGTCTTTGGTCAGGGCCAAATAACAGCAGACACTTCAGGGAAGAAAATATAAGTGTATCTTAAACTTCAGGATCTGAGTATCTAACAGAAAGGCCTTGAAGAAGTTTAGATGGCGTGCCTTCAGTTTCAACAAGTCCACTAGCACTCAGTAAAACACGTTATTATTTGGTTCCAGTGATCGCCTTGTTAAAGGATAAGGCCGGTGTTTTTTAATGCATTGCTTACCGTCAACAAATCCTATGAAAATAACAAAATCAACAATGCGTTTGCTCTACTCCCGTTACTTTCTGACTTCCCACGTATCGTTTTTAACCTTCAACCCGGAAGTCATTGGCTCCAATTGTAAGCTAAAAACCTTGAAATACAGCTCACAAAGATATAGTTTCAATTTTAAAAATCGCTAACTGTTACCACGAAAAGTCAGGCTGTTGTAGTTATTACCGAATCAAATTCAAATGGGAACAAATTCTTCATTACGCCGGGGACTATTTTCGGTGCTACGGAACTACTTTCCTGAGATCGCAAAGTGTTTACGGCCGGCTTATTAAGTTGTTTGAGGAAAAAGTCGGCTGGCCCGGTGCATCGTGATGATGAAATATGTTGCCCAGAGCAACGGCATGGCTCTTTGACCTGTTTTTAATCGTTTTTTAATACAATGGAGTTCTATGGCTGCTGGGACATGGCTGCATTGGGCATTGGCTACATGGACGAGACTTGTTGGCAAAACAAAATCATTGCTGATTTTGTTATTTTCATAGGATTTGTTAACGGTAAGCAATGTATTAAAAAACACCAGCCTTATCCTTTAACACTGATCCTACATGTGTTCTTACTCGCTCTACGGACTGAGAGAAGACTTAAATCTTCTCTGTATTTCTCTTGTTGACAGACTATACATCCCCAGTCTGGACTTCTGAATATCCACTTGTGAATTAGAGGCCATCCTCAAGTTATCTTAGTACTATTCCCCACTAAAGTCCTCAATGTGTTTATGGGGGCCAAAGGTCCTAGCTGATTCTCATTTTAACAGTCAAACAGAACATTTTCAGTCTCTCCAGGTGATTATGTCCTGTGCCTAAAACATCAATTTCTGAGCTGATAGTCTTTTCTTTATATATATTTTTCTTTTATATATGTCAACCTTTGGCCATATTATCCAGATACACATCTCTCTGCTAAACTATTTGCCTGGTTTACTATTCTGTTTTAAAAAGTGCTATATCAACTTATTTGTATTATTAATATGCCAATTCATATATACATGTAATGGATACAGGATGGAGCCGTGTAACTCACACCTGTTGTCATTAATTACAACAATCAGAGTGAAAAGACCTTAAATCTTTTAGACTTTGGAAGCCAATTTCTTTTTGTTTCTATCCTTTTATCTTTTTAGCATTCTGTTGTAGGACAAAAAGCAAATGGAAAAAGTCGCAGCCAAAATTTTAATAGCACTGCCATAAATTATACATCGCATTTACTCAGAAAACACAATGTTCGGGTGCCGCACAGGTAGGTGGCGGCCCTCCCACTGGTTCTGGAAACTGTTTCAAGGACACATTCTAGCATAAACATGCCAAATGTTAAAATATTGGTGGGGTAGACGATGCTTTATGAAAAGCATGTGTCTCTGTAAATGGATTTTTCAAACAGAATGTGGGAGTGCAGAAGAGACGCAGTGGTAAAACAAAATCCCTTCTCTGTCGACTCCACTGCTTCAGACTTCAAGTTAGGAAAGTGTGCCACCATCTGGACAATTCATTACTTTCTACTGAGGCAGAAACTGCAGTCGGCTGCATAAAACAGACTGCATACAATGACAGGGAATATAGTGTCATTTCCTGAGATAAATTCACTGCATTTACTATTTAATGTAATCTGCTAAATATGCTTATCCACACAAAAGAACCTCACAGACTTTACATATAAACTTAACATTCTCCATTTATTTTGAACACTCGCTTGAAAAAACATTAGTGCAAATCATACAGAGGAACCGTTTCAGAGACTGATACGTGATTTTAAATTATTAATAAATATACATAACTCATTTTACACTTTGAGATGCTACAAGCACTTTTCACAGTTAAATATCTTTCTCCCAAACCATCCTGTACATCCAACAACATTGTGGTCTCTCTGAATGAATGAAATGTTACCAGCCAGGGGAAAAGGCAAAATGAGAAATGCACTAATCCGAAGCATTTAGATGCAGCATTACTCTCTCTCAGATACAGAACACGGTCAGCAGCCCAAGCTTTAATTTGCTCAAATTAATCTAACTCTGTAATTATAAATAATTAAAACTACCCTGTATAGCATACCCTTGGATCTTCAACCCAAGTAGTTTACGAAAATTTAAAACACACAGATACACTGTATCACATTCACTCTTTGAAATTAGTGACAACTTGCCACAGATGTTTTCGTATATATTTCACTACAGGGCTCTAGCAAAAACCGCCCTATATCAATCATATTTTCTCCATTTTGTGATTTATACATGTTGGAATTCATAAAACACAATTTACTTTTACACAGTATGTAAGCAATGATGAAGTGCTTGTATGATACAGACGACAATTACCTAAACTGACTATACTTAACACATGAAACCTTTCAGTTTTTGAACAAAATCCTATTTTTGACAAACATTTTCGAAAGCTGCGCAAAATAAAGACACGAAAGCAAACTAGGCTACTGTAAATATGTCAGAATTCCAATTTTATCTGAAATCGTGTGAAACCTAGCAGAAGAAATGGTTTTGTCAATGTCTCAAGTTAGTCTTCTATTGTCAAATCGGCAGAAATACATCCAAGCTGTATTGAATATCCAATATTGATTTGTTGTCTGGGATTGCAGTGCAAATATATCAATCTATGGATTATACTTCATCACATTCTTGCCACATTTAGTCATTTCAAACACATTTATGATGGCACATCAAGAGCATTATTCTCAAGAGTATTGTCTTTCATACCCAATACATAGTGACTAAGCCAACCAGATTATATATGTACAATTTTGAATTGCAGAGGCTATGGCGTTCATTTTACCAAATGGTACATTCATATCAATGATGAAAACACTGACTTCCCTAAAAATAATCAATATTGCAGATATCCCTAAAAATAAATTTAACAGGTACTTTGTGGGTGATGATGCGCTGTACTATACATGTTACTGTTATTTTTTTGATTATTCTGTAGCCTTCTATTCAGAGACACTCATCCACATTTAGTTTCACTTCTTAATCCTTGTCTTTCATGTAATTCTATGACTTGATTATTGTCAACTGGACCAGCAACAGAGCAACATCAAGCTTAATGTTTAAGGCCTAATCTGCATCAAGGTAAACGGTCCTAAATTTGTGTTTCAGCATCTACAGAGTTAAATGTGAAGTGTAGCTGAAGTACAAGCTGATAGCATGCAACAAGATTTGGAAACCAAAAGGCCACAGACAACACATAAGGAAAAGTGCAATTGCATGCTGAAAATATGATTGCCACCTGCTGTTCTCTCTAAAATAACCCACCAAGTACGAATGCCTTACAGTTCAGTTCCTCCCACTTCCTTTACATTCTGTGACATGCCGCGGTCACAGTTTAAGTTCAAAGTGCAAATCCAAGCCTTTGCCAGAAAGTTTATGAAATGGGTGAGAAATCTACAAAAAACTGTATGCTACTACAAAAGCATCCAAATATTGGTTAAGCTCAGTTAATCACATCCACTCACTGCAGTATCCTTAGTCACTCATTTCATCCGTCCAGTTCAGTCACATTGTACAGTATAATGCATTCCATGAGTCCATGGGGTTGACTGCATGATTAGCAGTTATCTCCCTTTAGTACCGGAGGGTTTTCTCCATCACTGAAGCTGTATGAGGAGCTTCATACAACAGGGTCCTGAAAAGACAAAAAAATATACACATTATGAGGAAGACGCAGATCTGAGGTTGCTTCCTATCATGAGATCTTCTTCTGCAAAGCACACATCATCGTCTTCTTCTTCACTCACAAATTCACACACTTTACCACTCACCTCGCCGATAATTTCATTTTCTGTATTAGGGCTATTTTATACACTTTGATTTTTATTTTGCCTTGTCATGTTCTGCCATTTTTCCAACACGTTTACTCTATCCACTTGTATCTGTGCTTGTTATATTGGGTGCAGTATTGTATGTTTTAAAGAGAGATGTTTTCATAAACCCCTTGGGCTATTTTTTATCTCACCTGCACAAATTAAGAATTGCAAATCTTCTTTCTGTATTTTTAGATCGCTGTATTTATCAGTGGGTTTTTTTTTTTTATCACTTCACTTCTGTGTTTTTATCGCTGCAAATAAACAAAACATGCTTTAAATACCTGCCGATCCCTCGTGGGCTGCTGAATGGTCATCAGTTTGTCTTTCACTGAAGCTGTAGCGCTCTGCTGCAAGCTGCTGCTGGTAACGACTCCGGTGGCCGTTTCTCGGCTCTGGGTGGGAGGAAGCTCATCCCTCTTGGGCTGTGGTTGAGTCTGTTGTGGTTTCACTATGGTGATTTTAATGGGGATTTCTTTGACACCATGCTGCACTCGACTATACTGGCGCATGGAGGGGTTGAAAGTACGAACGATGGGAAGTTCACTCAGTGTGGACGTCTCCTGTTTGGGTTGCGCACTCTCTTTTATAATGATTTTACTTTTTTTGTTTGAAAGGACAGTTTGCACAGGTAGGATCGCTGGCCTCTTAGCAGGGCTGGAAGTCTGGAGTCTGGTTTTGTGGTGAGCTGAGGCTTGTCGTTTTTCTTCCAAGTGAGAAACCCCTCTGCGCAGGTGGCCATTATTTTCCTTGGTGACAGAGACTCCTACATCTTTCCTTTTCTTCACTTCTTTAGGTTTCTTGGGGCAGACTGCCATGTGTTTGGTTCTGCTGCGGCGTAATGTGAACTCCCGACTACAGTGCGGGCAGACAAATATCTCCTGCTCCTCATTCACTTGTGCAGGGGTGACTTTATTTGACGAAGAGGCTGACTTGTTCCTCTGTGACATGGCCCTTTGGACCAACTTCTTTTTCCTTTTGTTGAGGGCACTGAGCTTCATCTTTACTGAAGATTCTTGGTTAGGTTTGGACCTGTTTGCCTGGCTGGCTCTGTGGGAAGCATTTAGTCCATTAGTAGAGTTGGTAGTAGACAGAACTCCATTTTGAGCTTTAGCAAAGTGGCGAAGTGGGATGGGATTCTTTTTGGGTGTGTACCGCCTTTTATCACTGGCATTCGCACAAGCAAGGATGTGTTTGTGCAGCTCTGGCATGTTATCAAAGCTTTTTCCACACTTGGTGCAACGAATAGCTGTACTGAAGGTTTGCGGGATGTTGTGGGTGGTGAAGTTTGTGGCTGAAGCCACCGAGCCAGCAGGGGATCTATTGTGGTAGGGAAATGGAGGTGGTTTGAAACTGGGATAGTGTTGGTTGATGCCGAGACGAACATCAGGGCCTTTGAGTTTGCTTCCATCCGAGGCCATGATTTTAATTGTTGTAAACAGTTCTTCAGCAGCAGCATCTACTTCACCTTCTTCTTTTTTAACTGATTTCTTGGACTCCTCTGAGGCAGAAGGCACTGAAGCCTCTGTGTTGACTTTTGTGGAGTTGTTGTAGTTCTGAGGTCTTAGTTTGCCCTTTTCTTCCTCTGTGTATGTACACTGCTGGCCAGGGTGCAGTTCTTCCTGATGCTGTTTCAGGTTGCAAAGGTAGACAAATTCTTTTGTGCATGCACTGCAGACATAAGTCTTGCCAACACCATGGAGGCTAGATCGATGATCAAGCAAAGCGGAGGGCTTACCAAAGAGCAGCAGGCAGAACTCACATTTGTAGGGCCATTCATCAGCATGGTCACTTACATGGTGGCCTAGTTCTTTCATTGAATGGAAAAGCTTATCGCACACATTGCAGATGAAGTTCTTGGTGAAAGTCTGTTGTTGTGCATCACTAGATGTGTCACTTGAGGATTCTTCCTCTTTAGCTTGTTCAGAGCGGGGTGGGGTTTTAGCTGAGGTTTCAGGTGTGGAAATGGAATTGTCAGCAGTTTCTTCCTCTTTTGGGGTTGGTGGCTCCTCACTAACAACAGGTTCTGGGGCAGGATTTGATTCCCCCACTGTAGGACAATCAGACATAACTGCAGAGGTGGTTGATAGAGTTACTGATTCTGCGATGGAGGATACTAGAATAGTGGGATCAACAGTTTGAGGGTTGGGTACTGATACAATCTGTTGTTCTATGTGATTTATAACCATCTGCGCAGGTGCTGGAGGCTCAGCAGTATTTTCTTGTAAGGTAATTGCAGTAGGGACAATATTCCCTGGGGCTTCAAGAGCTATTGTGCACTCAATCAAAACAGTGTTGCTGGTAATATTGTAAGAGTTGATGAGGGAATCATTTAAAGTTACAGTGGGTGTGAATGGCATTTCTGACCCAGCAGTAGATTCAACCAAAGGTGCATTGAGAGCAATCTGATCAGTGAGAAACACGTGACCAGGTAGATTTAGAGCTGGGTCAAGGGGCTGGGAGAGGGTAACAAGGTTTGCAGCATTTGTAGCGGTAAATGCAGTGGTTAAATCACACTCTGAAGAATTTAATGTATTTTCTGTGCAGATTACCAAAGGTTCAGGTGATATATTTGGGGCCAACACCTGAATTGGTTGGTTTGAGGGGTTAGAAATCGAAGCTGGTGGTGCCAAAACTGTAATTAATGAAGGAGCAGCTGGGAGCACTGAGTGTGAGGCTGGCGAAGCAAAAGCTATAGTGCATGGTGACGCTGGCTGCAAGGCAACTGGGGTAAGAGAGGAGGGTGATGGAGTGAGAGAATTGGAGGGTAGGGCAAGTCCATAAACAAGTCCTTCTGCAATAGGCTGGGCTGTAGTCATCATGTCTGAACCTGCAACTATGGTAAAGTCTGTGACTAAAGGGGTCTCGGGATTCCCTAGGCTTATGTTTTGCTCTCCAATGTCAATATTTGCATACTCATTCATCAACACCTTCTCCAACATGCAGGTGTTTGGTTTTCTTTTTTTCAAAACTGCTTGCGTAACTAAATTTGATGTCAACTCTGGGTCACCTGGGCTCTTTTTTTGCAAACTCAAGTCCAGCACAGCATCCGCTAAAGCTACATCTTCATTTCTTTTGACAGCATTAGAGAGATCCAGTGGTTGTTGGTTACAAGAATTGCCCCCAGTTAAGGAGGGCCAGCTCTCTGCCAAGAGAGGATTTGTTATTGGCTCTTCTACCAATGGTGTTGTGCTATCCTTCTCATTGGCTGTTTTGTGCACAGGTGAGCTATGTTGGGTCTCCATCTGTGCTGCACTAAAAGTATCACAATCTCCTGTATCTGGCATTGTTGTTTCCTCATTAGATGTTGGGATTTGCTGTGGAGAGCTGGGTGGGGATCCGGTCCTTCTTTTAAATCTCCCTGTTCCTGCAGGCAGGACAGAAAGGGAGAGAGGTGAACAAGGCTTCTGGCCATCTGTTATGAGCGCAAGCGTAGGTTTAAGGCCATCCTGCTTCTCCAGGAGCTGCTTCAACTTAGGAGACAGAAACACAGTTCTTTCTTTCTGCACAACTGTAGATTCTGTATTCTGAGGAAGTAGATTTTCTATCAAAGAAGACACAAATGATGAGGATGACGACGACACAACAACCTCAGACTCCAGTTCAGTTTTAATTTGTGGTAAAAGAGGTGGCGTTGCAGTTCTTCTCTTGGCCAGTGGTTGACCAGATATCTCTTTGCCTGTAATTGCATCTGCATTTAGAACCTGGCTGATTTGGGCAGGATCAAGAATCAGGGCATCCAGTCCAACCAAAGTAGAAGATCCAGAGTTAACCTCAGCTACTTCACAGCTGCTAACTGTGCTTGTCGACACTATCTTCCCATCAATGTAAAAGCTGAGATTCTCAGAGATATTGCTAGAGACGTCTAGCATATATTGTTCTACTTGTTCCCCTACATTCTCCAGAACAGCTGCAGGAGCTGTATTGTCACTGAGCCGTGTTTCCTGTTGAGATGTTGCACTGAATATTCTCTGAATGTTTTCCTCCTGAGGCAGTTGGGTTTTTTCAACACGTTTGATTCGGAGGTGCTGCTCATGGATCCTGCGCTCATGTCGTCTCTTGTTAGTATGTGTACTAAATATCTTTTCACAATACTTGCAAGCATGTCCCCCTTCTAGCTGAGTAGTCTGGTCTCCAGCAGCCAAGATGGAAGTACCAGAGCTACTGGGAGAAGAAGTAGGGTCTAGACCACCAGTTTGCATGACGGAGCCTGGAGAATTCACTGGCTTTATCAAAGAACCAGTGCTATTTTCATGCCTCTTCTCATGCTGCCAGTGACCTATCTTTGAACCAAAGGACATGTTGCTGTTATTGTATTCGTATGTGTGTGTCTGCTTGTTTGCCAAGGGATGGATGTGCATGTGACGCTCCAAGCCTTGTTTGCTGGTAAAATGTCTCTCACAGTGCTGGCAGGGAAAAGAGTCCCACTCTAAATCCGTATCCTGATCAGGATCTTCGTGGAGATCAGGGGACAATGACTTAGTCGTATCTGGTTCCATGTTAGATTCCTCTTGATCATTGTCCTCCATCTCTTCCTCTTCATCTTCCTCTTCCTCCTCTATGTCCTCATCATCTCCAAATTCAGAGATATATAAGTGAGGAGAATCCTCCATCATCTCTGGAGGTTGTATCCAGTTCTCTGTGGAAGTCTGTCACACAAGACCAGTTTTCACACCTATTAAATGGATAAAGCAAGACGGTGTTGTTTAGCAAACAAACACAAATGAGAGCTGAAATGCCATTAAGGACTGCACCAATTCAACCAAAACTTCCCTTATGTTACCAATAGCACAAATGTTATTCCATTTATAATCTTCCTCTATTTTTTTCTCAATATCTGCGAAATTTCCTGAGAATTAAAATGTTGCATCTCTCCTCTACATCCTTTTAGAGTAGGCCATGCCCAATCCTCAATGTTAAAAATTAAAGCAAGTAAACAATGAAACTACATATTCCAAACATTAAAAGAAATGCACACAAAATAACACAAAGTAAGTATAAAGTGAAATTGAAATAATTATTACTATCATAATCACACTATCTTACCATTTTCATGATCAGTGCAGAGTAGAAGGCATGTTTTATTTGTCAGATGAACACAGGCTTCTGGGAAAAATAAAAGCACACACAAAAAAACACTTGTTGAAAAACTATGCAAACAGCTCACTGATGTGAAACATAAGCTCAAATTACTGAATGAGAAGAAGCAGAAACTGATCGGACGGAACAGCTGTGGTGGTGGGAGACGATGAGCAATCATCACTGCAATGTCATTTATCTCTCTGGTCATTTAGCTGCTGCATAAGCCTTGAGTCCCATCTTGTGAACATACTGTGACCATATGCCTCCTGAATATCAAGGTTATATTATGGACCAATAACACTCAAAGAGTAGATGACAAAGTATCAGCCCTTTGTAGCATTAAGAAAACTGTTATACAGCATTTTTTATTATTATAGGATGCCAATATTATCTTTTTTTACCCTGAGCTGGTTGGCTGAGTACACGTGTTCACATCCATAGTTAAACAAGCCTAGGAACTATTATTTTACACTTGTAACAACATACATTTTGGTGAATTTTGTCCATCTGTGCCACTACTCGACATGACAAAATGGCAGGCCCATGTGTGCTACATTTACTATACTGTGACTTTCATCTGCTCTTTGCGACTGCATGAGATTTATCATCCTTGAATATATGAGCATCAAAATCAAATTTGTTTAAGTCTTACTTCAGTAGGAGCTCGTTGTGCAATAATTATATTTCATCAGCTGTGCCCTGCATTATTAGTGCATTACTGGCGCAGTTTTCAGGCAGCTGCAGCCACGGGAAGACATGTAAACAAACACTTCGTCACTTATAGTTATACTCGGTTCAAGTCTTTGAGAGACGTCTGTGATAAATCGAGGTTGCACAAATGCGACTGAATCAGTCATATGGTGTATCAGTGCCTCAAATATTGTTCCATAATAATGGGGCACACAGTTCAGAGGCCTATATGCCCAGTTACTTTTTTAATATTCTATTTCTGTTTCCTGCCATCTGCGTTGCAACAGGCTACTTTGACAAAAGTTACATAAATTTCATATTCATAACAGCAATACTGGAAGTAATATTATTTGTATTACTTGGATTAGCGTCGGGTGCGTTCATTCGCATCTGCTTCACCTGCGTTTGATGACGCTGCCCCCGTCCTTGCACCATTGCTAGCTTGTCTCACAACACGTCGTCACACTGCTTTGCCAGATAGTCGACTAGCTCGTCCACTGGAAGGTCACTTGGCTTCTCTAAAACAGTCTTGGCACACTCTTCCCGATACAAGAAAGCCGCAAGCAAGTAAACTGTCTATAAACACATGAATATCCATACACACGGTTTCACTCACCAAGTGAAAGAGATCAGCTGTTATCGGCCATTAACGCATTAACAATACACTGCTAGCTAAAATGCTAGCTAGCTAGCCCTAGCTAAATTGTCGTTTGTGAAGGGAGGTTCGACATCATCGTTGCAAGCATTTTGTTTACAAAAGTCTGCTTTGGTTGCAGTATTTATGGTTTCTGTACATACTTTTGTTTGCAGCCAAAATGCCGTTCAGAAGGTTTGGATTATTCCACTTGTGTAGGTTGCAGCTGTGTGCTTTGGCTTCTCTTCTTCCCTATTGTACCACAGTTAGTTCTTCCAGCATTTTGATTGGCCAGAACGTGTGGATGATCAATTTTGGACCAATCGGCAACAGGTTTGTTGAGGCACTAGAGGGGAAAAACATCAAAGCAGCAGGCAGCTGTCACCCGAGACTTCAGAAATATTGAAAAATTTAGACGCATCAATTCCAGCCTGTAGGAACAAGCGGCCCATTAGAAATAGGTTTATAAACGGATAGTAATAGGTTTATAATAGTTTTAAATATATAAAGATCCACAATGTAATAAAAGATGTACAATTTGTTCACTTCACCTAATGTAGGCTACTATTTGGACAGCATACATGAATGTTGTAATCTTCAAGAGCAATCATGAATACGAAAGAGAAAGAAAAGAAATCTAGGAAATTATTAATAGGTTTTAGGTCAAGATACCAATATATGTCGGGTTTTTTTCTTTTTATTTAACAGAAAACTTTACAGAATTAGAGACTCGGGGTTACACTTTAATGCAATGTAATGTAAATATTTATTATATATTTATTATATTATATTTATTTACATTTAATCATAAATCTGCTGGGGCAATAGCTTGATCTCTCCAGAAGAGAACATTGTGAGGATCTTTTACAGCAGCTGTCACAATTCATTTACTTCTGTAATGCAGTGGATGTTAGACAATTTAAAAATATAGTGATAAAGTGCATGTGAATAAAAAATGATATTCGAGTGATGATTTTGATAAATCAAAATACAATTTCTTTTTAAAAACGTGTGTATTTCTGTTAAGAACTGAGACATATTTCATTATTCATCACTCCAACAGTCAAACTCTATCCTTGCAGTGTGTTCCTTTGTCCTGTAGAGGGCGCTGTGTCTCAATATATAGAAGTTGGTAATTTGGCTTCACTGAACTTCAGTGAACAGTAACTTCGGTTACTTCCACCAACGGTGAATTTCTGCTATATTTTTTTGTATAGCAGAAATATATCTTATGGAATGCCTAATATATCTAAGCCTCTTTATACTATTATTATTATTAGTAGTAGTAGCAGCAGCAGTAGTAGTAGTAGTATTGAGTTTTTTCAAAAACCTTTCAAAAGATAGTTACAAGACAACAATAAACACATTAAAACCTGTCTGTAAAAAGGTTATTTAAAAGATCAAACTGCTTCTGCGATATAAAGAAATTATTTTATTGCATTCATACCAGCTACTGGAGGCTATTTATTTTCATCTTGCAAAGATATGCAATAGTTCACCATTCATTTCAAAACTGATGTTATAACTGGGCCATATCTACATGAAATCTCCTGAATTCCTTTTGTTTTTGACAGATTTAAGATTTATGATGTATACTGTTACATCTCCTGACCAGTTCTCTGTTTCCCCCCAACAATTGTCAATTGAGTCACAAGGGACTGGCTCATATTAACCCCACACCTACACTGATAGGACGCAACCCTCTATTTTCTCATGGCATTATTTCCACCTCCAGAACCATGGTAACATAAAAGACAGTCTTTGAGCAGCTCTGTAGGAGTGCATCAGGAACTACATGTACACTACTGGCATCGCATAGCACATGGGTGGTGTTCTCATGCGATGCATGCTTTGTCTGTTCTTTTTATGTTGCATGTGGGCTGAATGGTGTTTCGTTATCAAACTACATACCAGATTTCTGCAAGCCGTTATGAAGAATCATCACAAGCAGGCCTCCGCTCAGGCTTTCCTCACTCTCTGTATTTTACATTCAATAGTGTATTTTAGATTCAGCCTTTTGACCTTCGCAATAAAAACAAAGCAGAACAGGAGTGGCTGAGAGCCTGAGACATTGTAGCTCTTGAAGAACTAACTGTATTTGACAATATTAGATTCTCATGCAGACTTAATTTGGTGACTAGTTGACCATGATCATCTTTATTTATAGCCCGTCACAGCATTAAAAACAGAGTCACTCTGGACATGCCCAAGGCTCCGGCACGTCTTTCAAAGTTGATGTAAACTGCAGCTGTGGAATTATGATGAGCTGTTCACGTTTGGGTCCACTCGTCACACACATCCATCAAATCATCGTATAAGCAGGTGCTAACCGCCTGAAAGCTATTTTACACAGGTGGCTAAGCAGCCAGTCTGTCATAGGAAAAAGCTCTGTCAGAGTTGTAAGCATTTCAGCAAATATGTGCCTTTATCATAACCAATTATACTCTGTTGCATCATGCTTTGATAAATATAGTTATTTAGATAATTTTATTTGGAGCATGGTTAGAAAATCATTGAAATGGCACCATATGAAAACCTTGCACAGTGCTAAGTGGATAGGATCTTAAACTCCTTACTCAACTAGCTGAGTTGAGTTACAGTGATCATGTGTGTCAAATGTTGCTACCACATGTCAAGTATACGCTTGCCCTCCTTTGTGACTTCTGAAAAATAAGTTAGTAAGACGAGAAACGTCTTTGGCCCCGGGTCAAATTGGAGACTTGATTCACAGCCAAATTTAAGGTCAACATGCAATGCCTCAACTAGATTAGCCGTAAATGACCCGGTATATGGGCATGAACCTGGGAACAAGGTTCACAAGCGTCGAGAGGAGGCTCATAAAGGTCCAACAGCTCAATGTGACTGTTGAGGACATCATAAATAGCTAAACCTATAAGGCCTAGCTATTAGGGATGGGACAACATGCTTACCTCATGATACAATTCGATACGCGATATGGAGTTTGATTCAATACAACCATGATTCAATGATGACAAAATCTGACTGTGCAGAATTATGTTTATTTCTGAGCCACAAATTCTAGCGATGGCATTGGCTTGCTAGAATGTAAACAACAATTTAAGAATGTCATTACAAAGTGCAAATAATATAATTTGGTAGGAGAGCTTGTGAAATTGTGATTACTACAGCAGAATAAAATGAAGCTTATATTGCAATTCATTTTTCTGCCCCACGATACGTATTATAACATTTTTGTATTGCGATATATTGAATTTCGATATATACCGTCCCATCCTTAATAGCTATTGTTCTCTACAGTAGGGGCGAGACCCTACTGTACTGAGAATAGACCTCAAAGGTAAATATATATGAGAACAACTTGCAAAACAAACAGGAAACTGAGCTACTGTGAGGGAAATCATCAAACCGAGGCGAGGTGAGCCCCGGACTGCATGCATCGCAGAGTATCCTGTGGCAGCAGGCACCGGTTTGTCACAATGATTCTCTATTCAACATGGACAGTATAGGACAAGAGGGAGAAGGAGGGAAAAAGGGAGAGGTGGTCCACAACGTGTCTGTGTATCAGGCCCATCAATGAACAGAGCTTTGGTGTGGAACAATAGGGGTCTCTTACAGAAGACGAGTGTCACACAGCGCAGCGCATGTTCCCAGATACGGGACACAAAGCCCCGTCTCTCATGAACGAACATGTCATGTCACTGGGACGGAATAAAATTTTATTGCTATATGTCGTGGGACACCAGATGTGCAGGAAAGAACATGCAAATGCAAACATGTCGAAACACAACTGACACACTGTAGTCCACTTTATGTTCATGGACACACAAACACACACACACACACACACACACACACACGTACACCACCACACCCAGAGCCATAATCCCCCAAAGACCAATAAACAGACATGTGGCCACTAGGATCACTACCCCTTCTCATGTCTGCACACACACACACACACACACACACATTTAGAGATGCACCCTGACCCCTTAAAGTAACACACCATATGCACAGATACTGTACACACACTCCCGCATACCACACACACACACACACACACACACACATATACACAGCTAACAGGCCCTCTCTTCTTTCACTGTCTCCCCCTCTCTCTTGCATAAGTGAACACACACACACACACACACACACACACACAAGCAAACTCAGCTATTCCCTGCATCATGCTCACTCTGTCCAACCACACACTTACACACACACACATTACCGTGCTCGCTCCCTGTCACCCAACCTTGCGCCCCCTTCCCTCACCCCTCTGCCCCCCCCCCCCCCACCCCACCCACTTCAGCCACCCTCGGGCCCAGCTGTCTGCAGCACTCAAAGCCCGTGGGCTGACATTTTCCTCATGACATCACGAGCCCATGCACTTTACAGGCCAGACATGTGGCACTCCTCGCACGCACACACACCAACACACCCATCACTACAGGCTGGCACACATGCCAACTCGACTTGAGAAGAATAACCACAGGCAACACACATGTAGGAAGAAGGCTGCATTCTTTACATCGCCGCCCTGGGAGGCTGACATACGTGCAAATATGTGTTCCACTTACAACTCTAATGAACCTGATTCACAATTGCCGTCCGATTCCTTCGTATGTGCATCTGTATTATCGATCAAAATATCAACAAGTCAAGTTTTCCTGTAGATTCAGACAAGGAATAAAGTTAAAAGAAATGCTGTGGCCCAGATACTGGCTTTATTTATGTTTTGATTCATCGAACTGAAGGCTTTTTGTTGCTCTCAGATTGGTTAACTGGGCTTTCAGTAGAGGGATTGGCTGTATATGACAGTTATGCATGTGTTTTACATGTATTAAATGTTTGCTTGCATTGGTAATGTTTGCAAAAACTAAACTAAGAAGAATTTGTTTCATAATACCGTAAATCTATATAGCCAAATAAAATGAGGGTTGACATCTTTAATGTTTTTGTCAACCTTCCACAATGACGAACACATTCAGAATTTCATTACCCATTTTAATTTTTTCACTGCCAAAGTGGTTTTTGAATGGAAAAGACTGACTGAACACAGTTTGGCAAGGAGCCAAAATGGCTCACAGGCCAGACAGACTTACCTGCCAAAACCAAAATTTACCAGAATTAGGCTGGTGGATGGTATTCATTTCAAGCTGTGTTTTTAGAAATCCAGTTATGTCAATTATAGGATTTGGCATAACGCCTATTCCTCTATTGTTATACAATCTGTGCTTTCTTACCACTGCAGGGATTACTATATAAGGGATTATTATATGCTAAGTAAGCATTAACAGCTTTGCTACAAATAAAAATGATGACCAACTCAGACCACGGGTTTCATCAGTGCGGGATATCTCACAAACAGACAGTTCAGTTTCAGCTATAAGTGACCCAGCATTTCTGGTTGCTGCTGAACAAGCAAGCACATATTCTTATGATTAACCAAAATATACTGGTCTGGCATTATTTTGAGGGGAAATATATCGCCTTCTCCATCTGTCTGCTAGAGCTGAGCAGTTTCTAGTGCTGCTGTGCCTTCAGTCTTTCTTCAGTCACCTCTAGACGAGCAGAGAAAAGAGGAAGGCAACTTTTGAAAAAGTGGCTGAATGCCAAATAAACCCAGTCACACAGATTTATTTCACATGTACATACACAGGCACACACACACAAACTGTATACTCACAGATTGGTGTGCACACATGTACACACACACACACTGGGTTACACAATCAAATGAAAACACAAACATACACACAATGGACCACACAATCATATGCAAACATGCTGACACACTGAGCTCATATTTATGCCTGCACACTATGTAAGTAGGCAGTTATGCGAGTGTGGTAATTGCGTGATACAGGAATTGTACAGTACATGTTGTCTGTATGTGTATGTGCATGCTTTCAAGTGTGGGTTGCTGCGCCTGTGTGTGTATGGGTGGAACCGTGTGGCATGAAACTGACTGGGGCTCTCTCTGTGTATCATGTGACAGACTGCCACGGTGTGTCTTAATAGCTGCTTCTGTCCAATACACATCACCACAGAAAAAAAACTTGTCTTCTCGGACATTTTGTTGGAGCATGACGGTTATGATAGTTTTAGCATGTGTTCAGCTGCATGCTAGGCTTAGGGTTAGCGATTCGGGTGTGCGTGTGAGTATACATTTGTGTGTGTGTGTGTGTGTGTGTGTACATGATGAGGATGAGGTCCACACTGCTGGGCCCACCCAGGAAGTGACTCCACCCCGTAGCGATGTGCAGAATTCCCCCATCCTGAAGGAGAGAGAGAGAGAGAGAGAGAGAGAGAGAGAGAGAGAGAGAGAGAGAGAGGAGAGAGAGAGTGAAGTGCTGGCTATAGCAGCTTCACAGCCACGGCCCATAGCCTCTCCATCTGCCCCTCTCAAAAGACTCCATTGTTCCCAGCAGTCTGAAGTGAGAGAGTGAGCTAAAGAGGGTTATGAAGCTTGCCGGTGGGGCTGAGGCTGGGGTGGTGGGCGTTGGGCCGCTGCCTAAAACCACACGGAGGAGAGGGAGCCAGACACAGAGCATCTCTGTGCGACTCACAGCCTACTGTTGGAGCCTTGCCTCAGCTTAACAGCGCCTTATGAAAAAACTCCACAACATGACATAAAAAACACACCTAACTGTCAGAGGGCTCAACCGACTCAACGGTTCGAGGCCATATGGTCCTCCATATTTGGTGGTGTTTGTCTCCGTCCCGAAGAGGGGTGTTTTTTTGAAATTTTTTAGGCATTACTTGAATGGGCCAATCAGAGTGGGCAACTGGATGCTGCCCCTGTGGAAGCTTAGTAATGATGCATGAGAGTTTCACTTGGAAATAGAAAATAAGTGTCATGAGGATTTAGTGAGTCGAGGCTGAAGACGGTGCTACTCAAGAATGTGTTGACTTTTCGGCAGCGCCATGGAAACTAATCTAATTGATAGGCAATGGTGAGAACAATAAACCCATATGTAACAAATCTTTACAGACACATTTTCAAGCACAAAGAAAACGTACAAGTCAGTGAAATATTTTGTGGAGTGTTTTCACTTTTTTATTGAAACAGTATGAACAAAAACACTGCAATTAAATAAAAGGATTCAAACAAAACAGATGGCAAAAATTAAAGAGCTGATAATATGTGGCAAAGCAGAAGGGGGGAAACAAACAAATGTCGTTGCAAACGTTTGCAGTGTCTAAAGCCTATTCATTAAAACATTACATCACTCATTCAGTGCACATATTAAACTGAGTTCGTAAAGCAAGCGGAGCTAAGCTGAGACTTAATTATTTGTACACCCATTAATGACCACGTACAATAGCGAAAATAACAAATAAAACATATGGGCATTGCTGCCTAACACTGTGCACTAAAACTAAGTGCAACCATGAAATGTCATCCTGTGCATGCATTCTGGGGTTAGCTCAATTTAACGACTGTGTGGTTGTTTTGGTACTTTACCCTAATAATAACCCAAGTACTATGAAGACATTGTAAAGACAATGCTAGCACTGTGTGAGCTAACAACCACTGCCTGTGTACAAGCCTGTATATGGAACATGTTTTGGAGAAAAAGCCAGAAAGTCATCAAAAGCTGTTCTTTTGGAATGGGTGGCAGTTAAAAAGTACAGTCAATTCTCCTTAATGCACTTCAAAAGTTAAAATCCTCCTAACTACCTAGGGAATACCAGAGACAGTGGCACAAACCCTTCTGCTAAATTTCACAGATATGTATTAGCTTTTTATATGTCAGTGTTAAAGCGGGCAGAATGTCACGTTACTCTTGCAAATGAGGGTGCCTTTTTTTTTTTTTTTTCCTATTAGCCCCTCACTTGCCTTCAGAGCACATGAGTGTTATGTCAGAGCAACTTCTGCACACAGTGCTTCATACAGTTGGCCAACATATCGTTTTTTTTCTGTGGTGAGGGACTCATTGGCTACGTGTTAAAGTGAGAAAACGTTTTGGTTGGTGCTCAGGGGTGATTTAAAGGTCTGTTAGCCACGACAATAGCCAAAAGACTGCCTGTATTTACTGTGTATTCCATAATAATGAATGCAAGCGGATGCAACTGCAACATATGAAGAAAGTCTTTAGCTGTATACTATGTAGTCCCTTTGCATGTTATATACATCGTATGGAATTCATAACATTCTCTCCTGCTTCCCGTCCCGCTGCCGTTCTTTTTTCATTTCCTTTTATTTTGTACACTTTTTTCAATTTTTAGGTCCTTTTCACCAACTCCAATGCAAATCTCAGTCACCGCATGAGAGAGAAAGAGAGTTTTTTTTTTTTCCCTACCACAAGTCAGATAATCCCTTACTTCCCTCTCTTCTTTTTTTTTCTTTTTTTTTTTTTAACCAACGCATAAGAAAAGCCCTGAAATTCTTTGAGACATCCTGTGGCCACCTTGTTTTGTTCTGTCCGTGGGTTGTTGGTGTGTTGTGGGGGGGGGGGGGAGACAGAGCCTTTTGTATCAGCAGCTCCAGGGGGTCGGGGGGTGTCGGTTGGAGGTAAGGGGGGTGGGGAGGTGGGGGTGGGGGTGGGGGGTGAAGATGGTTGCACACCCACCCCTCTTCTCCATCTCTCTCACACACACACACACATACACACACACACACACACACACCTCCCTCCCCCTCGTTTTGGCAACAGTCCAGAGTCCCGGTTAGATTAGACTAATGCTGGTAGCATGCTTGTTTAATGACAGGAAATGACATCACAGTTCAGTAGTTCAGAATTTCCAGAACTTTGGGCGGTCTCCCTGCTTCACGGGCTTTTTCCTCAAGGGCTGCGGGAGAAAAGAGAGAAGAAGAAAGACTATCAGAGACTTGGCACAGAGGCAGGTGAACATCATGAGCGTCGAGGTGTAATCAGCTGTCAGTTGATGGTTGAAGAAGGGAAATTAAAATTAAAAATCTAGTTATCCAGTTATTGAAGGTTCAAATGATTCAAAGTTGAGTGACCGACAACAAAATGGGGAATCAAAAAAGATGGTTTGCAGCTTTGATTAAAAGGTTAAACATTTGGATCAAAACAACAGACGTTATCATCAGGTTTGGATAAGGGCTATGTGCTTTTCATCATTTTAATAAGGGAGACATTTCTTTAAAGCCAGGTTGCTTGGGAGTTGACAAGATTAGTTTTCTGAATACATTTTACCTTGTTTGAGTGTAGCTTAAAACTGAAAATGGCATGAGGTGGAATTAACCTTTTCAAAATGGACCGACAACAAAAGAAAGACTCTTAGCATTAGTTCCCGGGATGAAAATCACACAGAAGTCGACGACTTTGTGTTGTTGCTCCTTGTGGCTGTTGAGATAGGTTTGGATCAAATCGAGCTGATGATGTGAGGCCAATCTGCTCGGTGACCATTCGTCACACGGACAGACAGAGTCAATACAGAAGGCTTTTGACTGATTTGAAGCTAATTAGAAGGCCAAATAGAGCAACTTGTCAGACTGAATGGACAATGGCTTTTCCTCATAGGGCCATGAGACTGCGTGTCAGTCAAAGGAGCAACAAGCACCAAGCTTGTCAGGGTTTATTTTTTTTCTTTGCAACAGACGGCTGTTATGCGTCTGAATTTAGACCACGGTGGGCGAGGGGTTAAAACGATTAGCTGGGTAAAACAGTCAAATAGAGAAAATTACAGAAACCAAGACGCTCTCTTTTTTCGCAGGCTTTTTGTTCTTGGCAGACCTGTGACACAGAAAACGTTCCCCATTAGTGAGACATGCAGCTCATCCAACAACATGACAGTATCGTCAGAGGGGAGGGTGCGGTGCGTGGGAATACTGTCAATCGGACGGGACCTCTATTATTCCGGCATGTTCAGCACTGGAGACCAATTATGGTCTAAATGCTACGCAGTTTGTGTTGGGCAGGAGAGTTCATCTTATCACGGCAAACAGCATTCTCCTCAACACCCATTACATCACCGCTTGTGTTATTTCAGGTATTTCATCATAGAACATGTCAGTGACTAAATGTTCATGCATTTTGACTCCATATATAGAGGAAGTCAGCGGTGATGATGACTCACGGCACAATATTACACCACAATAGATCATGCTATTATCCCACTTGCTGGATGCACGACATTACATGAGTGTGTGTGTGTGTGTATGTGTGTCCATGTGTATCCGGAGGGGAGGTGAGATACTTACGAGTATTTGCCCATCCTCCTCACCACAGCAATCACCACGGCGATAACGATGATCACTGCCACCAACGCGCCAATCACGATGCCCACTACCTGGCCAGAAGTCAGGCCCTCTGTGGAACAGACAGACAACAGTTGGTCCACAAGACTGAAGACAAAAAGGCCAAAGATGATAATCAATCACTTTTATAGAGCTGCATGCCTCAAAGTTGCTGCATTGTATTTTTGTATATTATCATCTTTTTTTATCTTATGATGTAAACTCCAGTAGGAGCTACAAGGGTGGGAGGTTAAAGAATATGGAGGTAAAAAAGTTTTGTTATGCCTGATCTGTTTTGCTATACAGGTGTACACTTTTCTATACCTGAAGAAAAAGGTTTAAAAAAAAAAACAGTTTCTATGCTGGTGAAGACACTTTAGTTTCCCCTTTAGAGATTAATCAAGCCAGCTATCTATCAATCTATCAATCTATCTATCTATCTATGAGAAGATGGATGGGCTGAGAGAGAGAGAGCGAGAGAGAGAGAGAGAGAGAGAGAGAGAGAGAAGCCTATGAAACCTTTTCCTGCACAGCCAAACACAATTCACTTCCAATTTAGATTCATAGAGCTTCAGCTACTCTATCACATCATTTCAATCAATACCAATAACTGAATTCAAACTGACCTCTATTAGCCTACACTACCCCTCAGCCTCCATCCCACATGTTCCTCACCCTCTGCGCCGTCTTCAACGACCACCTCTTCACCCGTCTCTGCCTCCACGGCTCCCGTCTCCTCCGGTTGGGCCTCAGCCTCCTCGGGGGCAGCGGGGGCCTCGGTCACCGCAGCGGGAGCCTCCGTGGCGGCGGCGGCGGGTTCTTCCTCGACCGCCGGTGCGTCGGTCGCGGCGGCCGGGGCCTCGGTCGCGGCGGCGGTCTCCTCGGGGGCGGCCTGAGCGGCTTCGGTGGCGGCGGGCGCCTCCTCCGCGGGGGCTTCTGTCACGACTTCTTCGGGGAGAGCCTCGGGTTCGGCAGGAGGAGCCCCGGTGACCACGGTGTCGTCCACTTTCAGGGCCTCGGTGGCCTCTGGGGCGGCTTCTGTCCCGGGGGCGGCGGTCGCCAAATCCAGTTCTGTAGGGAGTTCTGTTGGGCCTAGGGGGGGCAAAGAGTAGAGAGGTTAGGGATGGATGGATGGATGGATGGATGGATAGATAGATAGATAGATAGATAGATAGATAGATAGATAAATAGATAGATAGATAGATAGATAGATACGCCAAAAGTTTATTTTTACTATTTTCCACATTTCAGACATCAAAACTATGAAATAACACAAATGGAATTATGCAGTGACCAAAAAAGTGTTAAACAAATCAAAACTATCTTATATTTTAGATTCTTTAAAGTAGCCGCCCTTTGCCTTGATGGAAAGTCAAAGGCTTTGGAAAGAAATTCATACATAGGCATCAACTTCACTATTTATATTTGTCTAAGAAACAAATTTCATTTAAGCGTAAGCCTTTAGATCAAAATGGCTTTAAGATAATGAAAAACATACTAGGCTACATTCAGTCAGATGTGTCCAAACTTGTAGGCCTACATTCATATATACTTTTGAGTAATGAATAATTATGTCACAGTGAAAAAAAGTGCAATGTGCTTATGCAAATTCCTGCCACTTGGACATGGATGAGACTTAGTAACAGGAGAGAATGGAAATCGAGGCGGAAAGTCCCTCAATCTGCCGGGATGGGTGAGAAAAGTCAAAATGAACATGGCAAATATTCACATTCCTCCCTGACATCATGTCTTCCCTGAGCTTGTCTCTCTTCTCTGTCACACTCTCTCATTACCCTGTTTGATCATGATGGCTGCCACCCCTCCTCCTCCTCCTCCTCCTTCTTCTTCTCCTCCTCCTCCTTCTCTTACTACACTCCTCCCATCATCCGCCCATAGCTACCGTGACAACAAGGCCACCACACCCTGTGACTGAATAAACGTACATCTTCCCTCCATTCCTCCATCCCTCCACCCACTGCACCCCTCCATCCTGTCTTTAGGGCTTCGTGTTTGCGCACTCGCATGCCACATCCTCTGCCTCATTTCCTGTGGAGGGAGGACCGCCATACAGCAGTCAGTGGATGAGGAGAGCGCAGGAAGGCTTGTTAACCCCTCGGCCGTTAAGCACGTACAGACACTAAAGGGTGTGTGGGGGTGGGACAACAATGCCTGTTTGTGTGAGAAACACCACAACTGGGTGATCAGCAGTTTTACAAGACAATCTAAGGAAGAGTTCCTAAATCTTCTCTAAGGAGGTGGGAGTTTGTTGATAAGGTGGCCAGGCCTACTAGAAAAACACCTTGAGGAATGTCAGCTTCTGGAAGCATCTCAGGCGGTTGCAACCATCACTTTTGGAAATGTTTTTGCCTTTATTTATCATCCCTGAGTGGTATCTTTTTTGAATGATGTCTACATTTAAAGGCTTTGAGCTTATAGGAGACCGCCTGTGCTTGCAGTGCAACGGAGGCTTCCATTTTGTATTCAGCAACTGCATGAAGACATGTATTTATCCTTGTGTCTTTCATCGAGGCTTGGACTATGAAGCGGCCTGGGTTGAACCTAATCATTTCCCCTCTAATAACCAAAGCGTCATCTCCCCATGCTCAACATCCTCCTAGCCACAACTAAAAGCTTAGCCTGGACAGCGCTGCTTCAAAATGAAGGAGGTAGATTTCAGTGTGGCACTAAAATTATGGTCTACGGTTAACTTTCCACTGACAAGATGTTGGCCTGAAATTGCTTCATCTCCCCAGAAAAAAAAAGAAAAAAAAAAAAAAAAAAAGCCCTTCTCTAGCTTTCAAATGCGCTGCTCCCTCTAAACCTCCCCGCTCACTGCAGGCACGAGGAACGAGCGCTCTTCTAAACATAGCAGCTGACATCATGCTCTCTCCATCTCCGTTTTCTCCAATTGTTCTAAATACTTGAAATAATAGAGAATGCTTTACAGGGGTAAAAATAACTCTGAATGGCTCGACTTGTCTGACATCCAGTGCGGTTATTCCTAGTCGTGCGATGGCTAGCCTGTTCATTAGCAACAGGCGGTGTAAATATAACAAAACATTTGTTCCCACTGCGGCAGAGTATTGAAGGGGGTTTTGAACTGCGACTCAGACTATTTGTTTGAAATGCCTGCGAGCGATGATAAAGCGGTCTGTGCTTCAGAGAGAATGGCCTTGCGCTATGTGTATTCACCCCCCCACCCCCACCCCACCCCACCCCCGCTAACAATTGGTTCATTATGTGTACAGCTCCTACAATTAGCTCTAAGTAGTATTTCCTTCCCACTGCGCTGACTATCCTGGGTTAATACAGCTGCATTAGTGAGTAAGAGAGTGAGATTGCTGCGCTCTGTCTCTACCTCTCTCTCTCTCTCTCTCTCTCTCAGCGTCTTTGCATCCACCACACCCCTCTTTCTCTTCCACTTCTCCTTTTTAACCTCCCCTCCCTACATCCCCTCTCCTCCTCTCTCTCTCTCTCTCTCTCTCTCTCTCTCGCTCTTTTTCATCTACCTCTTCCCCGTCTTCCTCTCCCTGACCCTGCCACTCCCTGAGGTTCGGCTTGTTGCTGCCGAAACCTTAGAGAATGCTGTATCCCTGGAGAGAGAGAGAGAAAGAGAGAGAGAGAGAGGAGGGGGGAGAGAGAGAGAGAGAGAGAGAGAGAGAGAGAGAGAGAGAGTGGAGGGGAGCTCCGAGGGAACGGTATGTTTCTAAACTGAAAAGCCGGGCAGCAGCCCCCCGTCCCTTCTCTTCTGCTGCTTGACTCACTCTCTTTCCTCGTGAGCGCGGGCCTGTCCTCCAGCCTGTCTCCCATTTACTATCCCATGTTAGATATGAAGGAGAGTTAGTATGTATGTGTGTGTAATAATAATGTGACACTGTTAATCCCCAGGGAGGGTCAGCTGCAGAACAGCACCCCAGGAGCTGGTAGGGCTTGAGTCTGGGTCAGCCGGTTGAAGGACAGTCTCTCTCGCTGCTAAATGCCTGGTTCCTGCTTTCTGGGTGGCTGGACGCATGTGAGCTCCTCGCGTTTCTAATGATGACCGCACTACTTCGGGGGTTCTGTAGAAAACCTCAGGTCTCCACTAACCCCGCCAACAAGAAAAAAACCAAAACAAAACCCCACCGGAATCAGGAAGCGGTTCCAGTTCCTCTGAGGCACGTTTACGTAACTGCGGCGCTGTCCGCGTTGTTTCAAATTTTAGGTGGTGCGCTCAGGTCATTTTGACCGCGATTATGTCATTTTGACCACACACACACTCCGTCGCGTCCAACTCCATGTGAAACACAAACCAGACCTAAACCATCCTGCCAATCATTGTGGGTTAGCAAGTGCGTGTGCGCCTGCAAGTACATGCTTCATGTTTTTATCTCAGCTACCGACTGGGCATTAAAAATCTGTCTCATTATAATACTAAGAAGAGTCATAAGTTTAATAGTCATAAGAATAAACCTAAACTGTGTAGCACAAACAAAGTTGCAAAGTGCTTTACCAACAATCAAACAATTATAACAAAAGGAATAAGGGCATTAAGACAAAGCAAAGAAAAGCCAGATGTGGATTAAAAACAGGGTTACAGAACAAATCCGGTAAATACAACTAGAGCAAAACTGGTGATGATATAAACGATATGAAACCCTGTTTGTAAAAAAAATGTGTTTTGAGAAGTGATTTAAAGGATTACAGTGATTGTGACCCTGATTGACACTGGCTCCAAACTTTCCCTCAAAATAAGCTCCTTGGGGAGGGATGTAGGGACGAAGGGAGGGAGCGAGGGAGGGAGGGGAGAGGTGGACTGTTGAAGGCATGCATACAGGCAAAGGGCTGAGTGAAAAGTGAGAGAAGTGGTAAAGGAATACGGCAAATGGCTGGGAGAGGTGGAGGCACCCGTATGGGGTTTGAATCCTGCCTGGCAGAAAGTAAGGAGGGACAGAGTAAGAGAGAGAGAGAGAGAGGGAGGGAGGGAGGGAGGGAGGGAGGGAGGGACAGAAAGATATAGTGTGAGAAAGAAAGGGAGGGAGTAGTAGGATACATACATCACTATCACAATCAGCTGTCACTGAGGCTCCCCATTTGTGTGTGTGTATATATGGTGTGTGTGTGTGTGCATATATACACACATGGCATGTGTGAGTGTTACGAATTTGCTGTCCCATGTAGAAGGGAGAGGGCCCATCCAGACAGTGTGAGGGAGTGTGAGCGTGTCCGCCCGTCCGAGCCCAAGAATGTTTTCTCGGCGCTGGGGGCGGGGGCAAAAAGAGAGATAGGCGCCCTGCCCATCTCGCCGCACTATGGCAGGACGCGGCCCGGCCCGGCCCGGCCCGGCCCGGCCCGGCCCCTCCTCCCCCCGCTCACCCGCAGCAGTCTGCTGTGGAGATATCGGGGCGTGCCTCGCGCAGCACAACTCTTGGGAGTTTGAGTAGGAGAGGCCCAGATAGACCGGAGCGGAGTATTCTCAGCCGACTCTTATCACAGACACAACACAATGAGCGTCCACATACATTCAGGAACTGATCCCCCCCCCTCCTCCTGGTCTAACAGAGATACAGGGACATGCAGCATTCCCCATCTGGACTCTATCACTGGAGGCAGACGTTGGCACCGGGCCTAAATCAAACAACAGATCAAGTGGACCTTTAATCTCTGACAAAGGGATACAGCACCAGCGGCTCAGATTCATTCCTAAAACGTAATGAATCAGAGCGGGAATGACACGAAATGTATCCACTGATCTAGAAATGACAAAATAAATAGATCTTTTCCTCACGCTTCAGCTTCATACTAAGCTTTCCTCCTCCGCTAAGAACGCCGCTAAACAAATAAACCCCCCCAGATAAAAGCAATACCCCTGATCTCCAGCAGTCTATCAAGCGAGCCTCTTAATGTATTTTTAATCTCGCGGACCTTCAAATCCAACTCCCACATCATAAAACACCCTCCCAGTTGTGTAAGTGTTCCTTAGTCAGCGTCTCTCTCTTTTTTTCTTTTTCTTTTTTCCTACTTTCTCTTGCGCCATGTCTCACCCTGCGGCATACGTAGGTGCTAGAGACGTGAGACATTCGTGTTGGTACTGACAGAGGAGACACAAAACTCCTCAGGGAGATTCGGGGCCGCGCCGCGCTACTTCAGCCGTGTTGCTGGAGTGCCGCTCTCATGTAATAGAGAGAGACTGAATTAGCCTCTTGTCAAGTGCCTGCCGCTCCAAAAAACCCTACTACAGCCCAGTCTCTTCTGGGCTTGGTCTACACACACACACACACACACACACACACACACACACACACGCACTCCCAGCTAAAATGGCCTCCGCCTCCTCCCCATAAACAGATGTTTCTTTCTCCTCACGGAAATTTTTGGAAGTATGACTGAGCGTTTTTTTGTGTTTTTTTTTTTCAAAGTGAGACTCGGCTGACGTGAGAAGCGCTCGTTCCTCACAGTCCCTTTTTACCGGCAGAGGCTTTTGGCGGCATGTGTCTCATATTTGGAGTATGAGCGCAACATTTGAGTCATTTTTACAAGTGGGCACGGACAGAGGGCATTGACCTCTCTCCTCGGCGGCCAGATGTGCCGGGGATGTTAAAGACCCAGAGAGGCAGACAAAACTCATTAAGAAGCAGAGCAGGCTTGGGGGGGGTGCTGGGGTGGAGGTGGAGGTTTTTACAGGATGCATGGGGTTTGCTAGTTAAGTGGGCAGGGGTGAGGGAGTCAAACAGCTGAGGAAGGGTCTGTTTTATTGCCTTTGTTTCCCCTTCTCTGTGGAAATAGCACCGAGAGCGCCGAGTTGAGAATCTTTTTGAGAGTTTGAAGAGTTGTTTTTTTGTTTTTCTGAGCAAACCTCCATGGAAATGAGCGGGGCACGTCGTCTCAGACCGGTAAAGGTTGCCGTTTAAAAATAGACCCAGCCCCTATCAGCCGCCCCCGACTCCCCCCCACCCCCACCCCCCCTCTTCTCTCTCCACCAACACTATCCCCACTGGGTCTGGACTCATCAAGTTGGAAAAGGGGAAGAGAGGAGGGGGGGCAGAGGGTTGGAGAGGGGCGGTGGAGTGGTAAGGGATAGGGGGGGAGAAGAGGGAACGGGACGGGAGGGGGGGGGGGATTTGTTAGGTGGTAAAGCTTGATACCCCGCCAAAGATGGGTAAACGGGGTAGGGTGGCGCGCCACGCGGTCTAACAACATGCGGGTAAATGAGGGTGGGGCACCTCTTTAAACTCCTCACGTACCGGGTGTTCTCTCTCTCTCTCTGTCTCTCTCTCTTTCCCTCTCTCTCCCTCCGCTCTCATCCATATGACCCTCTTAAATATAGAGCTTCTCTCTATTAATACTCACACGCAAACCAGCCCTGCCCTGCCCTGCAGTTCCCTCGGGCTTCAGCCCCGCCACACCCCCCCCCCCGCCCCCCCCGTGCCTTTCTGCTTCCCTTGGGCTGAGACGACTGACCGAGGCAAAGGAAGGAAGCAGAAAGAAAGAAAGAAAGAAAGAAAGAAGAGACACATGGAGCGCACAAGAGAGAAAGAGAGACAAGAGAGATATAAAGAGAAAGCAAGAGGAAGAGGCAGAGAGAAACTGTAGAGAGAGAGAGGAGAGAGAGAGGAGAGAGAATCAGGGGTAAACTGAGAGGGAGCAGGGGATAAGCTTTAGGATAAATGTGTACGGTGTGTATTACAGTTTACACCCCCCCCCCGCACCCCACCCCACCCCCCCTCCCCTCCCGCCCTGTGTGTGAGCACTGTTTTGGGCGCCTTCCAGAGGATATTCCTTCTTTCTCCTCTTGCCAGTGCCAAGAATTTACGTGCACGAGGCGGCAGAGCTCTCGCTATTACATCACATTCTCCCTCGTGTCTCCAAATCAAACTTTTCCTCCCGTCCCGGGGCTCGGGGAGTGTAGCGACAGTGTGAAAAAGAAAGAGAGAGAGAGAGAGAGAGAGAGAGAAAGGCAGAGAGGGAAAGGGAGAGGGAGGGTAAACTGTTAAAATCGACACAGACTATCCACTCGAGTCGCCCCCCTCCTCTTTGTTAAATTAACACCTTCACCCAAAGTTTTGTTTTTCCATCGGGGCGCTGCCAGAAGTGATTCTCAACTAAGGTGGAACAAATGGGACACAGCCAGCGGTTGTTAGAAGAAGTTATCACCGATGAATTAAAAAGCAATACATTTCTTTATGAGGTGGAAGAAAAACGAACATAAAAAAAAATTAAAAGAAACCAAATTAACAAGTTAATGTGTTGACAAATTCATCAGAAACCTACTTTCCCATCTGAAACCAACCTCCAGAGTGTGTTGTTTTAAAGTGAACATGGTGTAAGCCAGACAAAGAGTGTGTTAGAGCGGAGTGGGCGGATGGAGACGGAGGCAGAGAGGGGACACGGTGTGCTAGCAGCAGGACGGGGACAGCAGGCAGCAGGAGAGAGGTGACTTACTTGCATGTGTGAAGGAGCAGAACGGGCCAACCAGGGCCAACAGGAGCAGCAGCTGAACTTTCATTGCGGTGATAACTTAAGTCTTCTCCTCCAGTCACAATGTTTAGAGACCCCTCAGGGCAAAGAGCAAGACACCAGAGCCCTCGCACACGCGCCACACACACGCACCGGCCTCTCCGGAGGGGAAGGGTGAAAGACCAAAAAGGTCAAGAATAAAAAATAAAAGTCTTCAGAGAAGTTGGATGAGCTGAGGTTTGAGGTCCTTCTGTGACTTGTTCTGTTTTGAGTTGAAGACAAAGGGGTCGACTAGCCAAACCGGGGTTTGGTCGTTCCTGGAGCTGAAGAGGGAGGAAAAGAGCAGTGGAAGGATGTTGAGAGGAGAGAAGAGAGGAGCTCTGGCCACTTTGAGGAAGTGGAGAGAGAGGGACTGGCACACAGCAGGAGAGAGAGAGAGAGAGAGAGTGTGAGTGACTGAGCTGCGAGTGGAGGAGGGGTGCTGGTACTGGTGGTGGGCTGGGCGGCTGGGGGAGCAAGGGGCAGGTTGGAGGGGAGGGGGGGTATAGCAGTGGTAAGGTGGTTGCAGCCCTCTTGGTCCTGCCTCCTGTGCCTCGAATTGGCCAGTCCCGTGGAAGACACGCTCTCTTGGTGCACAGCCAGCCCTCCTGTTTGCAAACCCTGCAATATCAGCAGCACACACACACACACACAGAAACACAAACTTGGCAATATAGATAAATAGACCGTTGATATATCTCTCCAGACAAGACAAGCACCTTGAAACATGGCCAGCTTACACAATTAGCTACTTGAAACAATAAGCTTTTAAAATACTCGACTGAATGAATGGGGAAAGGAGATGTAAACAGTGCTGTGAGCCGTCTGAAATAACACTAAATCACAG
The DNA here is from genome assembly GCF_048128805.1 of Centroberyx gerrardi. NCBI lineage: Eukaryota > Metazoa > Chordata > Actinopteri > Beryciformes > Berycidae > Centroberyx > Centroberyx gerrardi. The sequence continues at coordinate 8,300,520 of NC_136010.1, forward strand.
ACAGTAAGAGCCAAAAGTGACTGTAATAGAACCGTATTGCGATACAGCTCCACCAGATGTTTCTCATCGCATGCTTCAACAGTTAACACTATTTAATCACTCTTGAGCTAATGATGAAAGCAAACAACCAGACTTCTAACAATAGCCGTATGAATGAAAGGAGCATCCATTACTTCACCCCCCTGTGCCTCTATAATGATCTTTTAACACATTGATCTTGCTGTTTCTGTGAAGAAAAATGTTGGCACACACGTGTGGCTGACAGACAGTAGCTAGAGAGCGCTTTTTAAACAGGCTTTCCCAATGAAAAGGAGCTGTAAATACAGTTAGAACATTGTGTGACTTTCACACGGGCACGCATGGTGGTCTGCCGAGTTTACATGTGAGGGAGGGCAAACAAACTGTTGCTCGGCACTAGGCTGACACCTGTTGGACAACAAGCTATGAGGGTCAAAACAGTGTGGGCCAGAAGAGGATTATAGTCGTCTCAACAACATAAAATCAACTCTTTCCCGGTAGGAGCTTTCTCTGTGTTTTGTTTTACCTAGGAAATGTGAGGGTGACTCCAATTTTTATAAATGAGACACTAGAGGTTGGAGCAGAGTGCTAGATTTGGTTAAAATGTATTAGAAGCAACCTTTCTGCTGTCATTAAATGTTTTTTTTAATACAAGCATGCCACCAACTGATGAAATAAGGACAGCAGATGCGAGGTTAGCGCAGTAAAAATGGTCAATGACATTTTAATAAACACTGAAACATATTTTAACTGTTGAACCGCGGTACACAGATTATTTATGACACACAAAACGCCAATGCATTTTTTTTTTATCACTTATTTACAATATACTGAAGGTATGTACATATTGTGTCTCTTGAGGGACAAATAACAAAATACTTTCTCTCCATTTGCTCTTTTTTCTTTTCTTTTTTTTTTTTTTAACCAGTCTTTGTTTTTCAAGGGCAAATGGAGGAATACATACTGTTATTTACAAGGACAACAACACACAAACATACAAGATATATATGCTGGTCACCCTAATACAGCATTTAATGGCGATAATAATGGGCTTTTTTTTTTCTTGAATGAAATCTCGTCTTGACCATTCTAACAACCATTGAGTTCCTCCAAGCCAAAGAGCACTTTAAGGTCCCATATTTCACTGTATACCCATTAAATACAAACATTTTTATTTGTTTCATATGGATATTTTTTTTTTTTTTTGAATGACGGAGCTGTATGCTAAAGGAAATCCGAGAAGACTATACACACTTGTACACACAAAGACAAAATAAAAGATCACAGTAAAAAATGTTGAGCATTTGAAAATTTTGTTTAGTCTTTGCTCCCTCACTGATCTATTATTTTTTTAAATGTCTTTTAAAAAAAATCACCATTTTCTCTCATTTCTCTCATTCACTAGACGCTTTCAAGCTTGGCGCTGTGCAAAAACTGCTTGTCTTCTCCTATCCTACATGAGGCATCTTGAAGTCGCGGCCAACCTTCCCTACTTGGCCCATTTCACGTGGAACTAATTGTCATTCCCACTGCAAGATATGCGCTGTACTTCCCATCACTATAAAACCTTGAAAAACTGAATTATACCTCAGAAAACTATAATTCTTGACAAAGTCTAAGTCTAGCCTTGTGTAATCCACGCGTCTAATTCTTATCTCGACACGGCTTAGTGCCTGTTGCATGAGCTACCCAAAAGCTTATTCCACAGTATTTCATATCAGTTAGCTTATAGGCTGACAAATGGAGACTTATGCTTGGGGCACGTCCTTTTTAAACCACAGTTACTGGGACACTCGCCATTCGCCAACAGGTAGTGGACAGCACCACACAACACACAGTAACCTAAATACAGAGATAAATGGCTTTTTGTCGCTCGGACATGGCAGATGAATGTAACACCCTGAGAACATGGCACCATGGACTTACTGGCAGGGCTGTTCCCCTCAAATAAACACACACTAGCACACACAAACCCACACACACACACATAATACATGTGCAAAAGTGTGAGCAAACACACAGACAAACAGTGACAACAATTTATCAGCTCTGGATGTCTTAATGTAATCAGTGAAGTGAGCTGGGGAGAAGATACATGAGTTGAATTTTGCTTTGTTATTATTTTCCTGTGACTATAGAGCTGCTTGTAATATGTCATAGCATTTAAAACACTAACACTGGCAAAAAAATCAGCTGATAAAGTTTGCAATGGGTGTCCATCAACAAAGCAATGTGACCTTAAAAAAAAAAGATTAAATAGGAAAGGAAATACTGGTGCATAGAGCTATTTTTTGGGAAGGAAGAAATACTTTAAAAAATGTGGCGTTTGTATGTTTTTTTTCCAAACAGTAGGTGGTGCTCCAGTCGCCTATCACTAACCCAAGCTGAGCAAGAAGCACCTTCATTCCTTTCTTCTTCACAAATCCTCTCTCTTACTGAAGTGGAAAGGATCCGCAGCCACACCGATGCCCAGTATTAGAAAACCACAGTGGTGTTACAAGGAGGACGGGGTACAATACTTGTATCTGGCAATTTTCCACTTTGGACCTGTGCGTGCGTAGGACAGATAAAATACTGTTTCTGAAGGGGAGTCCTGACAAGACAAGAGATTTTCTGACCCATAACCATTCACCTCCACTCAGTCAAGGGTGCTGAGACTGTTGCACGTATGGGACACACACACATTCTAGCTGGAAACACAAACTGTGAGTTACAACAAATAAAAAAAAAAAAAAGAACAAAACACTTCACCGACGTTTCGACAACACTTTGGCGACTTGTAAACCTGTTGGCACTGGGGGACATGAGACGAGACAATTCAGAGAGCTTCAAATGTCCTTTTTGCTTTGGACAGTGTGTACAGCTTGGCTTGTCCAATCCTGTTAGCCTGGTAAATCTCTTTTTTTTTTTTTTAAAGTGATTGTCTTTTGACTCATCATCCTCTTGTGTCAAAAAAAGAAAAAAAGAAAAAAACACTGAAAGACCGAAAAAATTAAGTTCCATTTCTTTTCTCTTGGATTGTCTTCTGTTTTTCACATAGGCGAAAGCGGCAAGTTGGCCAGTTCCATACCTCACCTGTCGTCCCTCGTCTCTATGTCTCTCTCTCTCTCTCTCTCTCCTGCTTCCAGTCTTTCTCCTCCTCCCTCTGTTCCGGCGTCGGCTCAGTTTAGACGATGGAGTCCCAGTCGAAGTCGTCCTGGATGTCGTCGGCAGCTTGCATGCGTCTCATCTGGAAGTGGCCCGGAGGCAGCATGTGCTGCTGCTGCTGGCTCAACTGGCTGTGATGGCCTGCAGAGGGAGGGAGACGGGCGTGAGGGTTAATACTGATGGATACTGACAGAGAGATCAGTAACCACACACACACACACACACACACACACACACTAGTGTTGTAACGATAACAATACATTTTAATACTACTTTGATACCACTGCAAGAGAGATATTTATTGTTTTGTTTTTTTATAAACGTTTTGGTATGATTTTTTCCAAAATGCGTATACATGCAGATGGCATGTGATTTGTTAGAAGAAGAAGAAGAAGAAGAAGAAGAAGCAGAAAAAGAAGAAGAAGAAGAAGAAGAAGAAGAAGAAGAAGAAGCAGAAAAAGAAGAAGAAGAAGAAGAAGAAGAAGAAGAAGAAGAAGAAGAAGAAGAAGAAGGATTTGACTAGAAGAAGCTGCAGTCTGGCTCTTGACAGTGAACTGTGCAGTCAGTGCAAAATTCACCAAGTCAAACAGCTGAAAACATGGCAACAGCGTCAAACAGTTCACCATCATGAGCTGAATCCCAGTCCACCTAAACTGGTTGACAAAACTGAACTAATTTCACTTATAGAGCCAACAAAGATGGATAGCCAACTGTCATCAAAACGCCTGTGTGAAATTTGCTACAAAGCCGTCCAAGTCAAGTATAACTTAGCAAAGCATCTCAGTGATTTTTATAAGATACTGTTGCATTTTTATTCGAGTTCTTGATATATTTAATCTGTAACTTGTTCTCATTGCAGAGATGAATATTTATTAAGTTGTTGAAGTTATTGATATTCATGTTGAATTCATGGTGCTTTCCTTGGTTTGGTTCAAATAAAGCACAGTGTTTGTTCTGTGACATTGCTTTGTTTTGTTCTTGTTTGCCGTGGCGTCACTAAAGTATCAAATATTAAACTTGGTATTGGCACTGAAGTCAAAATTCTGGTATTGTGACAACACTAACACACACCAACACACACCAACACACACAAACACAGAGACAAACTTTTCTGCCAGCTGTAGGTTTATGTATGAGCTGCTAAGAGAGCGGCAGAGAGTCACCTGTCATAGAGGGAGCTGTGCTGCTCATGGGAGGCAGGTGTGGGTATCCTGGTGGGCCCATCAGGGAGGACATGTTCTGTCTTGAGTCCATGTACATATTCCCTGTGGGAGAACAGACAAAAGGGCAATGACTAACTGTCAGATTAGTATCCCGACTTTCACACATGCGTATGTGTCTTCACAGAACACGAGCTGTTGTCGTGTGCACAGTGCTACTGACATCTTCGCTAAGCTAGTGCAATCCTACAGCGCTACGCTGTCGCTCATTGGATTTCCCACTGCTGACATTCCTCCTCGTGTTTAAATCTTTACTCCAGTTGCCATCATGCTGACAACACCCATAATTCCCTTGTAAATCTATAATGGGGCAACGGAGGCATAGTGAGTAGGTAGATCGTCCTTTAACCTCAAGGCCTGAGATCAAGCCTCTGTGACAGTAAGGAAGTTATCAAGATTGTCCTTGAGCAAGACACTGAATCCCTCCAGCTCGACACTCACTAATCTGAAGCTGACCCTGCACTCCTCCCTCCTCCCTGTGGGGTGGACAAGTGAATCATAAGTGAATAATAATGATGTATGAACTGACCCGTGCCGATGTGCTGATTATGTTGGTTGTGTTGGCCGTGCTGATTGTGCTGGCTGGCCTTAGGGTGCATGGCTCCGTGGGGCTGGGCCGGGTGCTGGGGTGCCGGCGGTGGTGTCGGGTGCTGGGCCTGAGGCTGCGGCTGGGCCGCACCCTGAGGGGGGATGACCCCCGTGGCCGTGAAGAACTGGTTGATGGAGGAACACAGGTCGGCCATCTGGGCGGCGTCCAGCGACCAGTTGTTGAGTTCAGCCTGCCGCATGCTCTCCTTTAGACCTGGAGGATGGAGGATGGAGGTGGAAGGAGGGAGATGGTCACTCACTGTAGAGCATTTATCATTATAGATCAATGTTTGGAGTATTGAATAAGTGATGGGTGAAGTTAAAATGATATATACTGGGCTAAAATGATGAATGTAATTATTGTATGTAGAAAACATACAATATGCACACTAATGTGTGAATGTTTTTAACACCACAAATCTCTCATGTGCAGCTGATGTTTTGTGTATTCTGCTTTATAAATGAGACCCGCTGTTATTCTGCCTTCAAGGATGTCTTGTGTTTATATTGGTGACAATTGCATTACACTAACCAACACTATGGTCTTCTCTTGAAATTACATATTCCATCCAGACAGGGAAAGGTGTTTTAAGACAGTCTCCTAAATGCAGAACCCATGGCCATCAAATCATATTGCACCTCAGGGAAAATCTTGTTTTCTGGTCAAACTCAAACAAATCATAAGCATTATTGCTGAACAACTGAAAAAGAAATTGCATAGAAAAAGCTTTGTCCTCATGCATCGCATTTCATATCTCACTCAGAACATCCAGCAGAAGAATCGCACTATGATTTTGCTGTCAGCGTCATTCCACCTTAATCACAAGCCATAGTGCGTCACTCTCCTGACAACATGCCTATTGACATTTGACACACAGCGGGACAAATCCCTGAACCCAACAACACCCCCTATTCTTATTTAATTCTTCAAACACTGACACACTCACGCTTCCATTCAGCACACTAAATTCTGATATTTCTCCATCAAAAGCGTCTCCAATCGAATTCGGATCGCTTGTTTACGGCGGCGACAGAGAAGAGAGGAGCCCTCCCTGCTCTTTGGAGGCGAGCCAGAGATGGCGGAGGATGGCATTACTCCTGTGTGAGGGAGGTCAAGCGCTGCAGGAGGAGAGAGAGGGAGCGGGGCCCGTGTGTTATAGGACCAGCCGTCGTCATCCATCATGTGTGGATGTTGCCGGCTTTGTGCGCCGACCGTGATAAGAGGCTGTTACTGAGCCGGAGCCTAATTGGATTATTCACATCATACAATCGGGAGGGAGGGAGACAGACAGAGAGAGTGTGTGTGTGTGCGAGAGAGAGAGAGAGAGAGAGAGAGAGAGAGAGAGAGAGGGAGAGTGGCAACCTCTCAGATGAGGGATAATGACTTTTATCAGGCCAGACCTATTATGACACTGGATATTATAATATTGTGCCTCAAGGGCAAGTGTATATCAAAGCGTAGAGATGAATTTATAATGATTTAATCAAAGTAACTGATCGACATCATGAGCATTTTATCAATTCTCACTGTGTTAAAAAAGGGTGCAGTACAGTAGACTGCTTCGCCAGTGTTCATATCGGATGGCTAGTATTTGCAGTGATGGCACCAGGACTCTTAGTGGTGTGTGTGCGCGCATGTATGTGTGTGTGTGTGTGTGTTACCTTGGAATGGGGAGAGGTCTACGTCAGCCCAGTTGTAGCTGGTAGCAATGCGACAGCTCTCCTTCAGCCAGTCCAGGTTGGGGTACCAGTCTGCTGACATGCCTGGGAGAGTGCACACACACACACACACACAGACACACCTTTCTGAATTTTCTGTCAAGGGGTTGGGTAAAAATATAAAGCCATATAAACAAAGATAAGGCAAGAAGACTCAGAAGTGTGACGATGTGAGTTGGGCCTTCCAGTCCAGAGTAAAGGTCTGAAGGGTTGAACGGACCGAGATTAAAAGGAAACCAAATGTTAAACAGTTAGCGTGTAACTGGTGGTGGTGTGCCAGACAGGGTTCTGCAGTCAACCACAAGGTGGTGTGACTTCACACAGAAAAATTCCAGTCACAGCTCTGCTTTTGAAAAAAAGATAGCTTTTCACTGCCTCCACCACCACAAACTAAACAACAATACATTTTGAGGCTGTGGATCAAAGACAGAGGGATTGCTTTCATTCATCCTCAGCTTGGTTGAGGGAAGTACTAACCCAGATAAATAATGTCTGAATAGTCCTTTTCTCTGGCCTGAGTGCCGATGCAGAGGAAAAAAAAAACAAACACAAAAAAAAAAAACAACCAAAGACTGGGAATATGAGGAGAAAAAGCCTCGGTGAAGCTTCAGAGATGCCCGTCTGTATCAGCCATACCCAGCCTCATAATATCAAATGCTCTGGGACCTTATGGGGGAAAGAGTATAATATAAATGCAACGAATCTATGCAGAGACAAGCATTTTTGGATGCATTAGGGGAATGGCATTTACAACGATGTCAGACGTGGCCTTGGGAATCAGGAGAGGTACGATCCCTGCATTGTTTAGCGCTGTATTGCATCGATATACCTGAACCATTCAACCGGAACACAAAACTATACACTTTGGACGCCCCTTTCACAAGAGTCGATGACGAGGTAGTAGAGCGGCCGAATGCGCTGGCCTCACCGGTGGCGGAGCAGGGTTGTCCAGTGTGACTCTGGTGGGAGAGGGACGGGTGCTGCTGGGAGTGGGTGGAGTGCTGTGGGTGCTGTGGGTGCTGGCCGTGCGCTTGGTGCTGGCTGTGGGTGGAGTGAGGGGAGAGGTGCTGCTGTGGGTGGTGGGGGTGGTGTTGGTGGTGGTGGCTGCCGCCGCCGCCGCTTCCCGCACCGGGGGAGTGCTGGTAGGAACAGACGGTCCGGGCCTGTTGGCTCGCGTCACCGGGCATACCCATCAAACCTGCCGGGACAAAACACCACCAGGTATCACCGATAACGGCAACATACTAAGAAAAAACGACAAAAATTGAAGACAAACGTGGCCCTTCGAGTCGGGTCTAGGGCTAGGCGATACATCGTATAATATCGATATTGTGATATGAGACTGGATATTGTCTGGGATATTGGTTATCGCAATATAACTTAAATATTACTTTTTCCTGGTCTTTAAGGCTGCGTTATAGTAAACTTATACAATTTTCTGAACTTATTAGCCAGTCCTGGCTGAGTAAAATGAACAATGATTGGCTTCACCTGCTCATCATATCCACATTACTTATTACTGATTGCACATTACTGATCACAAATGATCATTACTAATTTTCAAAGTTTTCTTGTGTGTAAATATCTTATAAAAGCACAAATACTCATCCCCAAAATATCGTCACATTTTTGATATTGAAGTATTCAGTCTAAAATATTTGTCAATATTGCAGAAATTTGGCGAAATGTGATTCGAAATGTGGTCTGTTGAGCTGGACACCAGGGAAAATACGGTCATTTAAATCTGGATTGTAAAGGGAGTTGTTCCTTTTTTACCAACAAGCCTACTGGTTTATGCTTTTTGCTCAAATTAAATGGTTTCGACTGAAGCCTTCAAGCCTTAATTTAATCATTTAAGATTCATTTTTGTCTTTTGTTGCTTGTGATTCATGAGCAAGAGCATCTGGCGGGCTCCTGAAAATGATTGCAACACCACCTGAGTCAGTCGCAGTCTAGTGTGTGGTCTTGGACACGCTGTGGTTTTCTAGGGAGACGATGAGCTCCACTGTCTGGGTGACTCACTGTGACTCAACCTCTCAAACACAATGACTGCTGACACTGTTCCCTGGTAAGCCGCCCGCTAAAGTCGTACCTTTCAACCATGGACATGGGGCCCTTTCAAGCATTCTCGAAATCCATTTTCTTCTTCATTTTCTTTCTAGGCTCTCTTGTTATTATATCTCTATTCCAACTAGTAGTTTCATTGTATTATCTTTCTCGATGTGAGAGGTCGGTCAGCTCCGAACCCCTGACCGCAAATTGAAGGGGACCCTGTCAGAGGATGAGTCCAGGCGGCGGTTTTGCGGAGATCAACAGAGCGCATCAATCTCCTGGGTTAGAGAACATAGATGTGTGTGGGGAGGAGAGAGGGGGAGAGGGGAGGTGGTGGGCGGGTGGTGGTGGGTGGGGGTCCAAGTGGGAGGAGGCCCGGTGACCTGAAAGCTTCAGGAAGCAATTAGCGAGATGCTTCGCAAACGTTAGAACCAATCTAATTAGCTGCTATCAAAGCTGTAGAACCCTGGTACACTTTGCTCTGCTCGACTGGAAATGTGTTTGTGGGTTTTTTCTCCTTCTACTGAATTCTTCTTCTTCTTCTTAATTGCCTTTACTCATTTGACTGAGCAAGCCGTAAACTGCAGATATGTGGAACAACAGATTGTTTGTTTATTAAAATACAATAGGGTAGGAGTAGCGTGGGGTGGAGGTTAATACTGAAATGCTTTCGCTGCTATCAAAACAATGTTAAATTTTGCGTACAGTGATTGCGATAGGAGCTACACTTTAAGCTTGACAGTTAATTATGTGCAAGAAGCCTGACGAGGCACTCTGCGAGGTTTACATGTATTTTTTTTTCTGCATACACACATATGTCAACATAGAGGTTGGACAGGCGTACATGGGCACACACACACACACACTAATGCACATACACAAATGAGGGTCGAGACCCACCTTGCTGCGAGAAGGACTGCTCAAAGACGCACTTGTAAAGGCTGCGGAAGGAGGCGCTGAGGTCCTCAAAGTCCGAGAAACAGAGCTGCTTGTCCCGCGACTCCGGGACCGGCAACCCGTACTGGGGCTGGGGGGGAGGAGGGGGGGGAGGCGGCGGGGCGGGCTGCTGGAGGCTCAGGGACTGGGACGAAGGCTCCGAGTGGCTGCTCACCTTCGGGACAGACAGAGAGGAGAGAGGGGGAAAGAAAGACAGACAGACAGAGACAGAGAGAGTTACAAAAAGAGAAAGAAAGAGGGGAACACAGAGACAGAGGGAGAATCAGTGAGGGGATTGCCTTCAGAAAAGTAGATCAAAGACTACATTCACGCTGCAACCGAAAGTGTCACAATTCTTGTCTTCAGTTTTTGTCCCTCACATGTGACAGATCTGCTGTTTTCTAATCAGTGTGAACAGCAAAAAGCTGCATGGAGTCACATTTTTTTTCAATTCGGATCTGGAAAACTTGGATATGTGGCACAAAATCGGATCCCGAGGTATGCGACCTACATACAACTTGTAGTTGAACACTCAAATCGTGACTTGTCAGTGTTGCCATGACAAAAAATAAATCTTACGTCATTCACCTGAGATAATTGTCATAATTGCGGCGCCAACAGCAGCTTGGCTGAGTCAGCGTTAGCATGGAGGACAATGAGACACGGCAACGGAAAGAGAGGGAAATGACATGAAAGGACATGAACAAGCCACAGTGCCACATGGCTTGCAGCAGGCCAAGTGAAGAGTGTTAGCCCACTGTTGGGCAGCGAATACCTTCCAGTCGATACTCAGGGAATAAAAGTCCCTTGTGCCTGGATGTGTGTCTCAGGAAGGTGAATCTGAATTGAGAAAACTGCATTTGAATTGGGAAAACTGAATTTGAGTTGGGAAAACTTTAGAGAAATTACAGCTAAAAGTTAAATTCAATAATGCTCACATTCAATTTCAAGTCATTGCATTAAATTTCAAATTGTGTTAATTTGTTGTTCTATTTATCCTTTCTATTTAGTCCTGCTGCTCTCCCTTTTCACCTGCTAAGAAGACTCTGAAGGGGTGCAGATATCCAGACTTCTACAAATTCATTTATCAAAAAAATCTATTCTTTGAATTCATCCTAATCATGACAAATTTATGCAGCTGAAATACAATCTCTGCTGGCACTAGTCTCTTTCCATATAAACACACAAAACAAAGTGCAGTGCTTAAAATATCTGGTGTTGTGAATGCAACATTCCAGTGTCCTCTCTCCGTCATCCCATCGCAGCTGTCATCTTCCACACCATCTACCAAGTAAACAGAAGTGATTTGCTGTGATCAGTGCGCCTCCGCAAATTTGAGCCAACTTAGCATGACACATCCCCCACCCAATAATGGCGGCCCCTCCGTCTAACTAGCTCGGCGTCTGTGAGATCTCCGCCGGTGATGCCACCAGTAATCACCCTCAGTCAGGAGGGTATCACCTGCGCCAGCTAATGAAGCAGAACTAACCCTGATCCCACATGACTGGACCACAGATGAGGTCTGGAACGACGGAGCGGGAGGGAGAGAGAGACGGCGGGATGGAGGAGGTGATGCAGGAAGGAGGAAAACAAAGGATGGCCTCCAGAAATGAGAGGTTAACGAGATGAGATTGCACTGACCTTTGCTAATGCAGGTGGGAGGTGAGCGGGGGAAAAGTGATTGATGGTAAAAAGGTGAGCAGCTGTTACAAGGAAAAAATAATGAAGAGCTGGGGTTTTTCAGCGCTCTTCTAATTTTGGAGAAAATGTTTTCGGACCGAGATTGGCCTTGAATATTGTATTATATTTGGTTTTATTAGTAAAGTGGGAGACACAAAGACAGTGTCAAACATATCAGTTTTGTTTCTTATGCCATATCTTGTTAGCTTATACCAATTTCAATCATCAGTCCCAAAATGGGTTCTTAGTACATTACATTTGATTAAATGAAACTTTAATGATCACCTTGGGGAAAGTGGGCCGTTGCAGTAGCATGTAGTAAAGAAAAATAGAATATAAATATGAATACAGCAAATCGGGCTTCTATAAACATATGCAACTGAAAATGCTCAGACATATTAAGTAGAAATGTTTGAGTGAAAATGTGCAAAAAAGCGTGCAAAATAGCAGCAGCAGTATTGGTAGCAGCATTATGACAGAGGTGGAGAATTATAAAAAAAATATAAAACAATACAAAAATACCAATATGCACTATAATAGTAGGAGGAATATGACAATGAGTAGCCTACATTACAGTACACAGCATCTTCAACAAACACATCAAAATTTACAAAAAAAAAAAAATTGAATTAAATTGCAAATGTGCATAAAAAAAAAGTTTATTTAAGCACTAAAAGTAAAAATAAAAGTGGTGTTAGTGCATGTGCAAAAACAGCATTAAGAGCAGTATGACTCAAACATGGAGGTCACACTACTAAATGATTTACAGCTATTAGTGATTACATGATTAGTTTTGTTTCATTTTCATGTTTTTCTTTTTACATGCTTCATTAGTTTGAGCATCTTGGGCAAAGTAGCCCAGAAAGGGGAAGATTTGAAAGCAAAATACTGACCCATTGATATTCTGTACAGTGAGATCATACAGTTGCCAACATGAGTCAAACCAGTTAATGTCTTTATCAGAGAAACTGCATTGTGCAAATTTAGAGATCGGATCACTATCACTGTTTGTGTCAAAGGCCTTTTTTAGATCAAAGACTGTTTCCATTGAATATTTTGGTCCAAATCTAAATTGTTCAGCATGGGGCAGTTTGTGTCCTGCCAGACAGGTTTGCCAGTCTAATCCTTACTCTTCAAAACAGCAACTTATCATCACACACACACGCCACTTGAGACTAATCGATTCAAATAGCCGAAGGACCTTGTTTTGTTAAGGATGAGGAATCATATGAACAGCCAGTATAATATCTGGCCAAATAAGTCTCAGTGTATACTGTGGCCTGCCAAGTCTCGGGTGTACTTTGCACTGGCCAAGACCGTAGGCACCAAAACAGTCGACGACACGGGACAGCCTTGATTTAAATAAACCCCACCGCGTGTGTGTGTGTGTCTGTGTGTGTGTGTGTCTGTGTGACCTAGTAAAAGGTCATGGTTAGTGTGAGTAGGGTGGCTACTGGCTACCTCCCTTGGCTCAGGCCTCAGACACAAACAATAACACAGCCACACACACACACACACACACACACACATGAACACACACTGTTTTGCCACAAAAAAAGCACAGGGCCAGCGCCTGTTTGCTGGAATATAATCTGATCCTCCAAGGCTGAGGCATGAGCGGACCGGAGCAACATCAACAAAGCTTCGAACCTACAGCCACCCCTGTAGATTTCCACTGCAGCAGAGTTAACCCCCCCCCCCCACACACACACACACACAGGCTCAAAAAAGACTGAAAATATAAATGTATTTGGTGAAAGAAATCAATCTTTCCTTGTTCAAAATCCTGTAATTACTGTGTCTATGTGATTTTACACTTGTACAGAAAATCACAACCTTCCTCTGCTTCATTTGACCTTTTGTAGTTTTTGAAATGGTGCAGTTCTGTGGGAGTGCCCGTCTCTCCTAAAACCCCCAGAAATATATATATATATAAATTTTATTCATGCTTTCTATCACAATATGGTATCCGCACAGATGGCTGACAGTTGATCAATAAATTTCTGGACCGAAAAGACTTGAGTCTCCGTTCATGCTAATCAAGCGATAGTTTGTCAGATGTGCATCTCTAGATGTGTTTGTGCTATCTGGTTTATGATGAAGCTGTGGCGAGCTCCTCTTTATTAGCTCAAAGAAATGCAATGGATAATGGATTCTTTAACTGAATCTTAACTGAATATTTATGGCTGATAGAATGAATCCACTTTTAATTGTATGAAATTAAGCTCCTTGAAAACTGTTAAGTAAAGGTGGAAATGGTGTATTTGTCAAGAATCATTTAGTAAGTAAGCACAACTGGAACAGCCATTTTCTGTAGGCTAAACAGAAATTTTAAAAAAGTGTGTATTTGCATTGTCTGTTTACTTAATTCTGATTATTAGGACTTTCTGCCTAAAAGCCCATCATTTTATAGTAGCAACAACTCTGAAATAGACCACTGAAAATATATATGCTTCCTAAGTCTGATCTAACAAACAAACATTTCTAATAAATTTCTAATAGAAAACTAATTGCAGCAGTGTCAATCTGGCGTACATGTAATCTAGATTCAATGATTAGCACCTCCTAAATCTGCTACAGGGGTGTAGCTGTCTGGACTGGTGAGACAGTCATCCAGGTTACAATCGTGTCCACCTCCGTGCGCCGTCATTGTTTACAGTCCGATTAGCAACTTCGAGACGCGAGAATGGAGTTGGAGTTGAGAGACGACGTCTACGACCGATACTTTTTGTAGGTGTTTTAGGTCCAGATGACATTTCGGCTAATCTCTATAAACAGATATCTGCATATGAGACGTCGTCTCTCAACTCCAACTCCATTCTCGCGTCTCAAGTTGCTAATCGGACTGTAAACAATGACGGTGCATGGAAGAGGAAGTCTTGGCCCGGATGTCCACTGGCTACACCGGAAACCCCGAAATACTGACCGTCGCCCCCGGAGTCTAATCGTCGTCAGACCGATAGACGATGGGTTCCGAGATTGCAATCGTGTGAACATGCACACAAAATGTAAATTTTTTGATTCATCATTACAATGCTTTTAAATTTGTCTCATATTAAAGAGGGCAGCAGGGTGGCAGTCAGTAGGGAGACCATCCTTGAACTGAGAAGCCCCGTAATGGAAAGCGCTGGCCCTGCTGAAGTGTCCTTGAGCAAGACAACGAATCCCGAGCAGCTCCAGGTCAGACGGTGTTTGCCGAAGGGAAATTCTCCTTCGGGGATCAATAGACTGTAACAAAAAAGCAACTGAAAGCTCTTACGGGCGTGTAGCTGTGCACGTTGCTGCCGCTGCTGACGGCGGTGTTGAGGCTGACGGAGGCCAGGCTCTGGTCTGACAGGCTGTTGCTCAGGCTGCCGCCCAGACTCCCAGGGCTCTCACTGCCTTCTGCCTCCGGGTTGTACAGCGCTACCTGCACACGCACACACACACACACACACACACACACACACACACACAAACCATTAACCGTTAATGTGATGTGGCTATTATATAGGACCAACATTTTGAGGCAATGTACTGTAAGCCATTCTTATTTATTTGTGATTTTAGTGTTCCTTACAGCCCATTTGTTAAGTCAAGTCAAATTGTATTTATATAGCACATTTCATACAGAAAGCATCACAGTGTGCTTTACAACACAATGAAAAAGCAGCATAAAACAAAACAAAAACAAAGCAAAAACAACAAAACAAAAAACACAAAATGTAAGAAAAAACAGAAAAAAACATACTCTCCTTGATTTTGTCCATTTGCCAATTAATATCCACGTTGACGTAAACATTGCCCACCTCAAAAGGTTGCTCATGCACTATTAACTTAAGAGACAGCTCATGAGCAAATATGGAAATGAAAGCGCTAGTCTATGAAAATTAGCCCTGCTGTTGCATAAAAACCTTGGATCTACGCTTTTGATGTTGTTTATTTTCTTTGAGATGAAAGTTTACATGGTTGTGTATGTGTTGAGGAAGTGTCTTGACCCCAGGACTTATGACCCAGTCCAAAACCACTGTGTAATTGCAAAAATGACTTTTTTTGATGATGTTTTTTTAAATTCCTGAGAGGTTGGCATTACGAAGATACAAGCCTCTCGTCCCAAGCAGCGTATCATCTTGTGGTGACAGAACAGAAAGCTATGAAAGGTGATGCCCCGGGATTAAGTTGAATCATTTGTCTGTGGTTCTGTTTGACTGTCAGCACCTGCGCCAGCATTACCTCCAGGCTACATTTAATTGTGTAGACAAAATGTGAAAGTGTAGCCTTCGGATATACAACACTAAAGGCACTCTGCGGCAGTGCTGTAGCCTGAAAAACAGCTTCTAGAGAGCAAAGACTTGTTTTCAGTAGGCGAGGTTTCTCTTAAATAAAGGCTATGAATACCGAAGAAGTTGAATAATTGCGATCAAAGTGTTTCATATTGACAAAGTCTGGGAAGCGTGAGCCAAGATCGATTAAGAGAGCAGCATGGAAAACCGAGCATTGAAATAAGCTGTCAGATCCAGGCCCAGTCTTAACACTGAGGGTTATGTGAGCTGCTGCTGTGGGACAAATCTTCTGTTTGGTCGGGGTCAAACTGAGGGGTCACGGACCATACGTCAGCATTCTGTGTGTGTGTGTGTGTGTGTGTGTGTGTGTGTGCCAGATCAGACAGGCGTCATAGGTCCTGCTGGCCACTTGATCTCTGACCCTCATACAGACAGTCACACCCATTTTTTTTTTTGTGAGTGTGTGTGTCATTGCATAAGAGCGTGTGCGTGAATGTGAAGTCCAGCGGCTGTTAAAGCAAGTTCGGCCGCTGATGGCTGAAGTGAGAGCTGTGTGTGTGTGTGTGTGTGTGTGTGTGTGTAGAAATGAGAACGAAGTGAAAAACAGAGATTGCTTTAGCAGCGGTTTTTCAGTCGAAGTAAGTATGGCTCATATCCAGGCAGTATTAATTATAGCCCGGAGCGCAGGGCCTGATATCATTTTGGTCTGTCTTGTCTAATCTCAAAGTAATAAAAAGATGTGCATGAGTATTTCCAGGTTCCTCCTGGTTTGGACAACACCCTCTCCTCTTTGGTAGTAAAAAGAAAAACAAATCCAAAGTTAAAGCTTTTATCTTGTTGACTAATTAATTTGTCAAAATCATCATTAGACAACATGAAGAAATAAATCATTAGCCAATAAAATAATGGTAAAATTTTTTTTTTTTAACCATTTAAAGGCAACTAAACCTCCAATGAGAATCTGTCCATAACATGCTGAACCAATGGCCGTGTTTCTCCACTGCGCTAAGTTACGCACTCTGCTATGTGACTGAGATAATAAACACTAGACCAGGTGCATAAAGGAGGAATCCTCGTTTAATGTCATTCTTGTCCCATGGTGCAAAGCACTAGAACATCAACATCGCTCTTGAAAGTTTGAAAACACCAGACACGCATTGCACTCTGGGATATGAGCAGATGACGCCGATCCAGAAGGCAAGCATCTTTTCACACCAGGTCCGCTGTACAGATTCTGTACAGACCACAGTGCCTTGGCAAAAACTTAAGGGGACTTAAGTCTTACACTCTATGGCCGAACTAGGATCCTACGGTCCCTAGTAAGCTGTTAAACCCATAACTTTCCTAGTGCCCTAGCTAGTCTCCTACCTTGTTGGTAACGGCGTTGATTGCCAGGGTGGGCGAGGCTCCTCCTGACATGATGCAGTCCATTCTCAGAGACTCTGACTCCAGGCTGTACGGAGTGGACGCCTGGAGGAGGAGGAGGAGGAGGAGGAGGAGGAGGAGGAGGAGGAGGAGAGGACAGAGGAGTGAGAGGGAGGACAGAGGGATCCAAAGCTCTGTCCAGACAGGCAGGGTGACACTGACCCTATACACTGGGTTAAAAGAGTACACCAAGTTTTTAGGAGATTGGCCCGTCGGTCAGCTTACCCCTGGGAACAGAGACACCAAAATCATCCATGTGTCCCCTGTAGATCATGCTGGCTCTTTAGCGTACATTATGTTGAGTGATAGCTTGTCTCAAATTTGAGGAAAGTGAGAACATATAGCGGCTATGGTAAGTAATCTTAGAGTCTAGCAGTTTTGTGTAGGAGATTGGTAAAATTATATGATATAAAAACACACTTTTGAACTACAAGGGACTACTTTCCCTGTTTTCATGAGTACATCATTTCATTGTGTACAGCTAAAAATCACTGTGCAGCAGATGAATACATGGCTGCTCACCTGAAATAAACCTGGCAACATCAGCTACATTTTTTAAATTTATGAATCTACAGGCAATATAGTAAAAACAACTAACTTTTTATTACTAAAAAGTCAGTTTTCTTTAGGTGTCTCTGCTGTCTCCATTTTACAGGTAAGCTAACCAACGGGCCAACCTCCCAAAAACTTTTTTCAAGAATATTTTCAAGTCATGTCTGTTCATTAGAAATATGCATGAATATTAGAAATATGCAGAGGAGAGTGACAATAAAAATGAGAAAGGAAATGATGTGACAAAGTTCATGAGACATTTTTGTTCACCGCAAGTTCATAATATTCTCCTCCTGAATCGACGGGATGCCCCAGGCTCCGACTATGCGAACTAGTTGAGGTGCACTTGATTTAACTTGCACTGGGAAAGTGGACACTTGCACTTGATAAGATAAATTAAGCCATCCTCATGCATTATTCAAGTATATAAAATGTATTCAGCCGCAGTTCATTTTTGTTGTCCCCACAAAGAGCTAAAGTAGGGTTAACTGAGTGTGAGGATATGAGAAACTATTCAAAGATCGATGGAGGGCTAAATTGACGTGCGCGCACGCTAAAAAAGGGGGGAAAAAATGAGGACGGCGTTTTTTTCCCCCTCTGACTCCTTTCAGGGTTCAAGACAGCTCGCCTGCCTTCCCAAACTGCTTACAGTAAGAGGATTGGTCGGTAACAATGCAATCTTTAATTTATGATAAACTCCCAGGGAAAGGGGTTGTCGGTTTCCTGGTGGAGGCACTTAAAAAGAAGACAACGGAGAGGTGAAGAGAGGAGTGAGGGAGGATTGTGGAAGTAGGGGGGGGGGGGGGGGGGGGGGGGGGGAAGAATAGGTAGAGAGATAATTGAGCGGTGACGGACAGATAGACAGGCAGACAGAAAAATGAAAGAGAGTGATTATGCTAAGGGCACCAGAGACGCAGGTACCAAACTATGTGTACGGTGTCTGTCTACACATTTATACAATGCATTTATGCGGCTGACGTTTAGCCTCGCTGCCGACTTCAAATCTTTTCATGCGCGCAGCCGCTATCGTCAGAAGACTTAAAAGACTTTGACTGTGTAGCCTAAGTGCAACAAAACCCCAATGAAACAGTCTGACATATTTAGCCCACCTTTTTCTGATGGCAACACCGCTGTAATTCTGAGCGCTTAAAACCTCGCTGTTTCTCCTTAGCCCATGTGACAGCCCACAGTGTGTCTGCCAGCGGTGTAAGTGAGGCGTAAGAAAAGGGGTCGAAGGGCCCATCCATGTAAGACGAGATGACAAGGCTCTGAATTAATTAATGTTTGTAATAAAAAAAAAAAATCGTTGGTGAAGAAAATATGTCTAACGGCAGCCCCGGGGCCTTATGTGGTAATTAACTGGAACGCAAGCCTAGAATACTCTCCCTCCTCCCTTCTTCTTCTTCTCTCTCTCTCTCTCCCTCTTACTTCTCTTACTTCTTTTTCCCCTTCCTCCCCCTTGCAGCTCGTGACTTTTCCCTCTCTGCTCTCTCCACCTTGATGTCTTTGTCTCTCTCTTCCTTTCTGCATCCTTTCTTCCACGCTTCCCTTTCCCGTTCTGTTTTTTTTCCTTTGTTTCTTTTCCCGCTATCTCTCTTTTTCCCTCTGTTTTCCCTCCAATGAGCACCTGTGATTGTGCACTTTGCCGCTCCACGCCTGCTCGGTTTCCCTGGAGATGGGGGAAGGCTAAGGCGGCGATATTGGCAGCGGGAGAAAAACAGAAAGTGGAGAGAGAGACAGACAGATGAGGAGATAGACAGAAAGACAATGACTGAGATACAGTAGCGCTGACAGAAATGCAGGATGAGAGAGAGAGAGAGAGAGACAGACAGACTGACAGAGGCAAAGGTAGAGAACCAAAAATGTGCCATCGTGATGCAAGAGGCTGCAGGTTTTCATTCCACCCAACCGCACCAGCTGATTTCACTAATCAGCTCCTCCTCTCTGGGCGAAGGTGACTAGTTGGAATGAAAACCTGCAGACTCTTGAGTCACGATGGCCCCATGGTTGAAAACAACAGACTTATTTCCATTGAGGAGACATAGACAAAGACAAAAAGACATGTACAACACTCATTATATTACGATGACAACAGGTAGAGATAGGGACGGAGCGACGGGGACAGAGGTAGACAGAGGCGGCGGCAGGCCTAGGATGCATCACGATGTTCGCTCAGCCAGCTGCACTGCCTCTGTATTCAGTCAGATGCTCCGGTTCATCCCTGAACAACAGCCGCATTCTGCTGGAGCTGATATATATATATATATATATATATATATTTATAGAGCTAGATAGATGGATAGATACAGCCTCTGTCAATCAATTTTCTAAAACCAATTTTCATTCCTACTTCTGTGTTCTCACAGCTGTACCTGCCATCTTGGTGGCATTTTGGGTATGCGAATGCCAAAGAACCGGTTAGCTCTGCCAAGTAATGTATTAACACGAGACTCAGTCCCACTTCACCTGGCTTGGTCTACTATCCGAACTTAAAAGCATAAGATTGTTTAATTGAGACTGGGACACATACAATACCAAATAGAATCAAATGTGTATTTGTTAACCGGCTTTAGATTTGCATTATTGTGTGTTGGGTCTGGTCTACTGCAACATTCCCCTGCTCAGTCAAGAGCAGTTTTGGTTTTTTTTGACTCTTGGCTTCAAAGGCGCCCTTCCTGGCCCCCTGGTCTATCCTGGCATCATCACAACATAGCAAAGGGCAACAGACTGGAAGCCTATTCACAGGCTAACATTTGTGCAGCATCTCAGGTTTAGAGTGACCGGCTTTTCTCAATCTCCTGTTTTTCTGCTCAAATGCTGCCATCTCACACTGCTGCATATGCATATTTTCATCAAACTAGGTTGATATTATCAGTAAAATTATGGCTTTTACTTATATTCTCACTATATTCACTCTATTCACTCTTATATCCAAGGCCAATATACAAGAAAACACAACCTGGTCTAAGCAGCACAAAACATGGACCTCTGGGGAATGGATAAAAGTAGGCTAATATGGTCTGATGGCTTGTTTTTCAATCTTTTTCCTTCAGCTGGTCGAGCTGGAGAAACCCTTCAACCCACAATGTCTGTTGCCAACTGTTAAACATGGCGGTAGATCTGTAATAATATAGGCAACCATCTCATGGGAGTCATTAGGCCTGATGATTGCTCTGCATGGTCATATAGCAGCCAAGGTATAGGCCATTTAACAGGACTAGGTGCCCCCTATGGTGCAACCAGTGCTCCCTAATGATGTGTCCATCTTCCAAGATGATAATGCCTCCAACCACGCTGCTTAACAAATACAATAGTGGTTTCACAAAACAGCAGGATGAACTCAAACGCGTGCCATGGCCTCTCCAGTCACCAGATCTAAACATTGAACATTTATGCAAGGTTCTGGTGGTCTCTCTCTTTTCTATCTTTCCTTCTTGAAAACTAGTCCAATATCCTACCACACACAGTTCAAGACTTGTATGACAGCAATCCAATGAGGACTGAAGCTTTCCTGGAAACAAAGCATGGTCCTGCTCCTTATTAGCTATGTAATCATATATTGTTAGGTATATTTTGTCCACCCTCTGTATGTACAGTGCAGTGGCTACTCACCCTTTCTCCAGAGCGCGGCCTCTTCTTTGGCCTGCTGGGTACCGTGTCCTCTTTAGGGTTGGTGTCTATCGCCCAGTAGGAACCCTGGAGAGTGACAACAAACAGTTTAAAGCGTCTATGTGTAATTTCTGGTCCAATGCTGGCCAACACTCTGCCCTCCGCAGAGCGAGACCATCATCAACATGGTGGCGCCGGTTGGACTGTTTCAGAATCAAAAGCAATGAGCGTTCTATCATGTTTTATACAGTTAGCGCATTGTTTTTTGGTTTGATGGACGCTTGCTGTGATTAGGATCCTGACATTACCACGATTCCTGTTGTCTGTGAATTTTTGGAACATATGGAAGGTAAGGAGTCGCGATTTTGTCTGTGAAGTAACACCACTTCCCCAGCGCATAAATGGGCCGGTCCATTAAAATTAGATCTGTTTGGAGGATTATATACATGCCAAATTTACCAGAACACCCTATCGATTGGTAATAAAGTCTCAAATTATATTTTCCGATGTGTGTTAGGCAAAAACAAATTGCCGGATTTTTGAACGGACCTTGGTGTGGTAGGAGGGCCTTCAAACAACAAGAAAAACACACAGCCTCGGCCCACTCCTGTGAATGAGCGGCCTCCTTGAATGCAGAAATCTCTGCACTACTTTGTTTCACTCACTACCATTCAGGCAGTGCTGATATTTTCTATAGTCATATTATGCTTCAGTAAAGCAGAAATATTACACATTTAACCTTTAACTACATCAATTCTCTGTTTTATGGACACTGCTCTGTTTCTGTGCATTCCCCATTGCTATTAACTGCCCTACAGTTTTAGGTATACTTGCATGTTATCTTATTGTTCAGTGCTCGGATGATTACAGTCTGTGTGCTGCTTGCACATTACTGTTCTAGATGTACTGTTACCTATGCTTACTACCTCATTCATTTGCATAGTCACATCATTGCACTATTTTACATGCTATTGCACTACTTGTGGTAGAATTTAGATTAAAAAAAAACATATATTACTTGTGCTAGCTCCCTATGTGGCTGCTTCACTCCCTCTAATGGGGGAAGTAGGTGTCACTAAACAGAAATCTCCAGTGCAACAGAAGGCTCTCCCTCACATCAGGTAAAACCAAGGTATCCGTTTTTTATTCCTTAAACCAATTCTGTAACCAATCAATTTTCTCTTGGCTTAGTTTCCCGGTGGTGCCAGCACCCCCTTCCTTTCCTCAGCCATGAAATCCACTGAAATCCTTTTGATACACAATGTTAAAACACAGCAGCCTCCAAAACAAACACACACAACGAGAGCAGAGGAAATCAATTGCTTTTAGGTCCTTGATTCCCTCCTGCTCTTTTTTTTTTTCCTCTTTCACTCTTCCTCTTCCCTCCCAAGGAGGTCCAAAGCAGCAGACAGAATTCAGGAGGTTCATCTAGGCCACACACACACACACACACACACACACACACGGCTCATCTCTCTCCATCTACCCCCCCCCTCCTCTCTCTCTCCTCCATCCTTCCCTCTTCTCCTCCCCCTGTATTTCAGTCCCACATCACTGAACAGTACACAGCCAATTAACGTTAGCACATGCATGATTTAGCTTCTCCCCTCTCTCTATGGCTTGAAACAGAACATGTATTCAGCTTCTCTCTACACAGATGACCTCCCCCCATGCCGAGGTATCGATTACTTCGATCTGCGGTGCAAATTAAGGTGCTGGTCAGGTCCAAGTCAGGCTAATCAGGAGGGGGAGCCGTTCTCTTTGTGTCTTTGCGGGGTATAGGCCTCCACTCAAGCCCAAGGATTTCGTTTGAATTATTTAGACTTGCTTCCCTCTTAATTAATTTTTCAATGGTTCCAAAATCCCCGCAGCCAGGAGAAACCCCCCCCCCCCCCCCCCCCCCCCCCCCCAAAAAAAAAAATGGGCAGAGTTTTGAGCACTCAATGAAAAGTTTGGGGTTTGTCGGTTTCTCAAAATGGTGCATAGCTTTTTTACGCTACGAGTTAAAATGCAGACATTTTAGCTTTTATTAAAAATCTTGTAAGGACAAGCTTCAGTGATCAACTGTAATTATACACTTCCCCCCCGTTTGAGCAATTCCTTTGATTCAGCACAAACGAGGACTTGACAAATCGCTGTTATCAAATTGACGCCGCTGAAGTGGCCGTGGCATCTCTGCTTCCAAACCACGCAGCAGCAGAGATGCAACATATCTAAAGCTTCCTCTAGTGTGTGTGTGTGTGTGTTTGTTGGAGGAGAGAGAGAGAGAGAGCGAGAGGGAGAGAGAGAGAGGGAGAGAAACAGGGCCTAATAAAGCATAACAGATGCGTGAACGGCCTCGCATCTGAGGCAGTGTACCTACATATACTTATTATTCATTACTCCCTGTACCACATTATTACTTGGCAGAATCAATATCGGAAGAGCAGCAGAAAACAGAGAAAGCTGCATTAGGCATTCAGCACAGCCGCCTATGGAGTTAGAAATTGCTTTTAAGTGCAGACACTGTTTGTGTGTGTGTGTGTGTGTGTGTGTGTGTGTCTGTGTGTGACAGAGAAAGAGAATAAGAGAATGTGTGTTTATGCACAAGCGTACGCACATGCAGTATGAGGGCGTCTGAACACGTGAAAAGTAATCGCCGTCGCCTCAGCCTTATTTGTACGCTCGCTGGAATAGGCTTGCATTTTCATTGTGCGTCGCACCGTAATTCAAGGTGAGCTTTTCAGTCGCATTACATGGTTCGGGAAATACTTACTTTTCCAGGGTCGTCTTTGGAGCGAGGCACTTTGAGAAAACACTTGTTCAAGGACAGGTTGTGTCGTATGGAATTCTGCGGGGAGAGAGAGAGAGAGAGAGAGAGAGAGAGAGAGAGAGAGGAGGGGGAGAAAGAAAGAAAGAAAGAAAGAAAGAAAGAAAGCAAGAAAGAAAGAAAGAAAGCAAGAAAGCAAGCAGGAGGAGAGAAGAAATAGAAAAAAGAGAGTTAAGAAAAAACCCCACCATTTTATTGAAGCATGCAACAAATCCATAGTTTTGGTCATAATGAGGAAAACTGACTGCTTCTGAATACACCTCCACAATCTTAACACCTCCACTTGTGTGTGTGTGTGTGAGCGTGTGTGTGCATGAGAGAAGCAAAGCGAGAGAGAGAGAGAGAGAGAGAGAGAGAGAGAGAGAGACAGAGAGACAGAAAGGGCCCAGAACAGTGTAGGCTAACCTGGCATGAACCTGTTCTCCCTCCAGGCTCCCACTCTCCACTCATCTGCTGCTGCTAATTAATACCACTGGGGAGGAGGAGGGGAGAAGACAGAGGGATGGGAGGAATCGCTCTACTCCTTCTCCCCAGCTCTCTCTCTCTCTCGCTGCTGAAGACGAGCTTTGTTTCTCCAGCGATACCTCCCTTCTCTCTCCAGAATAGCGGAACAGTCTGGTACGACCCGTTCCTACGGGAAAAAAAGCTGCGGCGCGTCGTCTGCTCTACTTAGCGGGTCGCTGGCTGTCAGCGGCCGTCCGTCAAGGAACTGCGTGACGCTAAGGCGATGGAAAAAGGCGGGGAGGATCGGTCGCCAACCCCGCGCTCGAAGGCAACCACCTGTTCCAAAAACTTTCCTATGGGAGACAGTGCTGGTCAAATACGACCACTGGTGGGAGCAACACATTACAAATTGATGTGTTACTGTAATCACATTACTTTCTCCTGTAACTGAGTAAAGTAAGGCATTACTGTTCCAATTTTAGTAATCACATAACAACAGTTACTGATCATTACTTTACCTTGTTAACCTCTTTATTGACGTAATATCTATCGAAAGTCATGTCGGAAATATCAGAATTACGAGTACAGCGCACATGAACAAGCCAACAAATGGTAAATACGACTCGGAAAGTCTGAATTTAATGCTGTAAGCTCTAACTTTATTTAAAACCTCAAAAGACAGATTTTGTGTCTGTCATTATTTAGATACTTCTGCTGGTAATGTGGCTTAGGTCTACTAATATTTATTGGCCCAATGAGCACAAGTAAGTAAGTCTAGCACAATCGCTTTAAGGTGTAACGCACAAATAATGTAACAAGTAGAGAAACAAATTAATTTAAGAAAAGTAACGAGTACTTTTTCCCAGTAATGGCCCCAACACTGATTACAACTGAGACCACCAGTCACCTGTCAACCTGCCCTCCTAACTTTACTCACCTCTACCTAACCTCCTCACTACTGTCATTGTTTACTTCCATACTGTTTATTATTACCCAAGCGTTTTTTTTGCACAATTGTGCTCTACTTATAATGTCTGCACAGCGCTGTGTATTTCAGACTTTGCATACACTGGCACTTTTCAGCTTCAGGAGGGTATGTTCTCCACAGCTCCTAATTGTCCCCCATAAAATGAAATCGGTAGGTGTGTGTGTGTGTGTGTGTGTGTGTGTGTGTGTGTGTGTGTGGGGGGGGTCCATCTGTCTGTCCAACATGATATCCCAGGGGTCTCAGACTTCACTGGTCTGATTTGGACTAAGCTTGGAGGGTGTTTCAGGGTTTAAAAAAATCAGACTGGTTGGCCTAAAGAGGGTGTTATAATTAAAGGTCAAAATCTTTAATTCAAACATGATATCTATTATCTCAGACACCACTGGTCCAATTTGACAAAATGTGGAGGGACGACACATTTTGGCGCTGTGTTCTGGCATTTAAAAGCATTACACTAATGGGGACACTATAATTAACGGTCAACATTTCTAACTTTCAAAGGATCCATGCACCATAAGTCTGACTGACATGAAACTTGCTACACCAATCCAGCTATCCTTAAATACTGCACTGATTTGCCTAATGGGGGCGCTATGATTAAAGGTCAGTATTTTTAACTCAAATGTGACATCTCAATTAAAGGTCATTCATGAGGGACGACATGTTTAAGAGTAACTAAACCCCAAAGACAAATCTGTGTAAAGCCATCATCTAATGTCATCTAATGGTAAAAAGCATGCTACTGAAATTGCGACTGAAATCTTTGGTGACATCACCTGGCACCAAAGATCAGCCAATAGCAGATGGCAATTTCAGTAGCATGCTTTTTACCATTAGATGTCAGGTTTTACACAGATTTGGGTTTGGGGTTTAATTACTCTTTAATTAACTTGTTTATTTCATCTCATTCTTTTTAATAGAACTTCTTCATGGACACTGGACCAGACACGATAACTGGTCACTCACTATTCCTCCTCTACAGCTGCAACCATACTGAATGCCATGCTACCCGAATAGAGTGATAAGCACTCGACTGACTACTGTCTGTTATTTGTCTGCAACCATACTGCATGCTGAATCCATATAGCAAGTATATATATATACAGTACGCACAGTATGTGGGTTAGGAAAACATCTAAGAGAAAATCCTATATTGGCAATTAAAGTTGTACCCATCTGATTCTGACTTACTCTCACAGTTTTTTTCTGCATTTTTTTTTTCAAATCAAACATTTAGGTCAAATATATGGATATGGTTTCCAGTTTACCTATGTAGCTAGCCTTTTCAGCAACAACACAACACACACACTTGAACACACACTCTGACACACCCACCCACACACACCCCACAAGGCCTTTCACATAGAGACAGCTTCTTTCTCTTGTCAATGACATCATGATCCTTGAGGAAGCTGTATATAAAGACAGACAAAACCATGTCTTCACCACACAACTGCCTGCATGGACATACATGTTCAAGCATGAAAGTGTGTGTGTGTGTGTGTGTATGTGTGTGTATTTGTGTGTGTATGTGTGTGTGTGTGTGTACATAGCAAATAGGGAGACAGTCGTTCAACCGGAAAGCCGGAGTTCAAGCCCCCGTGTCACCAAGCCCCCGCCCTGCTGAAGAGTCACTGAGCAAGGCACTGAATCCCCCCGTCAAGCGGAAAGCCGAATTCCTCCTTCGGGGATCAATAAGTATCATAAAGCAAGTACAAATTCTGGACAGTCATTCGTTTGTGGCGAGGACATACAAACCTGATTAATGATCAGCTGAATGTGATCTCAGCTCTCTGGCTCACTGATTGATTAGCTGCCTTCATCTCTTCTATGGATAATACAGTTAACATTAGGCTGCTAGACTTGCTAGCTAACATTAGCATATTACTAGCATATTAATATCATATTACATACATGTATAGAAGTACAGCTCATACAACATGCTGTATTATAAAACACTAGACTATGTGTTGTCTTACAATCATAAAAATATTTATATACATCGCAAACTCGCAGCAGTCCATGTACACTAATAGACAAAGAACCCAGAAGTTGAGTCATGTGACATCATCAAAATGAATTATTAACTAATTATACAATTATAAATAATTATTATATGTAAATTAATGTATATAAAATTTGAAATTATTAAAATTGTTAACATTTTTACTTTAATTATATGAAGTTAAAGTTTGACAATAATTAAACTTGTACTTTATTTTATGAATTTTACACTGCTCAGTAAAGAACAGAGTTGATTTGGACAGAACACTTGATTATATGTGTGCCTACGTATGTATATGTATATTTATATGTATATGTATATGTATATGTATATGTATATATGTATATGTATACATGTATATATGTGTGCCTTCGTTCCTGTATGCTACCCAGACAGTAAGCTCCTCTCACTGAATGTGAATAGTCATCATCAATAAATGTACTGATTAGCGGTGCTGTGAAGTAAGATAATGAGATTCGCTGCTGTGTCCTCCTCCTCCCCGCTCCTCACCCGGCCTGATTAATGAGCTTATTGGGCCGGGCTGGGGCCGTGCCATGCCTGCCCAGTAACTAATGGATCACACAGTCAAAGGCATCCTGGGCGAGTGTGTGTACGACCGAAACAACAGATGAGACTCTGTATAGGAAGGATGCTGGAGAAGAAGTTCTGGTTCAGTCTCTTTCACTTCGGCAGAAACAAAATTATATACACAACATAAATGCTCACTGCTTCCCTTTAGGGGAAACGTCCAACGGTCTCCAAATAAATCAATGTTTCCCTTCCCTGTACGCAACAGTCTATATACAAATAGAGAGCCTTTTCAGTCCGGCGTCTCTGGAACCACTTTACCTCCTCTCCCAGTGTCTGCTCAAACACACTGATGGAAAACAGGCACATTGTGGGAGTTTTTATGTTTCTCCTAGATTATTGATCTGTGCATTCCAAGTTTTAAAATGGTGTATCACATAGAAGATAGGGTTGGGCGATCTTTGTCTTTCAATAGAATCATATTGTGATTAAATAATTATTATTGAGTTATCGTGACGCGCAATTCTGTTGTCTAAATGAATGATAAAAAGCAAATGCTAATTAGAATCTCTCACCAAATGAGACCAGAAATAAATTAGGAAATATTACAAAATTACAGTTTTAGTTTTCTTATGCAGTTCAATGTGATGAATATCAATTTGATGTGATTTAGCATATGTTAGCAGACATTGTTATATATTGATATTGAAATAATTTGTTATGAGATTAATACATTTGTGTATATTCGTCTATATAATTATTTTGTTGAAATTATTAACTGGAGAAAAAACATGCCTGGGTTCAGGGTGTTTAGTCATAAATGGAGCGTCTTGGTGTATGTGTGCATGGGTATGAGTGTGCATCCCTGCATGTATACACTCTCTATATATCACTTTGAGCGCAGACTGGAGTGCACCTGCATTCACCTTCACAATGTATTATGTGCAGATAGCATGGTTCCTCCTGATTTTTGGGGCAATTTTTAGAGACTGCAGATTAAGAGATGTGTCACAGAAAAATAAGGTTAAACAACCATTTTTGCACAGCATCATGGTTATTATTAGGTATATGAGTGTGGTGTGTGTGGTGTGTGTGTGTATATGTGTGTGTGTGTGAGTGTGTGTGTGTGTTATGGGGTGGGAGGAGGTTGCTTCAGCTTAACCTAGGGTGCGGCATCCTGGACTTGAAGCAGTTAGTTACATAACACGGGCTTGATAAGCATGGATGACTTTTTGACAAAATGCAATGTGATGTAATGTGATGTGTGACAAAAAGTCAGATTTTGGAAACATGCTGTGGGGTGGAGAGGAAAGAAAGAGAGAAGAAAGGAAAGGGAAGTGGGGTGTTAAGGAGTGTGGTGGATGATAGGAAAGAAAGGAGTGTGGGAATAAGAGAGAGAGAGAGAGAGAGAGACTGTGTAGGTCAGTAATCAAAGAAAGAGTGATGAGGTTTAAGTGTGAGAGAAATGGAAGGAAAGAGAACAACAGAGACATTTAGAGAGGTTAAAGGTAGGCTTGCTGTGTATGTATGGATGTGTCTATGTGTGTGTGTGTGTGTGTGTGTGTGTGTGTGTGTGCAGATGAAGGAGGGTGCAGGTCAAAGGAGCCAGAAGGAGATATTCTTGACAGAGTTGAGGCCATAGGCGGGAAGCTTGCTCAGTGTGTGTGTGTGTGTGTGTGTGTGTGTGTGTGTACACTAAGGAAACAGGTCACATGGAGAAGATTCAAGTTACATAAGTGGGTAGGTTGGGAAGATTTGGGTCATGGCAGCTGAGTTAAATACGAAGGGGCAACCTGAAACGGCTTTTCTTCCAAACTGAATGAAACAGTGAGATTTCACAACTGTTTCAGCAACACTACTCCCATTCTAACAACGCTGATTAGAGTGAATTGGAGTGGGCAAAGTTGGGTGCATTAGATAGTAGATACACACTGCCCAACTAGTATAGCCAGCTGGCTAGGGTTTCTACTAGTCTTTCTTTATGACTGTTAGCGTCACAAAGTTATCAATTCTTACCATTTTACAGTCTGCTGACACTGGTGACAGTCAGATATGTTACAGTCAACACCATGACACATGCGCTTACATTTAAGTTTTTATACTTCTACGTTGATGTGTGCGTGTAGCATGTCGCACCAAAATGAAACATAGAAGAAGAGAAGAACAGGAAGCAGACGTGACGACAATCACCGGTAAAAAACAAACGTGGACGCGACTATAGCAATGCAGCTTGAGGAATGGGGTGTGCTGGAGCAGGTGGAGCTTGGAAGAGTTGGATGCCGTCATGATCGCCTATGATCAACCAATCAGAGTGCGCGACCCCGCACTGACTCGACAGAAAGTTGAGATTCTCGGATAGGTACGCAACTCCTACGCAGAGAGACCCTTTTCAACCCCAAATACGCGTCATATAGCGTCAGTTTACAGAGACCCTACATTTATTTTAAGTATAAAATGCGCTTAACACTAACACAACAGAGATGTTTAGTTCAGGTCTACTGACAATGTAAAAATAAACGGTTTAAAGTTCAAGATAAAGGTTACAGGATAAAGTTTAAACTGCCTGGAACATATGAGGAAAGGATAAGGGATGTAGCACAGGACAGACAAAAACATACCAGTTACAAGCGTACCATTTTGTAAAAAACAATGTACTGGACCTTTTAAAGTGGTGGGGATGTTTGGGGGTCAAGATAAACTGTAGGTCTTCTGTGTTTGCTTGAATATAGAGACACTTTCAGATTCCCTAATGCGGCTTGGCAAGCAGTAATAGAGAGGCGACTGGCTGGAAGTTTACTTGCAGGGTAAGAAATGAACCGTTCAGGAGGGCATGGCTGCGTAAATCCCACCGAAAACCCCGCTCAACTGTGTATCCATAGAGTGAGGTCAAAGGGCAAAAGGTTTGCTGGCCAGGGGATTAACCTGTGGAGGGCCTGTGGAGTCTGACACACAACCACACACACACACACACACACACACGAATGCACACACACAGCAGTATTCAGGAGAGTCTCTCCCATGCCCTTCAGGATAAATGCACTGGGGTGTCAGAGGAGCAGTCCTAGAGAAAAAGAGGAAGATATAGTAGGAGAGTGGGGATATTCGGAGGAAAAAGAGAACGAGGGGATTTTTATTAACTTTCGGCTGAACCCATACAGTGCATAAAGAGAGGGTAAAATGTGGGAAAGTTTAAAAGGGAAGACAGGAGGAGCAGGAGCTAGATGGAGGAAGAGAGGGAGGGTGCAAGAGGCACACTAGATACAAAGGAGTAAAGAGCTGGAGCCGGCTGGAAGAGGGAATGTGGGGGTACGTGTATATACGGACAGGTGTCTCAGATGTGAAAGTCTCCTGGGTTCTAAGCATCATTGAGACACCTTATTATATCCTGACGGTGAAGGAGTGACAGACGCTCCGTGAGAATGCGGGGTTGAATACAAGTCACTACTTCAAACCCGGTCTAATACATATTCATTTCATTTGATGGACCCTTCCCCCGCCCTCTTCACTCCCTCACTGAAGTGCTTCACACAAGTCATCTATAAGATGAGAGGTGTGTGTGTGTGTGTGTGTGTGTGTGTGCCTGTGTGTGTATATGCGTGAGGCTAGGCTGTGCGCTGTGCACATACACAGGTGTGTGCGTGTGTGTGTGCGTGCAGCTGTGTGTATTTCAGCGTTCACTCACGCTGTGTGCGTTTTGTCTGTGCGTGCACCTGTATGCGCGTTTGTGTTTTGAGTGTGCATTTACGCAGGTGTGTGTGCACCTGTTCATCCATGTGTACGTGTGTATGTGTGTGTGTGTGCATGTGTTAGAGCACGAGTGTGTCTGTGCCTGCTTACAAATGTGTGTGTGTGTGTGTGTGCACGTGTTAGAGCATGAGTGTGCCTGCTTACAAATGTGTGTGAGACAGAGAGAGAGGGATAGAGAGAGAGAGAGAGAGAGAGAGAGAGAGAGTGTGTGTACGTGTGTGTGTGTGTGTGTGTGTGAGCGCGCGTGACGGATAGGCACAAAGTCATCTCAGGAGGAGGTGGAACTAGGGTTGTTGCTGTCTCTGGGGATTTAGCAAGGAGCTCCAATACAGTAAGTAACACTAGAAGTAACACTAAAGTGCGGTATATCTTCCAAACAGGCGAGCCCTGCTACGGCAAAATGTGTCCCAAATCGTCCTAAACTGCCTAAAAGTTATAAATACAGTTCATTGGCTAGCTGTGTCATATCAACGGGATCTCACATCAGCGAGTGATTTAGACTGACAAATCCTTTGAGCTCTGATTTTAAGACGGAGTTTCAGAGACGGCAGCCCACGGAGAAGCGAGACCGAACTAGGTCGGAGGGCGGCAAGAGGTCGCGGTGGCATACTTCCTGTTGCTGGTCGTGTCGGGCGCAGCGCGGTAGCGAAGTGACAGCTTCTGTCAGAGGCACGCTGAGAGAGGAGGGGAGGGAGGAAGGGAGGAAGGGAGGAAGGGAGGAAGGAGCGAAGGGAGGGATGAAAGGCAGGAAGGAGGGCTCTGTTTAATGTCTGCATTCCAATAATTTTCAACAGCCTCCTTTGATATTCTTGATGAAATGAAGGCCAAATTTCGCAAGAGCGGAGTGAGTTTCCGACTGATGAGCTGCACCGAGGAGAGCTGTGCTGAGCTGTGACTGCTGAAATTGGACCAATAGGAACAGAGAAAAGCCTGGAATGTGTTGGCAGTTCTGAATAAAATGGCATAGACATTAATAGATGAGTGCTGGTACTGATGTGTTAGGGCATGGAAAATAAAAGACAGAGAAGCAAATATTACCAAAAACTGATTTATCTGCAGAGAGCCAGAAAAAGGCAGAAAAAAAGGCAGAAATCTCAGCATCTGGCGAAGTAATCGTTGAGTCATTGGTATTGATCAACGACCCCCACAGATACAATATATTATGGTCATTTTGTGCTATGGGACAATAAAATCTCACTTAATGCACCTTTAACAAGTAATACTCTTCATGAATTTGTTATAACTGTCAGTCACTGATAGCATTTGTGGCTAGTTTGGCCCATGCTGGTGTTTAGGCTAATACAAAAAATCTAAGTCAACATCAGCTGACATTATCAGTGTCCCTTTTATCTGACTGGCCCTACTTTGAAAAGCAGCAGACAGCATCCACTGGCACAAATCACCATGTACACACAAGCAGGGGTTCTTCAACTTTTTCAGCCCCAGAAGTCATATAGGAAATCAATAGTTTCCTCTCCTGTTTTATGGAAGTCTCTTACAATTCCTCTGTTGTCATTTGGGGACCGAGCAGAGACAAGCCCATGACTTATTTTGGATCCCGGGTCCACGGTTTAGGAAACCAGAGGGACTAGAGTGTATGCTGCTTCTCTGGTATAATTGTTGCATTCCAGTGTGCTAGGAAAACCAGCTCTAAGCCTATTATTAGCCATATGGAGAGTGCTACAGGCCTGGCTGGTTAGAGAGGGAAATGCGGTGCTGGATGGGTGCCAAATCCTCAAGGAGATAGCAAGGGAAATGCCTCGCTTTTAATTAAGAATTTAATACTGAGACTGCTATTAGTGATTAGTATGTAATTAAAAGCTCTAGCAGTGTTACACATACAAGTATAATTAATAGCTGCATGTATGTGTGTGTGCGCGCGTGTGAGTGTGTGTGTGCATTCTGTGAGTGTGTGCGTGTGTGTGTGTGTGTGTGTGTGTGTGTGTGTGTGAGGAGGCGGCAGGGGAGGGGGGTATCCAAAAATGATACCCTGCCGAAACTTGCTGATCTTCAAATGATAGCAACAGTTGATGCCAAAAATACAATTTTAGTGGAGGAAGGGTGCCTCTGGTATATACTGCATCATCATAAAAATGTTGTGCCATGCAATTAGTTTCAGAAAAAACGGTGCCTATGATTTTGGAGACTCACCCATAATACTCTACCAGACTTTGAAAATACACAATTTTCATTACATATGGATGCCCATGGTGATAAATTATGGCAACAAAACAGTAGTTTTACTGTTTTGGCAACAAAACACTGGTTTGGCTTATTTTCTATGATTAGACGGCATGATTGATTTGTAGGCATACATTTAAGAACATTTATATGTTTTGGGTCATGTATTCCAAGATTTTATTGTATTCCAGATGTAGAGACTGCTAATCAAAGATGGGAAAGTATTGGCATTAACTCAAGTCTTGTTACGTGCAAAGATATACTTAAGTCTCTCAGCCCAAAGATGATGAAGGTGGACAAGATGGCTCATTCTTGGGTCTTTTTTCCAATGAGCTGTGCCGATTGCCTCTTGATTTTCTGGAAAAGTTGGGGATATTCTAGGGAGATGTTTCTGTGGTGAGCGAGATGATTATATTTCACCACTTGTTGACTCTTTGGCACGGCACAAAGAGTGCATTATGGCGACTTGCTTTGCATTAACCTCGCTGTACTTTGAACTGACAAAATTAGCAATTTATTATGATCAAGAGTGTGCTTAATCATGACATGGTAAATTGTAGACAACAGTATGGTTTCTATCTTCAGTAGTTATGTGCTTCCTTCATGCTTTATCATTTAGATTTCCAACGTGACAACGTGGAAGTATATGTTTTGTTTTTGTTTTAATTTTATGACATTTCTGTATATTTTTCAGCTTTTTTGATCAGTAACTAATCTCAGCAGAATTTTGTTAAAAATACTGTTTTTTTTGTTTTCTCAATAATTTTAAGGCATTAAAAAGGTATTGAAATGTACTGAAAAGCTTAGAAAAGCTGGATTCTTATAATACATTCTGGCCATTGTTACAAAAATCAAAAAACTTCTCTATTACATAAAAAAAAAGGTTTTTCACAAAGTAACACTGTGCCAAGAGGGAGGTTTTGACCTTAAGACCTATGGGGCAAGCACACACACACACACACACACACACACACACAAACACGCATACATACACAAACACACATACATACATCTGGCTGGCAGACTGGACAGGCGTGACATGTGAACTGGGAATGCTGGGGTGCATGTTACAGCTCTGTGTGTGTTACTAAGTGACGGGGGGATAAACACACAGTCAGAGGTGAGACCGGCTCAATAAAACATCCGGCTGGCTGTGGCATTTTCTCAGTCACCAGGAATCAGCCGCTCTTACACTGACGCTCTGGAAAACACACACTAACACAGATAAATGCATACTCACACAGGCAAACACACACATGCACAAGCAGACATACATATCTGTACACACACAAATGCATGCTCTTGTACACAGAGCTACACATATGTGGCACACACACACACACAAATACACACACAAAAACTCACACAAAGATGTACAGATACACACACCTACAGTCAGACACACTTGCAAGCACACACAGTTTTCTACAGATCTGTCCCAAAGCTGAATCTCAATAAACACATTACCAGTGGTAAAATCTCAGTTGTGCTCATGAGACTCAAGCTCAGCAGCCTCCACGCTGTTATAGCCACATAATGACTTCCAGCAGCCAATGACAACAGCTTCCCGCTACATGAGTACACTTGACATTGTGCGCCGACCTCAGTCACAGATCTCCCACAGAGCGGACCGGAGCGGATGGAAGTCAGAATAATGGCCCAGCGCTGCTTCATATCAGGTGATTGTCTGTGACATGTAGTGTTCAGCCAAAGGCCAAAGGCCACCGCAGTAGCGCTGCCCTTTGCAACGTCACATTAGGCCTTGCTAATTCGCAGGCAATTAGCCCGGCTGCATGGGAGCTAGCCTGAGGCGACGGGGGTCACAGGAGAGCAGGGTTAGTCAGCACAGACTGCACAGGCCATTCAGTGAAGGTAAAGGTCTGGACTGCATTTCTGAGGTGGGAGATAGTGGGGAAGCTTTCACATTTCAATAATAACAGCATGGTGAAGTAAGACTTGAATAACCAGTTCTTTAAAAGGAAACTTCAGGATTAGAAGCTTATTTGATTTGTCATTGCACAGTGGAGTGGAGGCTTGATGATCAGTACAATAAGCTATTTTTTTCTTTTAAAATGTAAAAGAAAAAAAAAAGGCCAACACTTCCTATCCTTTCAATTCAGCCTGGTGAAATCTCAGCTTTTGAGATCTGATCTAGCTCAGGCACACCAACAACTGATCTCATAATAGAGGACTCGCTGTTACCTATTGACCAATAAAACGAGAGAGAAAGAGAGAGAAACAGAGAGAGAAAACCCCTATGCGGTTTTCTTCTCCCACTACACGCTGATTATGGGCTGTGGTAAAGGTGGAACCTAGGGCCGCTAGGGTGGAGGGACATGTGGGTGTGAAAGGGCTGCGAGGGGGCTGCAGAGGGCATGGGAAAGTAGAGCCGTGCACAGCGGAGGACAGACAGAGGCTGGTAAAGAAAATATAGGAGAGTCATTCCCGAGATACATGAAAGCAGCGCAAAGAATGCTAGAATAATGCAGCCTGATGCAATACTGTTTCCATTCCACTCCAGTGTGTATCGCTTGTTTTAAAAACTGAAAAGTTTGTTACAAAAGATGGATCTAGGAGTGTAGGAGAGCTCCATAAACAAAATGGCATGCGCACGCATGTGCTCCTTCATTTCATGGCTCTGTTACAGATTCATAGCCTCCTCCTCCGCGGCTCCAGAGGATGCTACTCATCATGACTTCTCAGATGACAAGAGCTCTACATATTCATTTCCGGCTAAGACACACAAATCTCATGACCTTGGCAAGCTATCTGATTAGAATGGCTGGGTAGATTGGCCAGTTAATGTGCCTGCGTGTGTGTCTGTGTTTGTGTGTGGGTGCATGTGTGACGGTATGCCTATGCTCTCCAATCAGTATACATTTTTGTGTGGTTTTTGTGGATGGATGCTGGTTTGTGTATGTGCGTGTGTGCGCGTGTGTGTGTGTGTGTGTGTGTGTATGTGTGGCGAGTGTGTGTGAGTGTGTGTGTTGTCCTGGTTTCAACCCTGCCGTTCCTGCACTCTCACATTATCATACAGAGCAGACGGAGTGCGTGTGCTGGGTAGTAAAACTCTCCTCTGCTCTCTGACAGTCTCCTCTGCTCTCCCTCTATCTCCCTCCCTCTCTCTCTCTCTCCCTCCCTCTCTTGCCCACTCTCTCTCGCCCTCTCCCTCTCTCGTTCTTTCCCCCTCTCTCCCCATCTCCTCTCCCGCTGAGCTCCCCGTGTGTAATCTGTAGACTGCACACGTACTCAGCCTACCTGAGAGGGAGTCTCTTGGTCTGTATATATGTGTGTGTGTGTGTGTGTGTGTGTGTGTGTTTGTGTGTGTGTGTGTGTTTGTGTGTGTAGCAGAGGGTGAAGGAGATTGTGTGTACGACGGACCATGTATGAGGTGTTTTCGAAAGCCGGAGTGTTCGGCTTTGTGTGTGTACGTACAGAAAACGTGCATTTGAGAGTGTGTACATGCAATGTGTGTGTGAGCCGACGGTGTCTGCTGAACGTGGCAGCCAGACGATCTGTGTGTCTGCATCCCACTGTGTACAGCTGACAGCAATCACCTGAACTGGAATGAACCGGACTTATGTAACTTTCCCTGCGATGGCCATGGCTGGTACTAAGCAAGCCCCTCTGCGCTGAGCCAGGTTTACAGCGCAAACTATATCCTGAAAGCCTAACATAGAAACGAGACCTCTGCTCTGCTTCAAGTTCTTTTAAGTGCGGCAGAGTCCTTAATTTGCTAAATTGCATGCTTGCAAAATGTCATTTCGCGCGGAGGTCAACGGTTGTGAAAATGTTTCTTTCTCAGCAGATCTCTGGTTTTTCTGTACGACTATTACTCGCAGTATTGGTAACCGTTCTCAACAGAAGCGAAAACTGTGTGTTGAGTATCCTAGAGTCATGTACTTTTTGTGAAGTGTCATTTGAATTGTGAAAAACAAGTGCCATCGACTACTTTTGTGAAAAATACGAAAAATATTGTAATACCGTACATTTTGTCCATATGGCTCTGGCCTAAGTGGATAGCAGCGTAACTTTAGATTATATATCTCACAACACACTCTCTGCATCGACAGACACCATAAAGAAATGTTACAATATGTGCAAATAAAACCACAACATCAGTATAGTGCTTTAATGATGCTACTAGAATGCAGCCGCACACACAAAGCAATGAATCTGGAGGTGTAATTATGGGATACTAAAACAGCCTGGCACCGAAATGCAACCATACCGGCAGGAGAAGCCAGTCATAAACTGCAGTGAGAGAAAGACTGAAGGGTCTCAATAACCCCGATCCTCTCTCCGAACACAAAACTAATTGATTGAATCCTACATGCAGGTAAGAGGCTCTGCCAACACAAACTGGCTTGTATCACAACCTTTTTGTCTCCGCTGCTGGCATGCAACTCCGCTCAGGGAACGGGTGTGTTGAAGATTATAGACAGGGAACAAACACAGGTTCATGAAAGGAAAATGAGAAGAGAGGAGAGGAGAGAGCGACAGAGAGAGATATAGGGAGAGATAGAGGGAGGGAGAGAGATGGAGAGAGAGAGAGAGAGAGAGAGCAAGAGCTTGGGAGACAAAGATGGAAAGGGAAACGGGGATAGAGAGAGAAATAATGAGAGAAAAAGAAAAATGTTCCCACTCTGAGAAAATCTCAGAGAGATGAATTGGTTGATAGTTTGCAGACAGCCTTTTCAATGTGTCAGTGGAAGGACTATATCTATCCCCTTCTTCACTAATAAGCTAGAGAATCCCCAAGACACAACCGGAGGGATCTATTCATCTGTCTCCAGTAACATAGCCACCTTTTCCGCTCATATTACCCAGGATTTGCATGGCAACATTTACATAAGGATTTAATAATGTTGTCTGAATGAGAAGAGAGGCACCTGTCAATCAACGCCAGTTCATTGAAAGGTTTCTGTGCTCCTCTAGGTAACAACAGGATCAGACTTCATAATTATCAAGTCTACATGACAGAGCATTAGCAAGATTCCTTATCCCATATCCATCTCTCTCTCTCTCTCTATGTCTCTGTTACATGCTCTCTCTCCCTCTCTGTCTCTCTCTCGCCTCCTCCTACCTTCCAGCCGCTGCCCGCCTCTCGGTAGTAGGGGAAGTTGTCACAGATCCACTGGTAGATCTCACTGAGGGTCATCCTTTTGCGCGGCGAGCCGTTGATGGCGAAGGTGATGAGGCTGGCGTAGCTGTAGGGCGGCTTGCCGTCCCTGTGCTGAGCCGCCTCCTCCTGGTCCAGCGTTGTACCCGGGTCCAGATGGGCGGCCTTCTTGCCGGGCCCGTGCCCGTGCTGGTGCACGTGGTGGTGCGCGTGGTGGTGCGCGTGGTGGTGGTGTCCCGCGTCCGCCTTCTGGATGGCCGCCCTCATGCTGAGCTGGGGGAGCCAGTCCATGGAGGTCAGGCTGCTCTCCAGTTCGGAGGTCATGGTGGCGGGAGGGGTCGAGGGGTCGAAGGGGAAGGGTGGAGGCTCAGTGACGTGGCGTATGGGGGATCTCCGGTGGCTCACTGAATGGGTGCTGCGCAGCGGCCCTGGCTCAAGTCTGGAAGAGCAGGAGGTTTGTTTACTACGCCCATTCATCTCATTTAGCTAGTGCAAACACATGCAGTGTCAAAACAGGAGAGGAGAGAACACTTGGCAGAAACACACAGAAGTTAACTTGCATATTATATTCCACATACAGTGTATGGCTGTGTACAGTATGTAGCTTTACATAATGGAAAATTGAACATTTTGGCATGCAAGTCATTTGTTTTTTAACTTTGCAAAGAAATATGAGAATGACCTGCAATATAGTTTGCGCAAAAGACAGACCTACTAATTACACAGTCGTATTCCATTAATTACACAGATGAGAAGCAAAACAATATGAAGGACAAGGTATAAATGAAGTGTCTTACTCTTCCCATTCCTTTCCATCTTTCTTTGGGCCCAAGCATCTGGGGAATTCACAGAAGTGAAAGGTAGAGTCCTTCCCTCGTGCATGTTCACAAGTTCTTCATTTAGCCGCTGCAATGGCCACTGCTGCAACGCACAAACACAAAACCACACAAGACGGTAAGCTTGCACTGCCAGACAGCCTTCATAAGATATTAATATCGCACAACCGCTCAACTGGCCTCGGCATCCGTCCAACCCGGTTAAAACTCTTCTCTCTTTCTCTCCCTGTGTTCTGTCTATCTGGATTGCCTCTCCCTCTCACTCTCTTTCCCTCCAAAGTGGAAATGGCAATTGGATCTGCAGAGTGACTAAAAGCTGGGGAATTGTTTTCACAAGTGCCTGCCAAATGGGGGGAACAGCTCGGGAGGAATTCCAACCCTCCAGAGGAGCTGAAAGGCTCGTCCCCCTTCCCTCTCCCTGTAACCCCCCCACCCCCCACCTCGTTTTCCCATTCTCTGACTCTCGACGTGCCTCACTCTCCTGTCAAGTCCATGCCTACCCCCCTCCACCATCCCCACCCCCTCATGTCTCAAATCCTGCTCAGACCCAGACAGACACAAACAATGAAAGCACTCAAGAAGCCTCAACATTTTAATTTGTTAGCTATTTTTAGAGTGGGGCTGAACTTATAATGTGTCCTGTGGAAGTAGGTTAGGAACTTTCAGGGAGACATTTTTAAATACTTTTAGTATGAATCAGGAAAAAACGAAGACAATCCTTTGATATATGTAAGAATATTTGCTCGCCAGTTGCACTTCCATCAGTGCAGCAGCACAACGGCAGATTTATTACCCCGGAGTCAGAATGTCATGAAACTGTTACTCATCGTTGCCTTGTTCGATGCTTGATGCTTTTGGAAGCGAAAAATCCTGCATTCTGGGAAATAAACCCACAAGTCTTGCCTATCAAAGAGAAGGCGAAAGAGTGGGCCAACATCGCTCTTAAACCCTGCCAACGAAGAGTTAACCACGGCTGCATGGATTCAGCTTCCTAAGGATACCGCAATCTACATCTAAACCTGCATCTTGCATCTCATACAATAACCTTCATGTGTCCTTCGACAACAAAGAAACCTACTGGCCCACGCATTTTCCATTCATGCTCCCTGTATATAATCTAGCTCGGAGAAACTTCAATGAGCCTGCCTACCAGGAGGAACACAAACCCCTCTGTCTCTCTTTCCACCAATCCCCCTGGAGAGCCCAATACACCAGGAGGAAGAAGAAGGGAAATACTCAGCTCCTGCAAAAACCTTGCTTAATTACAAGTAGAAAAAAAACAAATGTTTAGCACGCACTCATCAAGCCAAACAAGCCAGGCATTGGGAGTAAGGGAAGGAAAGAGGAACGGAGAAAAGGGAGATGCCCGATGAGGCATCTTGCACAACGCCACCCCCGTCTCCTCCTCAAGGCCCTGCCACTGTGGGAGAAGCCAGAGCCAGCCCCCCTCCCAAATCCCAGGAAGCCATCTTAATTAGTGCACCTTTTTTTCGCTGAGGGGAAGGTAGCGGTAGTGGTAGTGGTGGTGGTGGTGGTGGTTGGAGCAGGGGGGTGGGGGGGTGGCGGGGACGCACAACAACAAGTACTTATTTTCCCCTCATTAAAAGGAGGTTCAAGCTGCAAATCAGCCTGCCACAAGCCCCGACCTGCTGTGCTGCCGCGGCTGTTGTTGTCGGGGAGTTTGGAAGCGTGGGCTGGCTGCATGGCGGTGCGGTGTAGCATCGCACCGCTAGCCTGGCGAGGCGTTGGGATGATGAGTAATAGAGGAGAGTGGAGAAAGAGGAGGAGGGG
Organism: Centroberyx gerrardi; assembly: GCF_048128805.1. Classification (NCBI taxonomy): domain Eukaryota; kingdom Metazoa; phylum Chordata; class Actinopteri; order Beryciformes; family Berycidae; genus Centroberyx; species Centroberyx gerrardi. Next base: position 8,342,179 of record NC_136010.1, read on the forward strand.
CATGACTTGGCTTCTGGGGAGAGGGGCCCTGCTGGGCGGGTAGACGCAACCAATTACCTAGTCAACTCAGTCAACTGGTCCCATAGTGACTGGGCTAACCTCGGCACTGCGCCTACTGTTACTGTCATCTACAGCTCTTTGTTTCACATCAGCCTCATGCTATCAGGGGAAAACAATGACGCCTGTAGAGGAGATATGTGGATTTAGCTTATATCTCTGCTTATCTTAGTTTATCAACTTACCTTATATAGAACTGCTTATCTGTAATCTATGGTAATGTGTAGATGCAAGCATGGCACGCTGTTTGGTAGCCACCAAGACAAGGCAAGATCCAAAACCTCAACTTTCACTCACTCTAACAAACCAAAAACAGCGTTTCATACCCCGCCCAAAAAGCTGTTTGTGAAGTGATTCTTAACACAGCATTGAAGAGTCCATTTTCACAACATTATACAGTATATCCATTTTGGAAAAAAAATTACCTGAAGTTCATTCAATGCCACTAAAACACAGAGGATAAAGTCTGTAAACGTGCTAGCATTTTTGTCCACCAATGGCTTAAATTCCCAAAAGTACCGCCATTTTTTTGTTTGTGTAGCATTCATAATTTATTAAATGTAGGTGACACTCTTTTTTTAAAAATAGTATGCGTTATTATCTCATGTAGCTTTAATTACAATTGAAATAAAGGAAACATGACTACTTTCAATTTGATAAGAAGGGGTTTGCACCAGTGCTGCACTGAATGTATTAGGTATGTTAAATCACCACACCACAGCAATTAAAACAAGTTTGATCTAGGCTAAATGATAAGAAAATTAATCATCCATGTTCCATCTAACAATGACAACAAAATGTAGCTTTTTGCATGTATAAATAAATAATTGCACAGCACTGCACATGTAACCTCAACAGATGAATTTCTCAAAAATTGTTGTTGACAATTGATCTCCTTGTTGCAGTAGAGAACTGATTGCATTGCTTGGGGGCTCATGCAGTAACCCAACCAACACAATCCCAGAACACACACTAGTGTAAAACCCAAGATTTAACTCTATATCACTGAGTAGGAAGCATAAAAAACTACCATCAACCAGGCAAACATTTCAAAAGGCTGCAGTTAAATAGCAAATAAAGGTAGAGAAGAGGGAGCTCTTGGCAGTGTTTGATTAAATAGCTTGAGAGCTTTAAGTGTAGATGTGCAGGGTGCATACATGTCGCAATGACGGGCATTTGGCTAATATTATTGGATATCAAATAAGATTCAAATCTAGTAAAAGAAGAAAATGTAGCATTTTCTCCTTTTACCAGATTCTGAATCTGTTTTTGCATATGAAAAAGGCATATGAAAAAGGTTAAAACTTTTGTGGCTCAAAAGTTTTACGTTATTAGCAACTATTAGCTGGCACTTCCAGAAAAGATTACAAGCATTAGTCAAAAAAGAAGAGCTAGGATTTGGACATTTATGAACTGGAAATCATTCTCCTCCAAAGAATTTAAATACATCACTCTCTGCACTGAGGATGGAGCTTTCATAACTGGGCACATTGTCCCTTTAAAGGAGTTGAGGGTTTGTGTGTGATTGAATGTATTCACCCATTAGACTTTGTAGCTGTGATGCACTCACTCAGCTGAATGCATCACTAACAGCTAACAGCCCCCCGCTGCTAGCAGGCTTTTAGACTGAGAGAGGCTTTACAGTTCTGCATTTTAATAGAGAACTTTGAATGGAGGGAAGGGGGTTGGGGGAGAGAAGGAGAGAGGGAGCCAAAGGAAGGAGGCATCAAAATATTTTCAGAGGAAAATGAAGTAATGACAAAATACCCACCCGGAGCGTGCCGAGCAGAGGGGGTTTCTGGGAAGGACTGTCTTGGCGAGGGTAAGGCTAATGTGTCAAAAGAAAGTCTGTAGGCGTACTGAGCGCTGTCATGTCTAGAAGTGTGGGCCATTCAAAGGAAGGAGAAAAAGGTCCAAAAAGCCAAATCCAACATCTTAATTACTTTCTGCTTCAGTGCCAGAAAACATACCCCTGAAAAGGTTCAATTATAAGATATCGAGGCAAATCAGCTGCCCTTATGGTGGGTGCTTGCTCATCTCTCAATGGAGTTGGGTTAAGCAATTATCGTTTGATACTGTCTGCCTACTCTCAGAGGAGACCTGAAGCTGCATCGATGTTAGCCATGTACGGCTTCATCTAAGACAGATTTTGAGAAAGATTTTGTGACCTTAGTCCTTAAAGATGCAATTGGTCAGGTATACTAATGTTTGGAAGAGAAAAATAAGGGAAAAGGAGTATTAAAAGTTTTAAAAAGAGATGATGACTTATCCATTGACCAGAACTTTCATCAGCAGTTTCTGAGAACTGCTGGTTGTTTCATGTCAACCAAGTCAAATAATATGAAGAGTATATGTCCATTCCTGAATTTATTCTTTGTTAAAGACACCTGTACATAGGCTTTTACTGTACAATGTTCCCTGGCATCTCAATTGAAATAGAATCTATTGATTCCCACCATTTTTCTCAGGTCTAAAAGCAAAGCTGATTGAACGAAGGCTAGAAAATCAGTAGGTTCCACTGAGTCCCCGAAGGTCTAGAATAAAATATTTAACTCGCCAAGCCCACACAGAACATAACACCTGAAAACATCTGCCAAGGAAGAGGGAGTTAGCGACCCAGTAGACTTACCACTGCCGACTAGGAAAAAGCTATCACAATTCGAGATTCTGACAACGGCAAAGTTAAAAAGGCATATTTTGTCATAAATAAAACATAGGAGTGCAGCATTTCGGCAAACTCCCCCAACGAAAGGTCCCAAGAGAGAGATGGGATGCTGTTTGTGAACTCATGCTTAGCACAGTAAAGGGGGCTATAGCACTGCGTCACCACGACTCAAACTACATTCCCACATCCAGCCCTATTCAGCGAGGACTACTCCTCTTTAAAAATTCATTAATTTACAGCAAAAATAGATTAAAGCGCCCAACTGCGCCAACCTAAAAAGTTTGGCTTGTGAATAGCATTAATAATGGAAGCGAGCCTCCAAAACCTAGAGGCCCTGGCTCGGAGGCACGGCTTAGGTTTTGTTGCGCTTTATAATGGGGAGTCATTTACATTTTTTAGAAGTATTACAGCTTTTTGATGGTTGTTTATAATTACATTGTTTTACATGCAAATCGGCTAACAATTGTTACTCATTAAAACATAACCAGCAGAGTGCAACAACACCCAGCTTGTGTAAGACACGGGCTTCACATAAGGTTCACAATGGAAGCTTTGCGCTCAACTCGTAAAGTAGCTGGCAGCTCCGCCGCAGAGCACAATCCAAATGACAGCCCTTTAAAAGTGATCATCCCCTATCTTATCTTTTACATCTTTCTCTTTCAAATCAGAGAAATGCTTTTCTAACAGAATCAAAGAGGATTTTTGACAAGATAAAAGGATTTACTATCTTTGAATTCACATTATGTGTACTTTCCCAGGGCCTACACGACAATCACAGTGACTGGGAGCACTCAGAACTTAGAGGTACTTAAAAAGAGAGGCAGTTTGCTCTAATATCAGCTGACTGCATTTTCAAACTTATCTCCTTCGCAGCCTGGTTGACAGAGGAGGATCCTAAGGTGTACAGCAGTAGGCCTACATGGTGAAATCTTAGGACAACACCTGATTTCACATTGTGTATAGGCCCAACAAAACGGGGACCAGGGAATTCACCTCCATTCACCTGCAGGGGTCTGGTTAGCCTACTTCTAATATCAGGTCTTTTCAATAATCGCAATAATACTTGTGGCCTAAAGCGAGCTTGAGACCAGAGGGTTGCCAGTTGAACCCCAGCTGAGAGGGGAATGAAATGCTCTCCCATCCCTCAATAACTACTGTCAAGTTGTCCTTGAGCAGGGCACTTCACCCGCAATAGCTCTAGCGCAGTGGTTTGTCCGGGGACGTGGGGTCCGGGGACCACGGGGGGTCCTTGATGGGGTTCCAGGGGGTCCCCAGCAAATTGATGAATTGTTAAACACCACCATTATTTAATTTACGAGAAGTTAATGCAACAATTTTTGACAATTTTGAGCATAGTCTCACTGTTATCTCTCTACCTACTCTACAGATAGTCATGGAATTCTAGTTAAAATCATATCGAGCAATAAAAATATTCTCAGATTTGGGTCCGAGATAGCAAATCTCATAAAATGGGGGTCTGTGGCGCTAATGTGTACTAAATTAGGGTCCTTGATATGAAAAAGGTTGAGAATCACTGCTCTAGTGGAAGAGTTCAGTGGCCAATGGCAGGAGACTGCGGTAATACTGGGCAGCTCCCAAGCACGAATGTCTGCAACTGAATGAGAGTGAAGCAGCCGTGTTGCTATTTCATGCTGAGCAAATCTTCCCTGGGTAAGCAAAGGTTAAAAACAGATTCTATATAATGGCAGTGGTATGTAAAGGTGAGCCTATGTCTGTTCACGGGAATCAACGCTGTGGTTTACGCAGCCAAACATTTTCTGCACAGCGGAGATGCCGGCTGAAGCTGTGATCCCATTGCTTGGTATGTCAGGAATGGTGAGCTCTAATAAAGACTTAATGATATGACTGGTTAATCATGCTGAGTCTTCAATAAAATGAACTCAGCATGGACACCAGGATGCAGGGATGGCGTCACCATTCCAAATGTATTTCAATGCACATTTTAAAATACATTTTTAAATCTTATTTTTTTTTGTTTATGATGGAACTTACTGTCTGTTTTGAAAAAAAAAAAAAAAAATCAACTTATTTTTACCATTATGTGTTACAACTGCACAGTCTGAACCCCATTATGTTTTAATTGGTTGGCAGATCATTCTTGGCAAACACTGAGAAGCAAGATTGGCTGCCCCTCCACACTGTGAAAAAAAAAAAAAAAAAAAAAAAAGAATATATTACAAATTCTAATGAATATGGGGGGAGACAACATCAAATTATGATAACCATGATTGATTCATCTGGTGACATATGGAGTTCATCTTTATCAGACAAAGCCATTGAAACTCATGCACTGTATCCACAAATAGCTCTTAATTCAACTTTCAAAAAGTCAATGCCACACTCGTTTCTTAGCATTGCATTTGCTGACATTGACGATAATTACAACGACCTTTCCGATGATAAAACACAAATCAGGAAAACATTATGAGGGTTCCACGTTTCATGCGATTCCGCATAACGTTTTAATGAGGCATTTAGGGGTCTATATGAGTGATCTATTGAGAATGTCTACAATGGCAATCAGCAGTGAGTGTGGCAGCTGTTCTGCAATTAAAAAGCCAAATTACCCTCAATCAACACCATTTAAGAGCGCACGTAAATCTCAGAGCAAATAATGATGAGAGAAATCTGTTCAGACAGCTCTCATCTTGATAGGAATTAGAGACGCATCCAAATCAGGAGCAGGGTACTCTCTCAAACGTTTTCTCTGTCTTTCACACACAAACACCCACATACACACACACACATACACACACACACACACACACACACACAACTCTACCTCCCTCTTCTCCTTGTCTGTGCCTTTCTGTAGAGATACAATTATACAGTATTGGCTCTCAACACTGTGGCATGATGAAACATAATGACTCCTTCGCAGTATAAGATGGTCACTGTTCTTCAGTGTTCATGGCGTATGGTTGCGGTCCCTTAATGGAAAGAGACTACATCTGGGCTATTTGAGCCCCACAGCCTATGGCAGTGAAATCCATAGTGACTGAGCATAACTGCACCATTAACAAACTCGGCTTACTGTAGCCTGTACCACCAAACAAAACTGACTGGCAGGCGCTGTTTGAAAAAGGTGCACTCAAGGGCAAATATGTCAAGCCACAGTACGCCCAATAGTTTGCATCAGGTGAACTCTTCCGAAAGCAGATAAAATACACATTTCCAGTTTGAAACGTTGGACTTGGTGCACGTCTTCAAAAGGATGTGTCATTTCTATAGACTATCCATGTGTCTAATTTGGGACACATGTATGTTATTTTTCAACAAAACATATTTTAATAACAATTAATAACAATGTATTGTGTCAGTATGTGTTGTCCCAAACTAGACATAGGGTTGTGTTGAAAATGACACATCCTTTTTTAAGAGTGTGATGACTAATGATTGCACAAATCACCACAGGACTCTTGATGAAACTTGACCTGATGGGGAGCTTAACGCATACAGGTAAAGCCCTATACATGCATATACATAGGTTTTGATAACACCTACATACAGTACTTGATGTTGTGAAGCAAAGTTGCTTAAATCCTGTAAATCCCCAGTAAGACACTAATTCAAGTGACCTGATTTCTTTTCCCTAATGTTATTACTATTCCTTACTACAGTATTACTGCTATCTCCTAAACGCCAATGAGAGCACGGAGACTACACTTGCCATTGTCACAATTTTGTAAACTTTGTAACTGAATCACCATTGTAAAGAATATATTGCCTCTGCACATAGACACTAATTACATTGCTACCAACGGGGACACATCACTGTGGATTGACTCATTCTTCTTTGAGGACGGCTTATTGCCTAGCCGGGCTATAATATAAGCTTCCGCTGTTATCACTTCAAAAGTGCTTTCAGCTGTGCCAGCCGCTGTGATAGCGCGTGCATATTTGTGCGTCCAATTCAATCTCCTACTTGCATAATTGTTTTATTAAATAGCCCTTTTCTGCTTAGCCTGTTGCCCGACAGCCCCACTGTCTGCACGGTCCCATGCGACTATTAATGCAAACTTATGGAAGTTGACTTGTCTCTCGTGGAGATTTGGGACTAAATGCTACAGCGGCTGTCTGCATGCATATTTGTGACAGGCAGGGAACTTGTCATAGCCTGCCATTAAGTCAACCCCCGAGCTTCTGCTACGTTTCTTCCCCAGTGGAACACATTTTATCTCCCCAAAAACCCTGCTTACTGACATGCAAAAGAAATTCTTCTGCACAGACTACTCACCCTCGTAGGTGTTTATGAACCGGCTCAATTTTTTTCTCTCTCACAGATTCAGAGGCTCCAGTCGCCTGTTATACTGCACTTGAAAAATTCCCCTCGAAGACAAAAGCTCCTCTGACGCCTCGGCGCTGTCACTCCGGCTGCATGCACGGCGCTCTGCAGGCGTCAAACTGACCGCTGCTCTGGTCATTTGAGTGTCATGACGATCGGACTCGACCCGCTATTCGCATTTGCGCTCAACAACGCGGAGATCCCGGGTCTCCCTGCTCCGCTCTCCGGCTAAACCACCGGAACTACTTCCAACGCCAGCCGGAGCACGTTGAAGATAAATTCATGCACCACAAAGGGAGAAATGAAATCACATCCACTTTAACTAGTTCCCAATTTCAATATTTAATGAGCTGCTACTGGGACATCATACACCTTCATTATGAAAGGCATAAATGTCCAACATAGGATAATAATAATAATAATAATAATAATAATAATAATAATAATAATAATAATAATAATAGATAAGTTATCAGGATCATCATTATCATTTTTTATTTTAGATTGTTATTACACAATGACAAGACTCATACTAAACTCTTACTAGCCAGTGACCCATTTCTTACTTACCAAATACCTGGGTGTCTGATGGAGCCAAATTATTATTATTATTATAATACAGCAGTGAATTAGAGGTTTCAGCAGTTCCACTAAAGGGGCAAATACTGTCTGTGTTATCCAGACACCCAAAATGTAGTCTGACTATGCTCACACAGAATTAAGGGAGTCAAAATGCTTTCACTGCCAATGTTTACAGACAGCACAAATTGTACCAATTGTACCATTGTATTTCAAGGCATTATTTTGGTGCATTGTGGCATGTGACGTCTTGAAACCCATTATGCCGTTATGTTACACCACACAATTGAGGGTTTTGGGGTCATCTCTTATCTGTAACAGCTGAGGCATTTTTGCTTTAGGCTGCTTGCCTGTAATTTGTTGATCAAACCTTGGTTGTGTGAGGAGAAGCCTGATGTAAAAGTAGAGCGCACCCACCTGGACAAGACATCAGTCACAACACCTTGACTCCAAGACATGTTTGGGATTTTGAACTGCCAACCTCACAATCTCAAGGCAGAGTCTTTAAAGGTGCAACCTGGATTTAGACTGCGCTGCTACCTGTTGAGCCCCTGTTGCTGCACTACTGACTTTGTTGGTGTTTAATTAAAAGGATTGAAGACTGTTTTTATTCACTTTCAAATTGATTGCCAAAGTATGGCTACAAGGAGTGAGAGCATAAGACACCATAACATGAGAGTGGTTGGATTTTGCAGCTGTGAATTGTTTATGTGGAGTTTTTTTTTTGTAAATACTGGATCAAAATACACCTGTATTTTGAATAAGATTTACATCTGAAAGTTGCACAGAGATTTTTCCTCTCAGCAGTTCCAACCCTTCAAAACTCTCGACTGGAATCTCAACCACAAGGCATCATATGAAGTTGATTTCTGAGCTTTATAAGTCGGCCTTAACAGCCAACAAAACATCTTTTGTGCAGCGGAGCCTCCACAGTGTCTCTGTGAACAATAGTTTCAGCTGCTACAGTACTTCTTGTCAGCTCTCTTACTTATGGTCTTTACCATCCATCCTGGGCTATAAACTGTTGACTTTGCCAGTTTGTTTGAAGCTGAATATTCCCACTTATCAAATAGCACAGTAGATATATACATGGAAGAAAGGTGGAAGAGAGGAGAGAGACATGCCAGCAGCACAAGCCAAGTTTAAACCTATTCACCCACAGTAGGCTTCGATTGGACATTTTGCTTGGCAAGTCTGCTTGTCCACCTAACACCGAGGCACACAGCCAACTCATAATAATAATAAATAAGAATAATTACAGTATGAAGCCATGTGATTTGCAAATATGCAAATATCAGGCATCTGATATTATTCTCACAATGAAATGTTAATAAATCAAAAATTAGAGACATAATTGTTTGGAGGACTACAGAAGACTGTTTTGATGTTGGTAAGTGGACCTAAATGAAAATGGATTTCCACTTGACTGCAAATAGCAGCACTCACATTTTGGCCACAAGCCTGCTGTTTGTTTCTGAAAACTTCAAGGTGTTTTCAGTGCCACAATTGTAACTGTGTTTACCTTAAGTCTCTTGCAAACATCAATTCACTGGTGTTTATTTTCCTCGTCTACAAAACACATTTATGTTGATTTTGAAAAGCCTGCATAAACCTCTGTTCAGTGCAATATCATTTCTTGCCCAATCCTTGAATAGTTCCACATTATGTCAGACTTGGAACAAATGAAGTGTTTTTGTCTGTGAGCTTTGTCAACATATGGATCCATTTCCACTTTCTCAGCGTTAGCTTGGATAGATGCAACTCAATGCTGCACTCATCTGGACGGTGGGGGTTCTTGCACTGGATAATTAAATATTTGTTAGGGGGATTCATGGAGGATTTTTTTCAAGCTTCACTATAGCAGCACAACATCGGGTGTGGGGATGTATATAAATGACATGCTTGGGCTGAAAGCTTATGTTGGGGTTCAGGGAAAATTTGAGAGGGGTTTGGGTAAACTCAATTCTTTTCACTTTAACTGATACTAAGGAAATAATAGTGTAGGCTAGTGTGACACAACATTTCTGTCAATAATTACCCGAGGAGAATGATAAAGAACAAAATGCTAAATAGTTTTTTTGCAGCCGAATTTCCATTAATTTCCTTCCAACGTTTGGTAGAAGAACCACAATAGTTCACATGCAAAGAAAACGTAATCTCGTAGTAAAATCTCTAAAAAGTGTTGTAGTCTGTGAAGCCTCCACCAGGGGACTCTCTAGACTCATCTAAAACTTCTGTGTGGCAGCGTGTCAAGGATTTTGCAGGTTATTTAACTATTTAAAGTCTGTGGAAAGTACGCCTACACTTATCTGTATGAGTGTTTTGGATTAACTTAATCAAATACAAACACAAAGGTTAAACAAAAACAAGGAAACCTATGAACAGCCATGTTTAAACGTCTGTGGGTCTTTTCAAGTCAAGCACCCCCAGATGGATCCACCCTAGGCCACCAGACCCATATTTTGAAAAGATTTTGCCCCATGCAGAGACCCATATGGGAAGGCTTTTCTTGTTGATTTATTTTAACTCAACAATAAAAACTGTCCCCCCCGCCCCCACCCCACCCCCTTCATATTCACAACAATACAATCAGTATGTTGAGCTCATGATGAGAAAATGTGGACACTAAATATTCAATGCCAATCCTCCATCCAAACATTGTACAACATATGTTTAGTAAAATAATTCCTAATCATTATGGTATATTTCGTATACATGCAACTTCATTAGACTATATGGCATCCCTGACGAATAACTATAATATATAAATATATATAATATTGCTACAGTATGCCTAGGGAATCAGGCGTGTCTGTGGTCCTTGCCATTTTTATCTGCTATGATATCACTATAATATTCATATTGAGACTTGTGTTTTGTTGTTATATTTGTATGCTATCTTCCTCAAATGTATTGTAGGATAAGATGACTATAGTTGTTTTTCGTGAGAACTGTAAACGCGTAGGCTTACAGCAATTACACTGCAGAACATGTGGTGGTTGTTGTGAACATGAAAAATAAGAGGGGAGGGTTGGTCATGCAGCAGCCACTTTGTGGCTGTGGATCTTGCAGCATTTATCAAGGAGGATGCTTCTGGTCTGGCGTCTTCCCCCCCAGCTCTGTGATTGGACAGCAGAGCCGGCGCGGGTGTTTTACCCACCTTGGCCCACTTGGCTTTCCGTAGCTGGGGTTCAGCTGGAAAAAGGGAGCGGGGCTAAACCCGGGCAAAGAAAAGGACTGGCTGTGTGAGGCTTGTGGGGGCGACCTATCCTGATATACGAGATATCAAACCAAACCGAGTTTTGCCTTAAGCCACACTGGAGTGAAACACGTTCAAGCAATCACAAATAGCCCAATGGAAAGCGCTTTTATTCTCTCTGTGTCTACATTTTTATCTCTTTCTCTTTTTTGCACAGAGAGAGGGAGAGAGTGAGAAGTGGGTCAGTGGCATAATGTCGTCCGATTACCACATGGAAGTGTGTTTTTGCGCATTCATTTACGTAACATTCATCTAGCTATAGATGGCAATGTTAAACATTAGCCACTATCGTAATGCAAATTAGGCGACTACAGATAAAATTTCAACTTAGACGTAGAGTGTGAAAAGAAAAGAAAAGAGGAAAAGAAAAGGCAAGTAAAGGAAAACGGACAGACTGGTTGTGGTGACCTTGTTCTATTTCCTGCCACTTCGGCATGGAAACAGCGCTGTTGGTATTCGCCAAACCTCCTTGTAGTGCCCGGTCTGAACCGGTTCGGAAAATGCGCGGACTCGTGTGCAGACACCTCGCGTCGCGTGCAGCATCTTTTTACTTCGTGCACTGATTCCCTGCCTCTGCGCGCCCTCGCTAGGCTCGGTCCCCACTTCCTCATTGGCTGGCCTGGAAACCGGCCGCCCACACCTCCAGCTCTCTGTGCGGACAGTGGACAGTGAGGATGGTGCATGCATGTGTTGGTCGCTGTACATGATGCGATTGGTCGATGTCACTGTAAATCCACTGTTATTATTGGAAGGCCTGTTGACTGTACGGGAACGCGGAGAAGTGGAGTTGTAAACGAGGCGCGTGCGGGAGGGCTAAAAAACAGCGTGCACTTTTCAGCACCGATAACTCGTGGACAGCAGCCAAACGAGGCAGAGGGGGTAGTCGTGGGGTAGTTTATTTGTGATAAACCTACCTCTGTTTTGTGGTTTACAACGCCAGCCGACCGCTGCGTTCACTGGAAAACTTTATTGGTAGTTTCGAGACGACAAGAGGAGGATATAACGCGGCACCGCGTGAGCTTTGTTTGCCCTGGCGGGCAGATAGTGCCAAGAGCTGCATCTCAGCTGTAAGACAAGTTTGTGCGGGTAAAATACCGTTAGGGTCGCTATTACTGAAAGAACACGGTTCGCCATAATCTGGGTTTACTGAGACCTGCGTGGGATCTTGGACTAAACGCCTGCAAATGAAGGGAAGCAAAGGTGGTAACGAAACTTGATTATTGTAGCCGGCCCGATCCGAACAGCGGTTGATTCGTGGTTTTGCTTCAGCCACATTACAGCCTGTTGTAACCGCTAGCTGCGCTCCATTGTGTGTGAGCATCTCTGCTGTTCCATTGCTGCCCGACCCCCGGAGCCCGCGCTGCCACCATACACCTGCCGCCCCCTCAGCTACAGCTCTGTGTTTTCACCCAGATATAGATTTTTTTTTCACTCAACCCAACACACTTCGCATCCAAAATGTGTTCTCGGGTTTGGTTCATCACCGACCGGCGTATCAGCCAGGAGTATCCCCAAGTCCAGATCCTCCGGGCACTGAAACAGCGCTGCGCCGAGGAGGATGTTGAATTCCGCTCTCTTCTCATGGACCAAATCGTGCTTACCATCAGCGAGGGACAATTAGGCAAGTATCACTCGATTAATCTTACCCAACCGTTATCTGGTTGCAAACGGTGTACTGCTGTGGTGTAACTCAGACTGTTCGAGCGTTAGTAATGGTAGTCTACACGTTGTACAATGTGCCATAGCTACAGCTAACAGCTAACGGGTATTGTTTGGGGCACACTGTGTTGTAAACGAGGAGTGGGCTAGCCCGGTCAGCCTGCTAGCAAGGAAGCGTGTAGCCACGGCTGTGACCGCCTAACCCACTTTCCAGCTAGACTGCCTCCAGTCAGACTGAGACGAGCGATACCAGATGAAATACCAATGAATGCGCTGCAATCCCAGGGAAACGTGTATGATATGATTTATATCTGCACCAAACCACTTGCAAATAATGTATTTTTACTTTAAGACTGGTAACGACGAGGACACAGGCACCTATTACTAGCCCTACCAAATTATGCTGACGTAATTTTACTGCACAGAGCATCTCTCTCAGACTGAAGTTGTAGGTTTTATGATATTGTTTCACACTTAACAGGTTAAGGTGGTCTTCATAACCACACACAGGCCTCATGAAAGTTGCCAAGGGAAGACATGTGACTGCATGGAACCATGTTTCACATACTGGACAGATAACATGTCTGTGTTTCTGTGTGTGTTACCTTGTCCAGTATTAATACTGTTTTGTTTTTTGTTTTTAACTGTGATTGTAAGGGTAATGGTGTTACTCATGTTGGCACAGAAGTCGGCTTCAGTCTTTCATTTTAATTTTCTGGTACTGCTTTATACAGAGCTCTTTGTTTAAGTTTAGGTTATGAAAGAGCAATATTTCATGGTCTTAGTTAGGAAGCCTTGATAGGTTGATGGGAACACTAGGGACTCTCGACAAGCAGACACACATGGAATTTGTCAGGGAGGTGAGAAGTGGGGCCATGTCACCAGATGAGAGGTGTGTAAGTCTCAATTAACACATAGTGTAGACTGCCGTTGGCAGAGGGTGAAGAGTTGGGCGGAATGGGAGTGAGATTGGGCAGAACTTCCGAAATAAAACTGTGTCACATTTGTCGCTCACAGGCCACGTGTCAGAACTACAGCCTAGTGGCAACACTTTACAGTCTCAGCATAGAGTTTCAAAAGCCAACAACAGAGTAGTAAAGGGGAAGGCCTTGCAATAATGCCATAGGACAGCCCTAGTACTATTTGTGAACATAAACAAGTCTCAAAGCTGGCTTTTTGTGGCATTTCCCTTGAAGACAGACCACCTCCCTCATAAAAACCTATGGCCTCATAAACAAAACCAGCTAAATCTATTGAGGCGTTGGCTAACAGGGCTTAGACAATCCATCCTAAGGAACCAACTAATATGTAAGTCGTGTACAATGCTAAATTAATCTAGGAGAAGCCAGGAAGAGGAGAGGACACTGGCCTACATAGCTAGGTAGGTAGACAGCTGTCTAGACCTGTAGGTTAGTAAGAGACACAACTGGAGCAGGGCAGTTAGCTTGACCTCTAATCCGTGCTGGCCCCGAATCTACATATATGGCGCCACTTCCTAGGCTTGACATCACAGATTAACGGCCAGTGGACAGTGTGACCATGCTGGAGGCTTACCACACAGGAGCTGACAGGAGCAGACTGCATATTCTGTGGTTGGGGTCCTGAGATTTAACAGTGAGATGCATATTGGCCCCTTTTACACCTTGCATTAACATGTGCCTGGTATCCAGATGTGAATTATCCACATTTAATTTACAACTGGCATTAAAACTATATCTCAACTACAGAGCTGGAATGCTCTTTTCCATGCATGCAAAATCCAAACAGACCTTTGCAGCCTGACAATATTGTCTTGATCCAGGCTAAATGTAAAATGATTAGGCCTAATCTCATGTAATAAGCATCATCATCACAGGCTCTAGGAATGTTTTAATTCTGCATGCACTTTATTTTTACTTCAAATTCACATTCAATGTGTCTTCGCCAATTAGCATCGGCCTACCGGAGGCAATAAATTGTCCTCCATATTTTAATGCTGTTCAGGAAATTGAACAAACATGCAGCAACGGAAACTACTTCAGTGAGTGTTTATTTCTTCTTTGTGAATTGGAAACACTATTACATTTTCACCTTTTTATCAGTGTGGCCAAATATGCCCTTATGTGTCTCTGAGTCTGACCGCCTTGTTAAGTGGTTAGGGTAATTGGATCACTGTCTATCTTCACTGCGTCTTGAGTGCATTTATGTCTGAACATTAACGTGGTCAAGCTGTTTCTGGAAAGTATCCAAATTCCCAAGACACATATTCTAACAAGATGAATGCTGGCATTAACATAGAACACATCACTTGAATATTAATTAAGCAATAAGCTATCTTCATACCTAATATTTAAGAGGATGTAGCCTAATTATCTATGCATCTATGCAGTAAATAGCAGGAAACGGTTTTGCTCCAAAATGGATAGATGGCAATTCGGATTGAAATTCATATTAATGCTATGTGTAAATAGAGTGCTCTAATACATGTGCTAGTTTAAGTTAAGCTTTCCACTAATAGTGAATGGCTGCTAAGAAGCAAAACCAAAAAAGGTCATGCACATACAGTATATAATTGTTTTAGGGTAAGTTAGAATACAGTCATAATTCCAAAATTGATATCAGTTTTACACCTCACTATGTCAACACTTTCTCATTCTCTGGTGTCATGTGTGTGCTCAAGTCAGGTTGAGGTCCACATTCTACATCGAAGTTAACGGGTTCACCATGTCCCCAGGAGAAGGCGTGAATACACACACACACACACACACACACACACACACACACACACTATTGTGTTTGGATTACCAAAGATGGTCCCTCACATAAGAAAGGGCCAAACCCAGCACTCAGCTGGCAAAGGCATTTCACATCCCATGATGTGTGCTGAGAGACAGTCAAGCAGAAGACCGGATATGAATTGATGTCACATTCCTCTGTGTTTCTTGTGCATGTCGGTGGGCACGCTTTTAAGCCAAAGATGATAAATGCAACACCTCCATGTCATTGAACAGAACGCAGGAACATTAAGGCATGCCTCACTACCTTAATTTACCACCGGCCATGTGAGCGTGTCATTGTATTAGCAACGAGAGACATGGGGTGGAGTTAGCTAGCTTCCTTTAATCCTAATCTTAGCATCTGGTTATTTACTAAGGAACAACCCCATTTGATGTGCCATGAGACTATGTGATCAGCAAACTGATATCTTTCTGCAGAGGTGTAAAACTTTTCTTCCATCAAGTTGATGTATGATGTCTTGGAGATAGTAAAAAGCAAAGTTGGACTGCTTTTTATTTAGGCTGTAAGTGAATTTCAAAAGAAAGAGTCCCTTGTCTGTTTTTATTGACTTAGGTCTCCAGTCAGCAGCACTGGCACATGTTCTATGTAGTCCACTGTATTCCCATTAAAAAACGTAGAAGACAAAGTACACAGAACAGGCAATGTAAAGAAAATATTTTAAATGGGCCATTTTAAAAATACATACATTTATTATTGCAGAGTACAGTATTTTGCTCTGATGATAGCCTAAGGCCGAAAGCTCAGCAATAAAGTGCTTTGTATTGCAAGGCAGTGTGCATGGAGTCTCTCCTTCCTAATTATTGCAGGGTATCCAAATCAATTTATGGTGAACACGGCCACCCAGGGAGATTTGATCAGTCCTGATTATTATAGCAACTTAGGTTCATCCCACTGTTGCACTCACTGTAAGTTGTTCTGGGTCAGAACACCAGCTAAATGCCATAAATGCTAAGAAAAATATAATATAAATGTAAATATAATATAAAAAGGGTGTTTTTTTGGGACTGTGACTTGATAGAGCATGTCAGTAGTTTCATAACAGCCTGTTCCTCTGTTAACATGCAGTATCTCATTTGTCTGCTCTCAGGTGATGGAACAGGTGCATTTGCATTTTATGGGGTTTGGCTAAAGCAGCTTACAGTACATAACCCTGGATATGAAAAAAAGCCTGCACAAAAAACATGTAGCCTATTACTACATGGTAATAACATTGACACATCCCATTATATTCTGTACCACACAGAAGAGGATATACATATGTCACACAAGGAAACACACCTCAGTGTGCAACACTGAGGTGTAAGTATTAAATTGTGACTGGTTGTGTCAACAGGGCAGAAAACTAATATTTTTGTCTGCCAGCCACAGTGGCCGGCACATCCCCAAAATTAATTTTATACCTTCACTCTTGTACCCGCAAACACGATTCTAAGAATAGATGAAATGGTGGGAACTATAGTGGGAACTATAAGTTCATCAATACTGGTTTTGCATTCCGTTCATGTACAAGCACGAACTCCTTCATTACAAGGTTTATTAAAGCCTGAGGGTCTGACACATCTTTCCATATCAAACCTGACTGTGTCTGTTGTCAGTAATGCTCAACATTTCTTTTTACATATCCTCATTTGGTTAATTAAATGGCTCAAGTGACAAAACAGACTGCTTTGTATGTGTTGCACATAAGTTACTTTGTAACTTTCATAGTTGCATTATCCAAAGACTACAGTGTCTGCTGTATGATTACTGGATTCTAAGCCCTCTTTCAAGATTCATATTTGCTGATGCTGAACGCTGTTGCACCGACTGTGGCAGAAGGAGACTGCAAGCAACCACAAATCCATTACTGTGGAAAGAAACTTTGTTGTTTTTTTCCTGTCTAATTCTCCTGTCGTGCCACATAAATGGCCCATCCCACAAGATTATGTGACACTTTATCAGGGTAGAAAGTGGCCACCAGCCAAACGCTTGTTAGTTTGCCTATCATCATTTGGAGATCTCTTGCTATATTATAACAATAAAAATAAGCACTGGGTAAGGCTTGGCGGGAGAGAGAGTACAGAATCACTCTGCCCAACTAGTTACTCCACTCCCAATGCATAACTTAAAAGTCTTAATACTCATTTAAACAAATAAGTGAAACATTATTTATGTATACCATTTATTACTATGTAAAATCTAGACTGGATTCGAAATTACCATGTTCCCACAGTAAAGTGATGGCATTTTGAGTTACTACTACATCATCAATCAGATAAAACCCTATCAGATTACATTCAAAATCCCAGTTATTGTGGTATGAGTGTGTCCTATTTGTCTGAGGATTCCTCAATGGCAGTTGTATGTGTGTGGCGAACAGTGTTCATATCTCTTTGGTAATGGAAATCTATACTAATTTTGTCGTGGTATGTTTCGTCTGTCTGAGCCAGTGCTTGTAAATGCCAAGACGGAAAGCAGGCAGGGTGGGAAATGAACACCAGCCAACAGCCAAATGTTGGTAGATATTGGTTGTAGCTGGTAAATCTGTATTCTATACCTAAGGCAACTACCCGGCATTTCATGTGATTGTCTGTTCTAAAAATCTAGTTGGCAGGTAAAATAGTGAAAGTGGCGGGTCATTTTTGTGTATCAGCCGCTGCACCCAGTGAACAACAGTCTGTTTCCTGGCCTGACAGTAGGCCTACAGTATGTGTTTTTGTCCCATGCGTGTCACTGATGACAGACATGCAAAGAGACCATTGATGGCATTGTTAGCCCAACCCAGCCCAGAGGAAATAGGGGGTAACCTGCTGCTCTGCCAGGCTAGCCAAGACCAAAGCTGAGATTGCATCCAGGGCTGGCATGACCCGCCAACCGAGCGTTGGCACAGCATGTGTCGGCATCGCCCGCTTTGTGACGTTGCAGCGGTATGCGCAGAATGCTGAAGAGGAACAGGAGTCCCCTCTACTCAGCAGTTATGGAGCTTGTTAGCTCTGTCAGGCGGAATGAAAATAACACACACACACACACACACACACACAGGCACACACCCAGTCCATTGAACCATGACAACGTAAGGCCTTTGGTGTAGAAATAAGAAAAAACCCCACTAGGAGTAACCATAAACAGGCCTACACATACGCTAAATCTAGACATTGCCACACGAAAGCCTATGTTGCCTTTGTTCTCCGCAGATTGAAACGGTCACATGACGGACAGTACAGTGCAAACGAACACCTGCACAAATGAATGGGACTAATTCATCCGGCTGCTTCATTGGTCTCTGTTTGGTTCCCTTGGAGACGGAGACAAGCACTGTGAACAGTGAATAATGTCTGTCAAAAACCATGAGACCACATCCCCCGACACTTCCCACTGTAACACCACTCACAGTGCACTCAATGGCTGCACAATCAGAGCAGTGTGTGTAAGTGTTGAATGGGGCTGCGGAGACAGTGAATCCTCCTGATTCTATACTGAGATTGAGAGAAGGAAAAGGGAGGGTGGCAGGCAGGGCCGTCTCTTCATGCCTTCACACACACTCCTGTTTTCATGCTCCCCCTCCCCTACCTCACTTCCCCTGCACTAAGGCTACAAGACATCCCTGACCTTTTCTGTCTTCTGCCCTTCTGTCTTTCCCGCTTCTACATGTACGCGCAACAGCCGAGCCTAAAAGCAAGCTGTGTCCACCCGCAGTCA
Organism: Centroberyx gerrardi; assembly: GCF_048128805.1. NCBI lineage: Eukaryota > Metazoa > Chordata > Actinopteri > Beryciformes > Berycidae > Centroberyx > Centroberyx gerrardi. The sequence goes on from NC_136010.1 coordinate 8,361,160, forward strand.
TAGTGTGCGTCGGCCTGCACATCGGCAGCTGCTTGCCCATCTATCTCTTCTTATTACGTATGCACCGAACATCGAGCTTCCCGTGACCTCTGCTGATCTCCGCCATTGGTACTGTCGCTTTTGTGAACCGGGAGATCGTAAGATGGCTGAAAATCAGGTCACAGTAGAAGTGAAGTGCTGTGTCAGTGACAACCGTGTCTCCTCCCCTCCTTCCCTCCTTCCCCTACGCACCCCCCTCCCTTCTCTTCTCCTTAGATTCCATCATCACCCAATCTGTCTCTCCTGATGAGCTGTTGGGCCGCAGCTCCTGCTCTGAAATCTCACTGTCCATTTCTCCCTCTAATCGTCTCTCTGTCTCTGTTTCCTATTCTCATCCAGTGTGAGAAATTAACACCAGCCACCAGCCACATTCTGGCACATCTGTGGCTGGTAATCTTGCCATCTCTACCAGCTGCTTTTGGCATATAAATATCTTTGGGAAGTCTTATTCTATTGTGCAAATCTAGTTAGCTGGTAAAAGAGGATGGAAGTGGCTAATCACTTTTGGGATTTAACAGACCCTGTGGCCTGTAGAACAAAAAGTTACTTTCTACTGTGTCATGCCTGCCTCATTCCTTCACCGCATGCTACATGATTCTCTTTTCCAAGTCTCTCCTGTTTGCCATTATTTGGCTGACACATGCTGTGCTTGGAGCCTTGGTGTCTCCTGAATTAAAATGGGTGATCAATGACCTATTCAGATGTATTCAGTTAGCCTATTGTATTTAGTTAGCCCACATTTGCACAATAAATGTTGAAAGGGTGAGAGGCTGAGGCATGGAAGACACCATTCATTTCAGCCAACAGTCGCTAGACTAACATGATTTAGCATTTTCCACAACAAAAATGTAACAAGATCAAAATTTATGACCAAGCAAATGGGCACTCAATGTAAGGAAGTGTGGACTGAATTGGAGATAACACAAAGTAGGCTGGAGTAGACTTAAACTAAACTAAACTTTTGTAACATATATGGTCAGTTATTAGTGACACTTTTCTCCCTGTTGTGTGTCCATGTTTGATTAAAACCAAGTCATGCTCCCTGGGGTGTCAGACATCTCCCTACCCCACTGCCCTACATTTAGACAAAGTACTGTTTGGTGTGCTGTAAGTACATTAGCGGGGATATCTCTTTCTCAGTCAGAGGCAGCCAGTGTTGGCGCAGCGACCAGAGGAGCTGGCGGCGCCACAGGGGAGTATATGGATACGGGCAGCGTGTAAATGAGCATAGCAGCAGGCAGGGCTGGTTCCAAATTCAGGGCTTTACACCACCAGTGCTGCCTAGGCTCGGAGCTGGCTGGAGCGAGGCCTCTGCCTGGCACGGTAACCCGGCCAACTCCCAGTCAAGAGCTGCTTGGTGACGACTGCAGCAGTGTACACAAACACCGTATCCACAAGCAGCAAACTTTTCCACCAGCTACAGCACTTGATAGATTCCAAAATTCACCAGGCACTTTTTTTTTTTAGGACCTGGAAACAATTGCTAGTCGCTAATAGGGAAAGCAAGCCAGCATTTGGCTGATGGCTAGGCTCCTATGAGTGCCAGAAACGGATTGGACGAGTAAGTCGTCTGTCTAATGGCTCAGAATAGGATTGAGTGCTCTGGTGAACTCTTGCTTTTGGGGGTCCAAACAAGTTAATTCTTCATAATTTATAGAAATACAGGCCTAACACCCACAATTAAAGGATTTTAGTCTAATGATAATCTGTTCTTTCCCTCCTTTTGTTCTCCAATCATCCACCCATCCATCCATCCATCCCTACTCCCACCCCTCAGGTCTGCGGGTAGAGCAGGAAGTGGTGACATCTTACCCGCAGGTGGCGGTGGTGCGGGTGCCCACGCCCTGGGTACAGTCGGACAGTGACATCACCGTGCTGCGCCACCTGGAGAAGATGGGCTGTCGGCTAATCAACCGGCCCCAGGCCATCCTCAACTGCGTCAACAAGTTCTGGACCTTTCAGGAGCTGGCCGGCCACGGGGTGCCTCTCCCCGACACCTTCTCCTACGGTAAATCAATATATCACTTTTACCTTTTTTTCCCCAGACAGAGGTACATGAAACAGTGCTGGTCAGGAGCCACTTTTATATTACAGTTATAATCAGTTTTATCAGCAGTCCCACAGACCCTCTCAGCCTCAAAGTGGAAAATCATTCTAATATCAATAACCTGGTGGATTGTTTCCATCATGCTTAATGCTTACTCAAAATGGTGAGCCGTGAGACACAATGAACGTTTTAACCCACTTTAAATTTGTCATAGTTGCTGTTTTAAATCGATGATGTCATTTTACAAAATGAAAGTGAAAGCTGAGCAGTCATAAGCTGTCAGAATGAAAACAACTCTTGACAAGAGCCTAACTACTTTATTCTGTAGATTGTGGGATAAAACATTATTTTACACAAAATATATATATGCCCTATATAAATAAGTATGTATAAATAATAATGTAATGGAATATAAATCAGTTTTTGTGCACTGTGTATTGGTGCACCGTCTACGAACAAGTTATTGTCTCAACCTTGACATACACACCACCAGTGCTGTGTCACAGATGTTGTATTTATTTATTTATTTATTTTTTTCAATCACATCAGTTACGTCACAGCAGCTAGCCCACATGTGGCTCTGTAACACAGATTAATAAGCCAGCAGTCAAATAATCACTTATCCACTGCAGTTACTCAAAACACAGAGAGGGCAAATCCCATTTCATCCCCATTCAAAGCCTCGCAGATGTCCGCCAGAACACCAATCTGTATCATTTGTACAACATATTCTCTAAAACCGCAGGTTTCAGCCTACTGTTGATAAAGACAGGATGTGTGAGCCTTCAAACCCAAACCACACATTGCTTTTTTTTCACCAAAAATTCACCAACAACGGCAGACAATCAACACCACATATTTTTTGTTTTCCAAAAATCCAGCGCCGTGGTGTTTGTGAGAGCAGAAAGAGAAGGATACAGACAGAGAGAAAGAGAGAGAGGAGGGGGGGATTTGCCCTAAATTCCGTTCGTCTCTCTGCACAGTAGGCCAGGCGGTGCATGCAGAGCGGCTGGAGCGCTTATGTAACAGGCCCCTCCCCCTCCCCCTCCCCCTCCCCCTCGCCCCCTCATGATTTTGAGAATAAAAGATGCCCTTGCCTCCCTCTCTCCCTCAGCAGCTCGTGACGTGGTTGGGCGCAGTCTAACATGTAGTGTACGCTCTCTCTCCTTTCCCTCTCGCACCGAAAGCACATGTGGATCGGTGTGGATGTGTGCTTTTGGGAAAAGCCATGTGATAGGGCGGCTCACATCTAGTCTCCTGACTGAACGCCAGATAAGACCAGACAGGCACACAAAGAGAGAGAGAGAGACACAGACAGAAACAGAGAGACAGAGGGAGCAAGTTGTTAACCCCACCCCTCCATTTTTCAGTATGTTTGCTCACTTCTCTCAGGCCAAAACAGAGAAAGCAGATCTGTTGTTATAATCTGCTGTTATGAATTGATGCCATTTATGGTCATCCGGTTCAAATGAATGTGTCCGTCATTGACTGCTCCCTTCCAAACACATGAATCAAGCAGGAAAATAAGTATAAGCACAGGATATCACTCCCACAGCCTTGCTGTTTTGAGTTACTACCGTTTCCATAGCAACAAACTACACTCCCCCTCCCCCACCGGCCACCCGCCACCCCCCACCCTGCTCAGTCATCTGCAATGTGTGAACCGTGGTAATAAAATTAGGACAATTTTCAGTATATCTTACACCTCTGTGTGGGTGCGTGTTTGTGCGTGTTGTTGTCTGTGTGCGTGTCTGTTTGTGTGTTTGTGTGTGCGGGTATTTTCCCAGGGGGGCATGACAACTTCCGTAAGATGATTGATGAGGCGGAGCCGCTGGGCTACCCGGTGGTGGTGAAGAATGCACGTGGTCACAGAGGTAAGACAGTGAATCTGTCTCCTTGATTCAGCCACTCTATTCACTACACCACACCTAAAAGAAATATCTCAATGCTCCACTACCGATCTGCACACTGCACGTCCCTAACGACAGCCCAGTCCACCCTTATAAGAAATTCATCGACGGAGTGTTAAATGATTAGGACTGCGGTGTTGCAACAAGCAAACACAGAACATCAGCATGGTAATAATCGTAATTGCTGTATAGTCTTTTCCTTGAGTTATGGCTGCTAGGTTAATCATAGTGGTTCCCAGTTTACTAATTGACCTAGTTTTCTCATTTTGCCTGAATCCGCACAGGGGTTTGCCTGGGAAGTTTGAGCCTTGCCATTAATGTCATGTTTCCTTGAGATGGACTGGGGTCTGCTGACCCATTAGCCCTTTCCTATTCACAGTTATCGACACTTGACTGGCTCTGCCATTGTGTAAAGGAATTACAAAGGACTTTGGTAGCCCAGCCCGCCATCACAAGGCTTTGTTAAGGAAAGCAGCCGTTGGTCAAACATAACTTGACCCCTTTTTATGGAGATCAGCATCAGGGGTTGTTTTCGTCTCCTCTGTGGCTGACCATTGACACTGGCTTAAGTCCAGCTAGTCTTCATTCTGTTGAACAAATATAAAGGTCTCTTCAGAGTCAGTGGTCTTAATAGGTCTACACTAGATCTTGAATTTAATTTTCATGTTATTTTAATGGCCAATTGTTGGCAGGTGAAGCTCTTTGGGATCCCCTACTTCAGTGGACAGCTGTCTCGGGCCATTTTTAAATTCTTAACAGTATTAGTACCATCAGAGCATACATTTTTAGCATGGGTGGCCCCAGTGGGACCAACCCCCCAAACCCCCAACCCTGACAGTATTAGTGCCACGCTCAACTCAATGAGCCGCAGGAACATGACTTGTTGCTTGTCTTGTTTTTGAGTCGTGAGGTGTTGCGTCATGCCTGCCACTGTCCATCTTCACATCTTCATGATGTGACCAATTGGGATAGCCTTGTCATCTCATTGTTTGGACAGTCATTCACTCGTGTACACAAAGACATGCACGCACGCGCACACACACACACACACACACACACAGCACTCACATGTTTTCCTTCGTGCTGGAACAAGGGTCAGAGGGCGCGACAACCAGCAGACAGAGCCAAACAGTGCTAATTAAAACAGGCATCTTCTAGCCTCTGTGAGAGGCAATTCTGTGCCGCCCCAGAGAAGTGTCCCAGCCATTACGTGAGGGACGGGAACTGATGTGAATTAAGGTGGTTGTCTTGGAGAGAGACTTGGTCAGCAGAAGCAGCTAGGTGTCAGCTAAACTATGAAGAAGTTATCTAACCTCAGTTAAGGTTACGCAAATGTCAGACCCAGCGTGGGGCTTGTTTTTATATGGAATCTGTAAAACGTTTAAGACGACGGGCTACAATTATAGGATATAAAGGTATTATAACTTATTGTCAATGGACTGGCAGATGTGAAGTGCAAAATTTTGTCTTTTTTATCTCATGTCAATTCAGGAAACTTTATGATCATGACGCCTGAACAAATAATTCTCACACGCTCCCTCCCTCTATTCCAGGTAAAGCCGTGTTCCTGGCCAGGGACAAGCACCACCTGTCAGACCTGTGCCACCTGATCCGCCATGACGCCCCCTACCTGTTCCAGGAGTACGTCAAGGAGTCGCACGGCCGTGACGTGCGGGTGGTCCTGGTGGGCGGCCGCGTCATTGGCTCCATGCTACGCTGCTCCACTGATGGACGCATGCAGAGCAACTGCTCCCTGGGTAGGTAGACGCCAGAGAGTCGAAGAAGCCGCGCACTAGGCTGCCTCGGTGAATTGATTCTTCACTCAAGTTGGTCCTATTCTTTTCAGCCTAGTTATGATTGATAAACTGGACTACCGCACTACTGAACACTCCCTTCCTCCCTCACTACCAACTATGCCAGCACTGCTACTGTACATAGGAACAGTTCTTTGGTTTTGAATGTCTTGTTTGCACCATATGAAAGGTCACATTGCATTTTGCCCTGGATTGCATTGTCTTGTGTTGTGTTGTAATATTTTATTACCAATCATCTGATCAAATTGCTTGTGCCCCCGTTGTTATTGGTGAATAAAAGCGGTTAGGATTTGGAGGCGAGGCAGTGATCAGGGACAAAACCATCACACTCCCTTCACAATTTTGTAGATCTAAAAGAAATGGTGTATGTAATGAAAAGATCATTAGGAAAGTCAATGTTGCATTTTGATTAGTTACTGCTTAAGTGTCCAGACAGAAGGAGTTATTTGGCTTATCAGTCACTTATCACTTATCACTACATCTTTGCCATGAAACAGTATTTGGAAACAATGCCAAAAAATACCTAGACAGTGTTGCAAAAAAAAACGGGCTTGTCCTGAATCTACCCAGAGACATTACATGACACAGCATTCCAGCTGATGACAAACCGATTTAACATTGTCAGGGTGTGTGCAGTTGTGGCCTAGTCTAGGCTATAATGCGCTGTGGCGTATTTGGGACATCAGTCATCAGCTTACTCTGCATTTATGTAACAGATGTCACATGTTGTTGACACTTGCACTGTTTCTACGTGGATCTGACAAGGTGATGGTTGTTGATTGTTGTTGATTCTGTGACATGAAATATTGCTGAAAATAGCATCATTCCCTTGAGTCATGGACATTTATAATTACTTTTATACTATACAATTGCTCGTGGTTCCTAACAAATTTAAATATTGTTGGATCTGGACGAAAATTAACTCTTTATTATATTCTGTAACCTCAGATAATGTGGACATTGAATGAACCACAGATTGCGGTGAGTATTACCTGGCCTGATGTCTCTTCCTGTCCCCTTGGTTTGCTAGGTGGTGTAGGTATGATGTGCCCACTGAGCGAGCAGGGCAAGCAGCTGGCCACAGAGGTCTCCAACATCCTTGGCATGGATGTGTGCGGCATTGACCTGCTGCAGCTCAACGACGGCTCGTTTGTGGTATGCGAGGCCAACGCCAACGTGGGCTTCATCGCCTTCGACCAGGCCTGCGGGATGGACGTGGCGGGCATCGTGGCCGACTACGCCCTGTCGCTACTGCCCAGCCGCCTCACCCGCAAGATGTCCCTTCTGTCCGTCGTGTCCAGCACCAGCGAGACCAGCAGCGAGCCCGAGGTGTGCCCTGTGCCCACCGGCGGCGGCTCGCTGCCGGAGGCCGTCTGCAACATGAGCGTGGGCTCCACCTCCAGCGAGAGCGACCCGGAGCTGGCCGAGCCATCGCAGTCCTCCCCCCGCCAGGCCTCGGCCCCCGCCTTGCCCGATCTCTCCGGGCTCCCGGGCCTCCCCGACCTCCCCGACCCCGCCTACAACTTCAACACCCTCCTCGCCAACGAGATCAAGTTATTGACTGAGTGAGCTGGAAGCAGCTTCATGCACACACAAACACTATAGATGCATATCAAAACACACACACACACACACACGCACACATACACGCACCTGTACGCATGGCAACAGACATTCCTTTCACAAACACTCATCAACCCAAAAACACACAAAAAAGGCAGGATGTTAAATGCAAAACAAGAGCTGAACAAACAGAAGACACACACAACGATATCACAACCACAGAGAACTGACGTACAGACACGTGAGCCTTCTCATACTAACTCCCTCCATAAATACAAAGATCTGAGGCTGCTCCCCTGACTCTCCTCTGTTTCCACCTCTACTCCTAAAATGCAAACCAACCCCACCATCCAACCTTAGCTTACACTGCAGCGTGGTGGCAAGAGTGGGATATAGAACACGAGCTACTTGCCAAATCGGCCGATCCTAGTTTTCGTTTTTGAAAAACAGTGAGGGTGAGTTGAACAAGGTTTTTTTTGGGGTGGGTGTGGGACTCCCATAAAAGCATACACCAGCCAGGTTTTCATGCTCAATATACTATAATGTTGAATGAAGGAGAATGTATGTTGTCGTTAAAAAGGGTTTCCTACTGAGACTGTAGCCAGGTTTGGTGGATTGGAGACGAAGTGAAGTGTTTTTTCAAGTGGTTAGCTCCATGGGAGAGTGATACAAACCCAGAGCTAGGAACAGTGTACTGTCAGTTCCAATGTAGCAAAGTAGTCCTCCTTTCAAGGATATAGTACAGGATGGGGGCCATCCTGTGGTAATTCTAGACACAATATGGAAGAATACGATGTCAAATTCACTGTTATTCATAATTCATGAATTGAAATTGGAGTGTAATTTACTCCTCACTATAGAACGTCCCCTAACGATGGTTTAACGTACACTATGTGATCTGTTGTTAATCCAGCCTAAAACAGAATGTATGCACAACATATCTTATTCCTTGGACAGTTTAACATGAACAGCTCTCTCCCATAGTTTCTAATCGGTGATATAATTAAGAGACCCTTTCTGGAGCTGCTACATTAACAGTGAATTAGAGTATTTGAGTTTACATTCCTAAATAACAATATTTTCAACCCAGATAATATACCCAGAGCAGCAGAAAATCTGCCTGAGCAGAATTCTCCTGTTCACTGTCAATGGAGCAGCTCCAAAACAGTGTTGCTGGATTACATCACAGGTTAGAGACTTGGTTCTCTTGCTTTCAGCTTTGGGATGGACTTTTTCATGCACACAAAACTAGACTAAATTGTCCAATATAATGGGAATAACAAATAGCAGTTCTGTTTTATGGTGGATTTTCTCTCAAAGCATAGATTCGGAGCTTCTAGAAATGTCACACCCTGGGAGATAAAAAATGAATTGAGCACCACTGCTTGATTTTTAATTTCATGTTTTTATATAGCTTTGGTTAGCTTCACCGGCTTGTTTTTTTTATAAGAACAGCACTTCAACAGCAGCTCAGTTGGTCTGCTGCTTTTTTAAAAATTCATTTAATATATAGCACTTTATGACGAACAGATGCTTTTTTTTTCGCTCAGACGGCATCTTGGGGAAACGTGAGATAGAGTGTGAAAGCTGCGTCTACACCTGCAAGCATAATATACCTCAAAACAGATGACTTCTCACTGCCATAGGATGAAGTAGACATTCAAACATACATATCAGCCAGGATCCTTGTGGTTTTAAAATGGCCCCTGATATACCAGGCTTTCCCTCCCTTTATATCTACAGTAGGAGCTAGATAGTTGTGTATTTTTTTTATTTTATTTTTTTTTGTAAATATTAAAGTAGTGGGCTAGCTTAAACGCTTACTAGTCTCCAGCTGATGAAACTGGAAGGGCTGAAATAACTGCCAACGTTAACATTTTGATAAGCTACTGTGTACAAATTGGTTTGTACAGAACTGCAATGTTGAAAATAAAAAGGTTTCAACTGAAATTTGGTGCTAACGCTTCTGGATTTGGTTAGATGTGATTTCTCAGTCATACTATTTGCAGATGGCAATTTTACTATTCTTTTTTTGTTGTTTCTTTTTTCACCGAAAATGAAGTAACCCACAAACTGTTGGCATGATGTACAAAATAAAAAAAATGGAAAAGAATATATTTTTGCAGTCTGTTTGAATAGAATGTTACTTTTTCTTTCCTTAATAGGAAAAAAAAACTTCCAGGGATTTCTGTAGCCAAGAGCTTATTTTCTTGAGCTTTTGGTTTCTCTTAATTCACCTCCTGCACGCCTTCTGAAATACCTATCAACATATAGGTGCAAACTCTGGGGTAACTGCCATTCACCAAAAATCATTTACAGCTCTGATCAAAAGCACAAACGTAAACCCTAAGTTGTGCCACTTAGCATAGATGACGTCCGTGTTTTTAGGCTTGTAACCCATTCTGTCGACGATAAAATCTTTGTTGAAGAGTCGACTTGAACACAACTCAGGGAAGCAGCCTGGATCTCACCCCCCACCCCCAAAGGCATGACATATCCATCCGAGCTAGAGATCTGTCGAAAACATGACACGTACCAACAGACAGACAACAGACACACAAACAACAATGAAAAAAAGGTTGTAAACTATAAAAAGATGCGGTGTATACCATGAAGGTTAACATGCACTTTTTTTCCTTGCTTGTTTTATATTGTTCCTTGTTTTCCTCCTAATTTATGGTATTTTTTAAAGGAAAAAAGTGGTTTGTGTGCACTAATCTCGTCTCAATAAAGTGAGACCGCTGTGAAGCTTGATTTTTTTTTCCTTTTTTGTGGGGCGATTTTACTAACCGTCTGGAATCTAACATGGGCCTGCTTGAGGGCAGTAATCTCGAGGGTGCCAAATCTAAACACGCCAGACAACAGGAAAGCAGACTTTTTTTCTGAAAAGTCTGCTGTCAAGTAATCGCAGTGGCTCTGACTGAGAGATTAACACCATTTACAGTACTGTGATGTTGTCCAATATATATAACGAAAATATCTCTGACAAACAAACTGTGAAATCCCCCCCAATTTCTGACTTGACATGCTAGGGCTGAGGGGATGATTATCAAAGAGTCAAACCCCAATATTAAGAGACCCATCTCCATTTGTTGTCCCTTTTTTTCCAAGTCTTGTCATGTCATTCCCAAGTCTTGTCACGTCATTCCACATTCATTGTTTTGTACATAAATGTAAATCAAAGATCACATATCCTCTCTAGACCTTGAAAAGCCAGCCATAGGAGAGAGTGAAATGATAACCATTTCTCTCTTACATCTCCCACTGTTTAAATAGTTTATCTACAATATCCATAAGCAGACAAAGCACATCTAGCCAGGTTGATTTGCTAATTAAGGTTCAGTACAACTGTGCCCTAATGACTTTCACAATGCCTTTTCATTGTCTGGTTTCCTTTGGGAGCACTGATTTGAAAAGATGAGGATCATAGTTGAGCCAACAAGGTCCCAGTTCAGCACTGGTTTTGTCCGCCCGGCCTTTACAGATGGGTGGTCATGACAAAAGGGTGACAAGGCATGGAAGCTATCGATAGAAACAGGGATACCGCCTATTAGTGACACAGCAAAGGAAGAAAAAAAACATCTGTAAGTCTTGAAATGGTCCTCGTTGGATGATGTACAATGTCGGCCTGTGCTGTGCCTGGCCAGCCTGGAGCAAAGGTCTGGGAACCTCCGGACTGGTCATTGTGTACAACAACACAACACATGGTTACTATTTATTTCTGAATTGCTGCTAATGTATATTTGGCTCAAATATTTAAAAGGGAATATGAGGAAATCCAAGTGTTTCCATGTTTTGCTGCCTCTCAACACCTAGAAAATGAATCTGAATGCCAAAAAACAAGCATTTTGTTGTATAATTCAATACTAATAATACTAGTAGTGAGATGATTTTAACATTGATTCTTTGTTTTGATATAAAGAATAAAAAACATGTTTCAGAATTGTATATAATATGTAGGATTTCACAGCAATCACTGGGTTCCTTTCATCCGTCGATGTGTTCTGAAATGAACCTGAGGTTTGCTTTAAGGTTTACAATATACCTTGATTTGAAGGATGAAAATGCAATGTTTATGCTTCAATGAATTGATGCAGCTCTCTGTTGGTTAGAATATAGACAAGTTCACTTTGCTCTTATTCATCACAGCAGAAAAAAATGTTATCTTTAATTCTATCTGCATATGATGAATTGATGAAGTATCTGAAATGATAAGAGGCTCTGGATTGCTACACAGGTACGAGTCAGGCAACAACATTGTGTGAAGAACTTGTTTCAGCAAATGCCCTCATCATTACTCTGTGAATCATTTTGACAGTGTTAAAAAAATGGATCCCAAAATCATTTGTAATTCACAAATGTGCGAAATGATGTAAATATATACCCCTCTTTTTTAGATTAAAATAAAAATGAGTCATTATTCAAAACCAATGAAGAGTAACTCCGTCTCTTCTTTCACTGCATTTATGAAGCATTACAATGTCTGTATCTGTATTTGTTAAAGAGAATTGAGTACAAACTTCATGATAGTATTTGCCTCTGAATTAGGTTTTGATTCTTAAAAGACAAAACAAACTTAAAACATTTGTCCCAGACACGAGAACCGCAAGTTAAAACATGGTATAAAATCAATATCCTCACTTCCTAAACCCATTCACATCACCAGGACAAAATATAAAAAACACCATAAGCTCTCCACTCATCATCATTTTATTTGTTAATTCAACTATGCCCCATATTTACCTTGGGGAATCAGTGTGGGGCTGAGGACTAGGTGGCATGGGGGCAGCGACTGAGTAACTGGTGGATGAGACGGGGCTCGGGGCGAAGCGATGGGCAGGGCGGGTGAGGCAGCAAGTCAGCTTGCATCAGTACCAGGATGTTGGCCTGTCTGCACCAGCTGCAGCAGGCCCTGGATGGGCTCTGTCAGGTCATGGTTTGGTATCAGCTGGCTGGCCTGCAGGGCCCTGCTGCCAAATTCCAGCGCCTGGCACACAAACACAAACACAAACGGAAACAAACACACCGGCTGCAGCTGTTAGACTCTCCGGGGAGAGTAAAGCTGACTTATATAATATCACTGTGAATTGGACTGCATCCCGGTCGGCTTAGCTTATCCTACTTTCCCTCCTGACCACTTGATCTGCTTGACTGTTGTCCTGTCCTTTACAGTTTATGAATGAGAGAAAGCATTGTTTGATACTGTTGACAAACCATGCATGCTTGACGCCAAGCATGAGGTTTCTAGAGGCATTCATCCATGAAATACTTACTCTTTCTTACAGTGTTAAACACTATTCTAGGATTTTGTAGGCAATATGCATTATATGCATGATATACTCTATTAATACTGTAGTGTGGGCTTGAATTAATCCGTTTAGTGTTACATTTACCCACAGCACTCCATGTGGTAAATACAAGGCTGCTACACCTAGCCATTGGCAAAGGAAAAATAGAAGCCAATTCCTGCCTGTTTCTTCTCCATTTAGTGATTTATGCAGCAGTGGTCTGCCACCACAACACCTCCAATCACAAAAGTGAAAGAATTTAGGCAGATTTCCGTCTAAAGCACAATGCATCCAAATGTTTAGAATTGGTATGTTTACTATGCATGATATACTATCCAAAGAACAGTTCTTGCACTGCAACCCACACTAGAGCCAGAACTTGGAACCAGAACAGGGACAGAAGTCCAACCAAAACCAAAATTACCCTCACGCAATGGTACATAAAAAGAGGAAAAACTGTTATTATAATTCCACGCCTTGTTTTTTTCTTTCTTGCTCAGTACATCTAAGGAACAGGAGACAGTAGGACAGAACTATAAACAGTTGACATGTGGCAGGCACAGTGAGTAAGGAGTCCATCCTTCAACTAGAATACCCTGGTTCTAGCACCCATGTTAGCAAGCATCCCCCCTTCTGAAGTGTCCTTGAGCAAGGCACTGAATCCCATCCGGCTTCATACAGCTGACTCTACCCTCTAAAGACATTGAAGACATTCAATGGAATTGGTTTGGATGGCCACCGTGGGAAAGCTAGCCTGAACGTCATCCTCATTGTACTACATTGTACTCACATGTTAACAGGAAACTAGTCGTAACTTAACACTCCCTCTGGTGTTGTAAATACAAATGATAAGATGGAAACTTGATTGTAAAACACTCAACCCCATAAATTGATATTTGCGTTTGTGCAACAGTCTGGTGTTGTGCCTATTTATGTGTGTAGTGTTTACCAGTTACTTAGAGTTTTATTCTAGTCACCTTAAAGGCCTTAACCATTAGATCTTATCCGGTTCCTATTGCCCCTGCCTGACCTACTAAAGTTAAAGACCCCGGTTTTAAGTCTGTGGCAATCACCTGTCTGATGCAGATCCGCTCACATTCATCATTGCTGCCTCATTCTCTCAGTTAGCATGAGTGTCCTAGATGTACTCATTGATCCCAGACCTGGTTGCTGAAGTGTAGTTTACACACACACAAATTGTCTCCAGTGAGTAGCATCCTCATCACAGAGAGTCAGAGTGTCAGGGCAATCACATCAACTCCCACTAAGTCCCACCTCATCTTTAAGGCTTTACCAATTAGAGCTAATCCTGTCTGGAGACAGCACTTCAAGGAAAGCGCACATGGGGGAAATGTGGAAATGTGTCACGGTGTCAAACTGAAGCTGTAGCCCTGCCAGGTGACTCACCTTTTGGGGGTCTCCTCCCAGGAACCAGAGCATGGCCAGGCAGTGGGTCACTAGGGCAGTCTGAGCTGTGTCTTGACTGGAGTCATTCTCCCCAACCTCCAGCATGGTTCTCAGCATTTGATCCACCTCAGCTCGCTGGGCCTCATCTGAGGGAAAGTCCAGTGGATACACACAAAGAGGCCTTATGTACCTTAGCATATACTGTGTACATAAATACATGTACATGTACACCTGCACACACACAAACTACTCAGATTGGATGCATGAGGTTTGGAGATGTCAAAATAAAGTTTTGTCTGTACTCCCCACACATATAAACAGTAAACACAGGGCAAAGGGACATCCCATCAGGATCCAGGTGTAAGCTAACTCACTATGTAACAACAGCAGAGTTGGTAGCCGGCCAGAAAGCCTGGGAAATTGCATTGCAGCTAACAGGCTTAGCATCATATCTAGGGCAGCAGCCGCGAGAGAAGGTAGTGTTGCGGATGCAGCACAGCCAGAGATGTGTCAGTAGTGGTCTTTAGTCAGCCCCAAGCATGCTGGTGTAAATCTGGGGTTTAGCTTTCGGATTGCACGGCAAGCTAGCATGGCTAAATATAGTGCTGCTGACCTTATTTTCAGTGATACACTAATGGAGCCCTATGCTGTTTAGCGGCTGGAGAAATGATGGAGTGGTGATGTCATCATCTGATGCTGCACAGAGCGTCAGCAGTTGAATGGTACAGTAAAGGTGTGGCAATATTGGTAAAATTGGCTATATTGACAAACATTAACAGCATGGTTCCTTTCTACTTAAGTATGTAATAACTAAGATGTAATTAACCATGTGTTGAGACATTAGTTCCTTACTAACTATATTTCACCCATGGAAGATGAGGCGCCACACTCTCAGACATATATACACACAATGATACAATACAGCAGAGGGCCTAGACACAAGGCGTGGCAAGGGGAGCAGACCGACATGTAACTGGCCAAGGTGACGCTACTGAGATCGGTGACTATGATAGGAGAAGTTATACAAGGTCAAGGAACAAAAACACAAAAGATAAATCCTTTGTGCAGTGGTGCGTCTTTTGTGTTTCAGTGGTACATCTTGATACATCTTTTGTGTTTTTGTTCCCTGACCTTACATAACTTCCCCTATCATAGTCACCGATCTCACTAGCATCACCTTGGCCAGTTACATCTCAGCCGGCTCCCTTGCCACGCCCCTACCCTACCTTGTGTCTAGGCTTTCTGCTGTATTGTATTGGTTGTGTATATACTGTATATGTCAGTCATTTGCTGTGTATCATGTCTGATGCAGGTCCTAACAAATGAAATGTCACAATTTTAATAATAAAGATTACTTTTTAATGGAGAGAGTGTGGCGCCTTATCTTCAATGGATCCTATGCTCATTTAAGGCAGCACCTCTTCTCCAGTTGTTTGAGCATAATCTGCCTGCCACAAACTATATATCACCAAATTACTTGTACTTAGAAACGAATCAGCCACTACAACAAGGCTACCAACTCTCATAAATTGACCGGGAGACAGATGACCTATCCCATCTTCTTACTCCATACACTTATTTTGGACAGTAACTTTAGTTTTTTGTCACTTGTTTTCACTTGAATGTGTATGTATATATTTTTTAAGCAGGAAAAGTTACAATCTACTGATATAAAAGGTGTTTTAAAAGTTTTTACATGAGTGTGGCTAATTTCTCATAGGTATTTTGCATTATTATGTTGACTTTCTTAGTGATGTCTTACAGGGTGAGTATGCTTCTCTGTATTTCCTGTCTCTAATACCAGTACCCTTACAAGAATTACCAACATTCTAATGTTCAAATCTAATATTCAGTCTAATTCAAAACACACACATTCATATTCAACATATTTGATGTGAGCAGACGCACCAAAAGAGGACTCCAATGACACGGTGGAATTTTGGACATTTTGGGTGTGGATCTCGAAGAGTTTGGTCAGATAGGAGTGCCAAGTACGTGCCACCTACAATGTGAAGAGCAATAAAGATGAATGATGTAATACAAACTAATATTGGAGATTTATCCACAGTAACAGTAACATAACATTTATTTTTTTGTTTTTTTACCTCAGAGTACAAGGAATGAGCAATGAGCACCTTCCCCTGCTTGACAAACACATTGGCCATGAGAAAGTAGCCACCACAGGTGACTGTGCTATCCAGACCATACTCCTCACTGGCATAGTAGACCTGAAAGCAAGAGTGGAGATTGCCGTTAGAATCAGCTTTTAAACACCAGGTACATTTCTATATGCTGGGAATTTGCCTTGTTGAGTTGGTGCACATAACATAAATACAGCAAAATGAATAGACAATCAATATGTAATGTACATTGTGAGAGATAAGAGAATATACACCTCACACAATATAATATACATCATTACAAATATTCATAATCAGTGAGAATGCTCCATTTACTGTTGGTGAGCAAACTCCATGGCAGAAAAAGTGTCATGGCATCCCTTTTGCTCCCGACCCAGCACAAACAGTGCTGATAAAGTTGTGAATGAGCCATTTTGTGATGAATCTAGACACTGCTAATAATAACACAGACATCATTGGCGAAGTTGAGCAGGGCTGCCTCCAGGTTGCCAGTCGTGGTGTAGAGGCGACCCAGGTTCCTGTGCAGCTGCTGGCGGACTGCCTGGCTACAGTCTGGGCTCTTCAACACCGCCCACTCTGCCTGGGACAAGCACTCCCCCGCCTGGACTAGACTACCCAGACCTGGAAACACGGGTACAAATACACATACACGTACCCGCGCATTAAACATCCTATATAGCGGGGGAAAGGGATCAATTTGAGAAGAGAGACTGTTTGTGCTTGTTCCTCACCCACATTGGCCTCGGCCAGCAGCAGGTAGGCAGGGACCAGCTGGACAGCACTGGAGCCGTAGACGTCCATGGCACAGCGCAGGGAGAACTGGGCAGCGGGAAGCGCCTCCTGGTGCTTTCCCTCAGCCAGCTTGCTCTGTGCCACCGTCCTGGAGATCTCAACCAGCTGCTCCTGGACAGAGAACCACAACCAAGACACACTTCAGGTGATCTTTACCCTGCATCAAGTCAGCAGATATGGCCTCTCCTGCTAGGAAGATTAAACAAACAAAACCAAAAAATACACCCACTCCTATTGACTAAGCACAGGGCTAATATTAGAAATGAAGCTGTATATCATTGTATTAATATCCAAACATTAACCACTTTGGAGCTGGAACTGGCTCTGGAAATGATGTTTGACCAGACCAAGAATCAAAATTCTCCATCCCATCCCTCCACTGCTACAAAAAAATTGTGATTTCAGTACTGGTAAAAAGGGCAGTGATCTGTATAGACTCCATTTAAAAAGTAAACATGGTAACATTCTGCTGTAAATGGCTCTTTCGCCCCTTTTTGTTTGGTGGAAAAAACTGTGACCTTTCTTGTTGTTTGCTACCAAATAAGTGTTTCTGTGCATGTTTCTTGTTACATTTATGTGTGCGAGTGACCTTCCCAAAAACAGAAATCACAAACTAATTCACAAAAAATTAAAACAGATCTCATTCATGTAAAAGGTGAGGAAGAGTCAATGGGTGGAACTGGGACTGGGCTGTGAAAGTGTAGTGTGCTGGAATGAAATCATCTCCATCTCTTCCTCCTCAGCAACAAAATCATTAGTCCTTCTACTTCCAATTATTCCGAACATTTTTTACAACATCACTAAACTAATAAAGCGAAAGGACTAGGAAATGTATTTGGTTTATTTGGGTTAAGCAGCAACACTTGACTTAAACACTGGACCAGTTAAAAATAAATTCTGAACAAATTTCTTAAACGTTTTGTATGTATAATTTCCAATAACACAATTTTCAAAGGCCATGCCTCTTCCAGGTTTGTTAAGACCGTGGGAACACAAGTGGGTTGTGAACTAGAATGAAACTCAAACTATAATGACTTGGCTACACGGTATGTTCCTTGGCACACAAAACCAAACGTGGCTTCGGGGCTCCACATACTGTACGTCTTCACCTGTTGGAGCCGTATTTGGGAGCGTTGGATCTCGCGGTCAGCCTGCAGGGAGTGAAATGGCGTCGGGCTGCGAATGGGAACAAGCAGCTGACAGATCCTCTCATGGATCCCCACCCAGTCAGCCTGCTTGTGCTCCGTGTCACTGAGGAATAGAAAAAAAAAACCAACAGGCATGCACTTTCGGCCATGTTTAGATTCTCAAACTGACTTGCTCCCTCCCCCTATTCCTTCTCTCCTCCTCCTTCCCACCTTGGATCCACAGTGTCCTCAAGGCTTTGTGTGAAAATTGCTTTCATATATTAAATCATTCAGCTGGGACGGAGTGCCCAGTTTTGGTTTGCGAGTTGCAGCCTAGCCTTGGTCAATATTTTTACATGTTTGGATGAGGCCGACTTGAGATCAGATGAGATCATGTGTACCATCAATAAAACTGTGAAATGCTATTACGGCTATATCAGCTGGTCTGAAATTTGCTAACATCTCTATAGCAGAACTTCTATTCCATTAAGAAGTATCTCCGAGTGCACAGAGGGCATGCTAAATTGTATGCCATTACATAACAGGCCTGTAATTTTGCTCATCTGGTTCTGTCTCTACATCTCCTCTGCTGCTCAGCGCTGTGGAAATTGTCTTGAGTTGCCTGGTGTGTGTGTTTTTTTCTTTTCTTTTTCTGCTGAGTATGTGTGTTCATGCCAGTGTTTTTTGTTTTTTTCTTACTGGGCTGGAGACAGACACACTGGCCACTTCACATCAGCAGTAGCACTGACGGAGCATGTGTGTGTGTGCCTGCATTGCCTACACTCACACACACACACACTCACACACACACACACACACATCAACAGCTCCTCAACGCAGGGCCACTGCACTCTGGTTCACACTGCACTTGCCTTGCAGAAATCTGACTCAGAGTCCGCCTAATGGCAAACACTGACCATGAACATTAGCCTGGATACTTGCCAGTCTACAGCCTCATAATATGTTATGGCTCATTAGGTCTGCTATAAACCGTTTCACCCCATGATAGCCCAACAATGTGGTAGCTATACTGCTGTTTATTATGGGCCTGACTAACCCATTACAGAGACATAAGTAAATTATGTGGCCCTGGCTGAGAACCAAAGCTAGCTCAACTTAGGCATTTCCTCCGTCTCTCTTTGGTTACAGCTTAGCATGGTAGTTAGCTGATATGTAGTCTCTTGGCTCACTGACAAGTCTACTAATCAAACCAGACAGCTGCTACCAGATGTTTTCTCCCCCCACCTCTTTTACCCTGTTTTGCAGTATACTTGAGGGATATGTGCAATGTTCAGCTGATTGAAGAAATATGCGTCACATGAAATGCATTTTAAAGGCTCAGGGAGAAACAAGCACAAGGGGTGGAGAGCTGGGGATAGAAGTGGCTGTAAGCTTTCTTAAAGAGACTGGCTTTAGTGGCTCATCCCATTAAATCCTGACGGGAAAGGCTGTCACCAAATGCTACACAATGCTCCTCTTCTCCGCTTCTCTACATTGTACGAATAAGGAATTTTAGTACCATCTTATGCTCTGTATTAAAGTTTACTATGTTTATCTTTGCAGGGCAGGCTTTGATATGATTATGCTAGCCTGCATAAAAACGTTACTGTTGACCAACTCATATTATAATTCCCTGACAGTCACATGTACGAAAATATCCTTTGTGGTAACTTCATTTCCAGCTGTTCCTCTCTCATAATGACATTTTCACATGCCAACGTCTTCTGTGATTTTGCTGTAAAATATTGCGAGCACTGCCACCTAGCGTTCAAACTAACGGTTACTCCGGTCCGTTGGGAGGAAGACGTTTGCCAAAATCCACACAAAATAAACCCACGAATATTACCTTAAGTCATTTGGAGGTTATGGTTAGATAAGGGTTAGCAAAAGCAAATCAGGCATAAACAGTCATAAACAATAAACAGCCAACTCCAACTCACCAGTAGAAAGTGACCCGACACTTGCTGCATTGCAGGTGCGCTGGTTTTCGACAAAGTTCACACAACTTTTTCGCACCTTTGGGTATTGCAAGAGGAATTATTTTGGCAGTCACCCTCGAAACTTGAGGTTTACTGGCCATTATCTCAAGCTGCTCAGTCTGAGACGAATGAAGACACGACGGTTTTTTACTTTACAACAACAAATGAGCTGATAGTTCTTGAGAAACTCATTTTGTTTCCTTTAAGTTTACGGTCGCTATGGTGACAACCTTTGAACTTTGTGTTTAGTCTTCCTCTCTGGTGGCAGAGACCCTGTTTTTAATAATATACCACATAAATATACACATAATTACAGTTATATATTGTGTGGATACTTAAGGATACATACATATGCATCCTTTTTTATTATGGAATACACTAGTCTGATGGGAAACAGCTTCTACCAGGTCATTCATTTTTTTACACTGGGAAATTTATTACAATTAATTCATTTGGTAGCCTATCTAATGTGCAATTTACTCTCATTACTATAAAAAGCAGAGAAATATAGGAGACCATGATAAAAAAAAAAAGATTTAGGGTGTCCTTACCAGACACTTAAAAACAACAAGGACATTTAAAAATTCTGGTTCTTTGTGTGATGTTTATTAAGAAAATCAGGCGCAGCTATACTAAATAGATACTACACATGAGCTTTAGGTACAAAAATATATTTCCAGTTTGCTCTAGAGATAATTCAAAGCAACTCAAGTGCCACATTAAACAACACGAGAAAAAAATACATAACACTTCTTTGGCAGGCTTCTTTGGTCAACACCGGACAACATTGGACAGCAAATACGTAATATCAAAAATAGGATGAGCAAATATTGGATTTTATGTTCCAAGGCTGCTAAATGGGATAGCCTATTATTTGCTGGTATTTTTCCTATATATTTACAATGCATAAACAGAATCACATCGATCAAGGCTGAACAATAATCACAGGCATGTGTCAGCTCAGATGTGGCTCCTACTATGGCACCAATATTAGTAAACAACCAGTCCTATGAAAAAGACATCAGCCATAGTTGTAGTTTTTCAATACTGTCGTCTTCCTTCTTCTAGTCACTCCTTCTTGCGCAGGTGGATGTACATGACGCCGCTACACAGCAGCAGAGGGACGCACACCCAGGCCAGGATGAAGCAGTAGCCAAAGTGTCCTGAACTCAGCTCTCTGGAGTCCTGAAGGATCTCCTTGTGGTGTAATGTGTAGATGAGAGCTGCAGCCAACGCTGTTAGACCTAAAAAAATAAATAAAAATAAAGTTGAGACTGTGATGTTTGTTTCAGGATAATATTCAACCATTTGGAAACTGCAGTGAAGTGTAATTCACCACAACAGGGAGTGGGTTACATTTAACAGATGCAAATGTTTATAACCACTGTCTGAATAAAGCTCATATTATACCTTTCATAAATGGCATACAGAATGATAGCAGAAACGGCATGCATGTATGAAATGTTCAGTTTCAAGATGGTTTATATATCCATTTTGAAAAAATGAAGTTCATCATTCAATCATCTAAAATATAGAGGGTTCAGTCTGTAAAATTATCTTCTTTGTCCACCATGGACTTAGGTCATGTACTGTTGTTTTCACTTCGAAAGAGTAGGCGTCACCTTTTAGTGATGCTGTTACCTGCAAAGACTTGGCACAGCCCAGTGAAGTAGAAGAGTCCGCCCTTAGACATGGTGAAGAGCTGACCCAGGAAGACCAGGAAGGAGACAGAGGAGAAGACCACTGACAGGACCATCAGGACCTGGACCGCCTGAAGCCACTCTGAGAAAGGAACAAGGGCATCACCGATCACAGATATTCCCAGCCTGAGCAAGAGCACTCAGTTTAAGAGTTGATGTATGTTATTCCCAAGGGTGGAGGTAACTAAGTGCATTTACTCACTGTAATTGAGTAGCTTTTTTGTGTACTTGTCAATTTTACTTTTACTTAAGTATATTTTTACTGAAGTATTTTTCTTAGCTACAATTTAAATCACATCCATTACAGGGTACAAATTTTGTAGATTCTCCATCAGCAACAGAAACTGGACCATCGTAAATTGACAAATTGTGGAGCCAGCAAAGAAGAGAAGAGTGATCTGGCTTTACTTTGTTTGTGCACTTTATTTTGTAATTTCCAAATTTTCTAATTAAAAGAATCGAGTTTGAAGTCTGTCCTCTTGTTCTTTTATAATTGCATGGTAAAGATCATCTAACAATGTTCTCATTTCTAAAAAGTAACTCAGTAACTTTGAGTCTACTTTTAGTCAACTTGTAGAGTACATTTGAAATTAGCTACTTTTTTACTCTTACTTGAGTAGATTTTTACACCAACATGTTTACTTGTACTTAAGTAAAATATCAGCAAAGTAACAGTACTTATGCTTGAGTAGGACATTATAGTACTCTTTCCATCACTGGTTATTCCTATTGTCAAGAACAAGCCAATCAATATTTGTGGGCATAAGGAACTCTTTCCCAATTCCAGAAATCACTGCCTTAGTTCTCAGGTTGGGAGAGAGTTGCTCATGTAAACCCCCTTTAAAGTGAGTATGAGATGTCCAAAATCGTTGCTTACCAGTCTCTTTGGAGGACGCACACAACCAAGTTCCTGTGAAGTTGTCGAACCTGCAGTTGTACCACAGGTCCGAGTTCTCCATCCCATCCCACACCCACCAGGACTTTAAAGAGAGATCAGAAACAACATAAAAGACACAGATGGATATGTTGTATTGAAGGAATAATATGTTAAAAGTGAACGAAAATATGTGTCGACATCCTAAATATGACTACTACCTTCTCCATGGTTGCAATGAACAGCATAGCCAGTGTGATGAGATGCAATAGGGTCACAAACATAAGCAAGTATGCCATTTTCAACTCCCTGCCAAAAAAGAAACACGTAGTTAAAATGTAGGCTTCCTGAATAAAATGTGTCCAGCATAAGCATGGAAATGATCCAAGAAGGTGATCAGTCATAATTTAGCACTTTTTGTTGGTGCCACACTGAAATTCTGTGTTAGGAAAGCTTCCTGTTTTGCCTTAAAAACATAAAATGGAAAATCTGAATAGCTGAACAAAGAATCCTCTGTGTTACGTAAGACCACACTTCAATGAGTGCAATGAGTTCTTTCTAAACCTGCTCTTTGACTGGCCTGCCATAGTACAGCGAACCTGTAGTGGAACAAGTGGGCGAGGCCGTTGAAATCAAAATGGTGTCAAAATATTTACCCAATTAACCTCTCTAAACTTGTGAATGGCAGTTTTTTTCCACTGCGCAGAGTAAACAGCTTGTGACTCAACATACATTTGGTTTTCATTAAAGCTGCTGCACTTGTAAACTTGGGGGAAATTTGAGTCTGGAGAAAAGAAATGTGATTTTACAAAGTTGTTTGAAATTGTACACAGTGGCAGCAAGCAAACACAGAAGAGGCTGTTTATAGCAGAAGAAACAATCATTTCAGTCCACAACAGGAGGCATGAATCGGGACAGAAATGAAATAGAGAGAAAAAACAAAAAAGAGACAGGATGAAATTGTCTATAGAGATGTTTATCTGTAGGAGAGGTCCAACTGGGTGGGTGCTGGAGTCATGATGATTGTCAAATTATGTCATTACACTAGATTACAGCCATCACACTGAAAAGTGAATGAAAGGTAATAATTCAGTGAAATGGGCTTAAAAACAAAATGAATGGTTAGGAAATAATGATGTTGACGTTGAGAATTCAATAGCAGCACATACATGGCATCCACACTTAGACATTTTCTGTTACGAGGTTTTTGAAAGTAGGATATCTTACAAAAAAAAAGGTGCGGTAGTAAAAACATGTATCTTTTGATGGCACTATTTTGGTGCCAACCATTTTTAGAGCTTGTATGGTTATGAGGTGTGATGCAACAGAGTCACTACAATGGCATTTCTGTTTTGAAATTATTAACCCTCACTGGAAAGAGTGGACTCCTAATTCAACAACATAAATTCTTTAGGTAAAGTAAATCTCCACTCACCTCGGGTATTTCTCGTTCCTCTGAATCAGACGGTCACCAGCAGCCTCACTACTCTGCAGTATCGTGCCCCTCTTGGTGGTCCTCTCATTTCTACTCTTGCCACACCCCCTTTATTTTTTCAGTCACTCCATCCAAAGTTTCCAGGGGGAGGAATGCAGAGTTCCCAAAAAGAAACTCTAAACGCCCATTTCCTTTTAGCAGAACAGAGCTGCCTTTTGCTCTGCCTCATGCTCCCTCAGTGCAAAATCACCATGCAAACAGGACTCAAGTGAGACCCACCCATGGCCAGTGGAACCACATGAAACCACATGAAAAGACCTTTTCTGTAAACAGTCCATCTGGAGTGCTACTCGGTACCTATAATGAACACACTACCGCTCCCCATACACTCGTGTTGTGATTCTAGACAGGGTCGATATGAAAAATAAACACACACAGCTGTAACACTGCTTACACTCTGCTGCTGGAGATAATGAGCATTCAGAGTAATTCTTGGTCACACAGAGAGCATCTGAGCAGGACACATGATGCAGAGATATCGGAGTTAATTAGCAAGGTCAGCGGGGGATACATCTTACCAGCAAAACAACAAATTAAAGAAAAATAAGTTACAAAACAGCAGTTAAACAATTTTAGTATCTGAAAGCTAAGTGGTGAGAAAAAAGGATGCCCGTCCTTCGAGTAGGGCTTTATTAAGGTTCTAGGCCTACATTACAGATAGTAAACATATAAAAACTTTTAATTGTGTCTTCAATGCTAAAATCATAACTAAATTCCTACACAAATTCAGAATTATTATGTCAATATTTCCCCTCCCAGGGCCATCAGAGGGAAAGCTAAATGTCACCTTGACGCCCCCTGGTGGTTATTTTCATAGCTTAGTGACAAAAGCTGGACTTCGACATAAGGAATGTAATATACTGAGTACATTGAATAAACATGAAAGGGATTGCGTATACGTATAAAACGATGCTCATGTATTGATTTTAATTACTTGCTGGCTGGCTGCCGAAGAAGAAAGTTGTTGTGTTTATGTTTTACTTCCATAAACTTGAATGTTTATGTTTTACTTCTATAAAATTTATTGTATAGATGGCAGAGTTATCTCTTCAATGACGGCTGTTTTGGTAAAGTCCATGAAGTTAATTATTCGTGACATATTTTAGACTTTGTCATTTGTCAAGCAAATAACGAAACAAACAATTAATGGGTATTTTCTCTGTAAATGACGAAACCAGCAGCAGTTGTTAGTTACTTTCCCTCCCTTCCCGTAGATAGATTTTCCCGTTATCCCCTACATCACCTGAATGGTACGGTCCGTTGCCTAGGTGCCTGCAGAAGCCAATTCACGCCGCCACGCCTGTCCTCTGCACCTGGCCCTAGTGTCTCTACTAGCTTTTGGAAGGTGGGTAAAACTTGCATATGCTCAATTTCGTTACTGCAAAGAAGTAAGTTTAGCCTCAGCCACAAGAAATACAACGGCGTTCAAAGTTCCTCGCTAGCTCTGTGCACCAGTTGCTGTCAAGTGACCACTGGTGAAAGCTAGCTAACGTTAGCGAGCTAGCGTTAGCTGAACGTCCAGTAAACTAACTTTGGGGCTAACTTTGCTAACTAGCTAGCGGTTAGTTGTAGCTGTCCGTCTTGGTTATTTGCTAGCTGGTTAACATTACACGGTAAGCCAATTTATGGATATTTTAGCCACATTTTTCTGACTAGTGAGCTAGCGTGGCAAAAAGGAATGTTGTGCTAGAAAAAAAAAACTCACTTGCTCCTCCTCGTCAGACATTTTGGGAAGAGGAGTTAGCAGAAAATTAGGAATTTTAACTCCCTACAAGCTGAATCTCGTCAGTTGTTGGCAAGCAAACTAACGGTACTGTCCACAATGCAATGAACTAAAATATACTTGAATATTAATATCAGTGCTCCCTAATATTGGACAAGATAATGCATGCTTGCTAGAGACGTTGCCCTTCTTGGTTATGCTAAATGCCTCATGATAACATAGCAGCAGATCAAACATAGCTAATCGGCTTGAAGCTTTGCATAGCCGCAGGTGATGTAATGTAACTCACCTGAGGCTATCTAGTGTGCCACTGCCTATGTAAGCCAAGGTAGCTGTTCTAATCTTGAAGCTTATAAGGTAGTTTGTGAATGCAGGTCTCAACTTGCTTGCACAGCATTGGTGTAAAGTCTGTCATCTTTTACAGGGGAACTCAGGCAAGAGAAGCAGACATGGACGGATTACAACAACAATGGGAGCGCTGAATTTTGAGGATCTACTCATCTTTGACATGTTTTCGAATTTAATATGTTGTCTATGGGATACCATGTAGGCTAGACTGCTGTTTGGAATCCTTAGTTTCACCATTGAGGAAAAAGTTCATCACTTACAGATGCAACTTCCTCAAACCTAATGCGTGACCATGGATCATGAAGAGGTAACATCCATAACTGTTCATTTTCTTATTTAGATAACTCATATTGCCAGTCAGTTTGAGATGCTCAGTTCCAGTGTTCAACACCAGAACTATTGAACTTACTTTTTGAATCTAAACAGTTTTTGACCTTGTTTGTTATTCTCAGAGGCGTATCGACATAGGATGGTTGTCAAGTAAGGGCAGGTAATTAACTTTTCCATCCACTGGCCACAGTGGCTGATGGCAAAAGCAATTTCACTATTTCACCAGCCAAACAAGAAATTATTGTAAAAATTGATGATTGGTTACATGCCAAAGTAGCTGGTAGAGTGGACGAATCCTGTGATTGCCCCATCCTGTATATAATCCACATGCATAGAAAATTTGGTGTGATGTGAAGTGCAACAGGCACATGAGACCTGATGCCCTTGCCTAGCCTGTGGAGACAATACCCAGCATGTTGGAGCAGTGCGGTGACCTCTCCCGCAGTAGTCTAATCGTTGAATTAGGGGCCCACTCAGGTTACAGGGCCTGCAAATTACAGTATTGAATTCAACAGGTGCTTAGCGTTGGCATGCCCCTCTTATGTTGTGTCCTTCTCCCATGTGTCACGCAAGGGATCAGTTTGCAGCTAGACTGACAAACGTGATGTTTAGCACTTTTAATCACACTGTAATTTGCAGCTTGGATGTATTTAGCTCATTGTTCGGCATTAGGACAAAAATAATCTGCTAATTCTATTGCAGACATCACGGTGTGGCACATCCTTGAAAAAGCAGTCTATAACAGCATAATGCATGCAATATGTCTACTGCATTAGACCAAAAGATGTCTCCAAAAGACGATTGAGCATATCTTCTTCTCTGGAATTGTTGTGTCATCTTTTGGCTGAATGACACTTCAATTGAATATTCATATGCCATGATAAGCAACGTTTTATGATGGTAGGCAGTATGTTCTAGGCTACTTATAAGTTTTGTGTTTGTGTTTTGTTCTATCCTTCTGGGAGTGAGAGTTATGAGCTTCAAGCTGCATTTTTGAGTCTGACCCAAAATCAGTATCCTATGACAACAGGCTTTTCACAGACAAGCTTCATTTGTAGATCCCTATTGACTTGCAATAACACAAGATATTCCACTGCATAACATTCAACACTATACTGATGTATGATATTTAGACCCAAAACATTCAACACCTCTTCTGGGTCCTCAGGTGCGGACGGAGCTGGACCAGATTGCTGTGCGGCTGCAGGAGGATGGCCTGGCTCCGGGGGCCAGTGCTGAGGAGCAGCAGCGCCACCTGTGGCGGCAGCTGCTCTGCAGGGAGGCAAAGCTTCATTCAGCCACCCAGGAGCTGCAGAGTCTACGCACCCAGCAGGCCAGTGAGATGAAGGAGGTGAGACAGCTTTCGTATTCCAGTTAACCAACTGTTGCAACACTATCATAGACCTTTTGAACTGTTTGTTTATGATGGGAGATTCCCAAACTTCCAGTCTAACAGTATGACATAGTATGTTCCGTTCTCTCATTGAAACAACAGAAAAATAAAAGTGCTGTAGCCCATAACTATAGCAGGTTGAGGGATACTCACACCCGTCCCTGAACTAGGCCTGTGTATTTGACGATGGAATAATTTCCATCATGCACAAAATGTGTGTCCTTGTTTTGTTACAATGCCTTGCAATATGAATAGAATAGAACTTTTCTTTTTAATTACTTGCCCTTCTTCACATCTGAGTCTCTCAAGGACAGCACCAACTGTTCATAGGGGTATCTCAGTCACAGCTGAATCATTCTTTAATTTCTTTCTTTTTGTCTGTCTCAGGTGGAGAGCTATGTGGAGCATATCCGTGGGCTGCTGGAGGAGCGAGAGTGTCTGACTGCAGAGTATGAGAGGGACAATGAGCAGCTGCGCCTGGAGCTCCAACAGATCAGACTCCAGCAAGGTGAATACACTGCAACACTAGTATAATGTTAGCATTCTTTCCTTTGGGTTGCAGCCTAGTCTGGTCCCCTAGAAGTCCTAAGCAGGATGATTTGAACACACGCCTCAACATTTTTAGTTGCCATAGATGTTTGATACTTTTCACATCTGTCTGTGAATCTGTTAACACTGCTGCCAACTCTGCCAATGCTGCTACACTGCATCAGTTCTTGAGATTTGGATGTATACTTGTGTGTTTATGTTAAGTCTGTTGTCATACAGTACATCTGTTCTTCACTATACTTGAGGTCCTGTTACATTTTATCCTCCACCTAGTGTGTCAATCCTGTGCTGTGTGT
Organism: Centroberyx gerrardi; assembly: GCF_048128805.1. Taxonomy (NCBI): domain Eukaryota; kingdom Metazoa; phylum Chordata; class Actinopteri; order Beryciformes; family Berycidae; genus Centroberyx; species Centroberyx gerrardi. The sequence goes on from NC_136010.1 coordinate 8,389,975, forward strand.
TTGTCTTATCATGTGTGAGCACCAATTATCCAGGCCAAATTCCTTGTGCAACTTGGCAAATGAAATTGATTCTGAAGTTGTTGCTACACTGTTATTACCATTATGTCATTTCAACACTAGAGTGCTCTCTCTCTTCCAGAGAACCAGAGCAAGGAGCTGGCGGAGATGTTGGCCCAGGAGGACCTAGGGGAGATGGGACTGAGCAGCCCCAGTGAGCAGGTGGCTTACCTGCTGGTGGAGAGGGCCACACTGCTGGAGAGGCTGGAGGCCGCTGAGAGGAGGCTGGACACCCAGAACCTCACTGGCAACTTGAGGGAGGTCCACCTCCAGGTACAGGACTGGCCTGTGTCAAAGGACAGGAGTATTCCTGAGGATATTAATTCTTCAGAGAGAGCATTCATATGAAGAACCATACAAGTCCAGTTTGAAATGTTTTCAATAGCCAACATGCGTACAGTTGTGTAGTTAATTCCAATCATTTGGAGTGTGAATGTCATGTGTCGGCTGACAGTACAAAGCCTCTACTGTCATAAACAGTGAATTAGTGAGTGTCTTTAGATAATATGATTTTAAGCATCAGTCTCCTAAAAAATTAAAATGAACCAGTCCAAAGGCTTCATGATGTAGGAATTTTAATGGAGGGTGATGACTCACCATCCAAGGCAAATACAAAGATCATATAAACTCAGGGAACTGATGTTCTCTCTCTCTGTCCCTATCTGATCTTTGGACAGGAGGAGGTGGAGCACATCCGCCACACCATGGGGGAGGAACTACGGCAGCAGAGGGAGGATATGCAGAAGACCAAAGATAACATTACCAAGGTGAGGCGGCTCTACTTTAGTTGTAGTACTGTATAACTTCTCAGACTTTTCATTTAGGGTGAATTAATGTTGTGAAGGAAAGAGCAACCAAGTTGTTTCCAGTTAAAGCACATGGATGCAACCATTTATTGACATTTATTGATGTGATTCTACGCACACTGGTCTCTCCTCTCAGCAGTGTTCATCTCAGAGTCCATGGAAGAAGCTGTTTGGGCTGCGCAGGTCTGGTCAGAGCAAACACAATGGTGCCCCCGTAGGTTCCCACTGTACAGCTAATACTAACTAACTAACCCCGAACTTGGATTGACTTGAGACACCATTGATTGGCTTGTTTCAGAGCAATGCTACTTTTTTTTTTATTCATTTCACTCGGACGATGTGCCTTGACGTCAGCATGACCAATATGATACAGGTTGCATTGCTAGTCCCACTAACACATCTGTCAATTGAATATTCTAATATTGATTAGTGCTTGAAAAGGGTGGAAGGGAGGAACAGTAATGGCATGTCACAGGCAACAGCATGTAGCCTACATTTACTACCCCACTTGTCTCTCTTCACAGGTGTATCCTAATGCTGAGATATAGGAATGCAACTCATTGCCCCCCCCACCCCCCCTTTCCAGGCCTGCAGTGATGACGCACCTCACCCTCAAAACGCATGTCCCCGACAACAGCATGTTGGGCCACTTGCATCACCAATCTAACTAACGAGCTGCTCTCTTGCTGTACTCCTCCCACTCTAGCCACTTCTCTCATTCTTTTCCATCAGGTCCACAGTGAGGAGGTTTCCCAGGAGCGAGGTGAGCGCCAGCGGCTGGAGCGGGACCTGGAGGAGGCGTCCAGGAGGCTGGCCATGGCTCACCAGGACATCCGCAGGCTCACCAACGAGCTGGATGCTGCCAGAAACAATAACCTGGGACTCAGCGGTAAGTTGCAAAGATTTGAAGAAACAGAATTCCTCCAGTAAAGAACACGAGTCCATTTTAGATTTTTCAATCTCGTTTTTAAATCTTATTACCTAAAGAGTGGTTCAATCACAGGTGAAGGCATTATTGTGTACTGATTGTTCACATTGTTGGTTGATTAATTTGTATACTTTTGGATAAAACACACTCCAGATGACATTGAATGCCTATGTCAAAAAGTTTTCAAAATGGACTTGTGTCTCCGTGTGAAGGCTTCAATTGTATGATATTTGAATTTACAAAAAATCAATTTTCAACTGGCCTTGAGCCCATTCAGACAGGTCATAGCCCACCATTGCAGACACAGCCCATGTCCCTTGGCTCCATACCTGGCTTGCTGTCTTGGTCTCAGGCCCAGAAAATGTATTAATGTCCACAGAGCTCCAACGCCTTCCAGTACTGAAATGTTGCCAGGATGCAGTTGTGATTAATTTAGGAGGCTGATATTTACTTAAGCGGATTTTCCTATGGAACAGGTGTGAGTTATCACAGCCAATCGCAGGAAGTGATTGTCAACATTAGAAAAAAATGCTATCAAAGGCATAAACAGTTTACATAACTGAAAATATATTTCTAATCTCAGGACCTGAGTTGGAGCGAACAGGTCAAGAAGTGGAGAACCTGAGGAAGGAGGTGGACAAACTGAAACACTGTGGTGAGAGAGTTGAACTTAAAATGCATTAATTTGCAATTCAGGGTATGAAGCTAACACCAGGCACTTTGGTAGGTAACCAACCATCATTTGGAGGTTTCTATTCTAAAATTCTAGTTAGCTGGAAAAAATGGTAGAAGTGGCAGGTGAATTTTGGGACTTACCAGCCACTGTGGATAGATATGATCTTCATAATGCCTATAAGAATATGCAAAAATGTGTTAAAGGAGGAAAAACAAAAATACAGTAAGTCTTCTGTCTGATATTAGATGTTCTAATATATTCATTCGTGGTTTATGTGTTTATGTTTATGTCCCTCCCCAGATATGGTGGAGCTGCACAGAGCCAAGGAGCGCAACGAGAGGCTAGATGTTGAGATCAGAGCTCTGAGGGAGAGAGTGCGCACCTTAGACTCTGAGAAGAAAAATCTCCTGGAGGTGGTTAGTATTTACTGAATATAAGTACTAAATAAATACAAACTCCCAAAGTTATTGTGGCAACATGGCATTGTTTGGTACTGCACTGGTAAATACCTTTGGCCTAATTTTCAGTGCATTACATTATATTTGTCTAGTTGGCAAAGAATGACGCTGACCGAGACGCTGTAGTGAAAGAAGGGAATCAAAAGGACAAGGGCATTGGCAGTGAGCCTCAAAACAACCTGGCTGGCTTGTCAGCTGAGGACAAGGATCACATTCATAAACGGTAAAGCTTCCTCCTCATCACCTGCACTCTGGTTCAAAGTCTGATAAGTGAATGCTTGACTTTATTCTGACTTGAATCATCATCTTTCTCCCCATACCTCCCTGATCCTCCCTTTCTCTTCTGTCCCTCGGCCAGGTGTCGTGAGACGGTGGAGGACGGGCTGGTGCAGCTGCGGGAGCTGCAACGGCGCCTTCAGAGGCAACGCAAGGACCAGGAGGAGCTTGTGGAGAGGAATGAGGAGCTGGAGGCCCTGTTGGGGGAGGCCCAGAATGCCAGCAAGGAGGAGAGGCAGCGCCATGAGGGAGAGCTGGAGGGAATGCACAGGAGGGTGAGGAGCAGCTTAAAGTCCTTGCTGAGAAAATCTGTATGAAAGTTCCTGAATGAATGATTGATGGATTATTTATTGATGAATATTTTGGTTTTGAGAATTGAGCAGTACATAGCAGTGAGTAGTGTTACAAAAGATAGTATCCCTCGCAAATCACGTTCATACTTGAGAAATCGAAGAAAGCAGGTTTCCCAGACATTAATTAATCCCAGTCCTTGACTAGAATCCATCTGACAATATAATTTAGTCTAGGACTAGGCTTACTGTGTCTGGGAAACAGCCAGCTCACTAATGTCTCTCTAATGATCTGCGCTGGTTGTGCAGATCAAAAGCCTGGAGGCGGAGCTGAGGAAGCCGGGCATCCAGGACAAGCTACTGAAGAATGGAGAAGAGGGCAAAGAGACGGAGTCCTACTTACAGCAGGTTAGCCAACATTCACTTTTGAACATCATCACTGTTTCCTTTGTGTTCATTTCGCAGTGATGCATCACCACAACAAGAACACTACAACTTCACCTAGACAAAATGGCAAATGAAAATCACTGTATCATTTAGTCAAACCTCCATCTAAAACTCAAAAGAGGTGTAGTCCTAGGGCTTAAATTTATTTTGTATTAGGATAAAGTATCCAAAAAATAGTTTTCCCACTGTAAGCTGCACTAGAACTATAAATGTAACCAAGACAGGGAAGGACATGCACCACTGCTGCAAATTAGAGGAAACACCAGTCCAAATATCCCCAGCTTGACCCACATGAAGTTATCTGGCTTCAAATGGAATCTTAAATTAAACATTGACCATCAGCTACGGTTATTAAATGTTGGTACATCAAAATTGGTTATATAATTCAAATCGTTTGGCTCCATACAGCCCATAAATGTTAGACTGTTTTGTGGTCTCCTTTGGCCCTGTGGTGAGCAGCTGAGGGGCAGCAGCCAGGAGAGAGTGGCGCTGCTAGAGGCTCGTCTGACCGAGGAGAAGGACTGGAGGAAACAGCTGGAGGTCGACCTCGGCGCCGCCCAGGCCGCCCTCAAAAAGGACAAGGAGGTAAGACCATGCTTATCCAGTATTTCCTCTTGATTTATTAGTGCCTCGCCACAGCAAGAACAATACCACCGCTGCTAGAAAAAAAAATGTTATTTAGCCAAATTTCTGTCTAAAACAGAAGTGTAGACATAATGAAGTGTAGTCATAATGTGAAGCATTACTGTTTTGCTTGGAAGTGTCCAAATAAAAAAAAAAAAACATTTTTGGCACTGCAACCTGCGCTAGAATGGTGACTGCAACCAAAACAGGGACAGAAAACAGGAAACAGTGCCTCATGACATCATGCATGTCTGCTATGATGTAATGTTGTATGTATATTAAATAGGTATAATTATCACGTCAATGGTAACCTGTTACAAACCACAACATTTCTGTTACTGTACATCATTATGTCATTCTCTGTACACCAAAGGCTTTGCAGATAGGTGAGAGAGAGCTGAAGAAGCTGAGACTGGAGGTCAACAGTGTTCAGACCGAGTGCCAACAAGGGAAAACTCTCATCAAGAGCCTCACCCAGGTCAAGGGCGAAAAGGCAGTTCTGGAGGAAAAGGTTTGTTGAATTTACTTGTGTGAACTTGCTATTACTAATACCTTACATAGGAGTCCTTTTTAAAATAAGATGAAACTGTGGGGAAATTGGGTTGTTGCAGCGGTAAATAGTAATAGGATACAGGAAAGATTTAAGTAGAAATAGAGTTAGAAGAATTTGAGAACGATAGGACTGGAGAGCTAACAGCTGTGCCGAGCAAAAAGGTGCTCTTTGGCAGAGGGTACAAATATTCCATTTAAGAGGATGAGAGGAGCCAAGGCACTCAACTTGAAGTGAAAAAAAAATAAACGCCTTTATTTCATTGGCAAGTGCTCTACACAGAACATGATTTTGGCATCTTTCTTTCTTCAAGGATCTTAAAAGCCCTAACTCTGATGCCGAAATGCGTCTGAGTTAGTTTTTTAGTCATGATCTGTATATAGAACTTGCCAGTGAAATAAATCTCTCATCCTCTGAAGTAGAAATAAACAAAAAAAATAAATAAATAAATAAAACAGCCGTAGAACATACTGAGACAAAGGAAATATAGATTATAAAAGTTTATGGAAAAATATGAAATATATGTAGTATGAAAATAAATGAACATTATAACAACATCAAGATAAATGCAATATAAACAAAGGAGACAGTAAAAAAAAAAGAAAATATTTTAATGTGTTTATGTATATGTGAATTTACAGCATATATACAGGATGTGAAAAATGTGTCAGTTTCCCCTCTACATCTCTCTGTCTTTGTCCCTCTGTCCCCCTCTCAGGTGGCCCAGTTGGAGCGCGCCCAGACCCGGCTGCAGAGCGAGCTCGAGCGCCACAAGGACAGCGGCTGGACCCAGGAGGACCTGAGGGAGAGCAGGCTGCAGGTGGACCAGCTCCGACAGCAGACCGACAGGCTGACCGCTGAACTCACCAGCCTCAAGACGGCACACAATACACTGAGGTGGTAATCAGTCCAGCATTCTCATTGTGAAGAGTATTGGCTCATGCAGGAACATTTTTTTTAACTTGTGGGTTTACATGGAGATGGACCAGTGTTGGGAGAGAAGTGACAGCACTGCTGCAACTGGTTGCCACTGCTATCTTGCTCTTCAATAACAAGATGGGATTAATTGATAATGTGGTACTGTGTACTTACTGTGTGATCATGTGAGTTTGATATCATGTGATTTACTCCAACGACAAACACATTTTTAATAATCTCTACTAGATTCATACATACCATATTCACAGTATATATTTGTGCCTTTTTCATTCTTATTTGCTTACTTTTTTTGCATACATGTGCATACTTTCCAGGGACGAGATGGTTACTGAGCGGCGGCAGAAGGCCGAGCTCCAGGCCCAGCTGAGCTCCAGCGTCCAGGAGAAGCTGGCGGCTGAGGGGGAGAGAGAGAGGCTGGGGCTGGAGGTGCAGCGCCTCAAGAAGCAGCTCCAGTGGCAGCAGCAGCAGCTCTCGTCTAGACAGGAGGCATCCAGCAGCAGCCAGGGGCCTGAACCACACGCAGCTCAGAAAGAGTCGAGTCCCAGTCCAGCGGGGAGGACCAAGGATGAAGGCTTTGATCAGGTAACTGGATAGCATGTACAGTTGTAGGATGGTTCATTTTTAAAAAGGTACAAATCTGAAATCGCCCTGCATGACTGCAAACCTATATGGACGTATAGAAGTAAAGGTGGCAGGGTGGTGTAGTGAGCAGGGAGAAGACAAGCGAAAAGAGAATTTCTACTTGTGTCACAAACCAAAAAGCTAAAAACTTTCTGATGATATTACTGGCTTTTCATAGTTTATATATGACATTACGTAACATCTAGAGTGATGATGTGTGTGTTGTATTGTGTTCCTAGCTGTCATGTCTGAAGCGGGAGCTGAGTCATCTGCAGGCCACTCTGGAGGAGGAGCAGCAGCTGGCCTCTCAGCACCAACTGGCCCTGCAGGCACAGGTCAATGAAGCCCAGGCACGCACCAAGGTCCTTAAGATTATCTCAACGCAACCTTAACATGTCCTAACATGGTCTCACTGTTGCCACAGTTCACCTCAAAATTTCTTCTAATCAAATCAAGCTTGCGTTATCTCCTGTTGAGCCAATATTTTTTAATTTCTCTCAGTCCCAGGACTCAGTGCTGAGCCAGAAGGCAGAGGAGGCTAAGCAGCTGAAGCAGGACCTGCAGAGGGCCCAGAGCCTGTTCACATCCGCAGAGAGAGAGCTGCGCTATGAGAGGGAGAAGAACCTGGACCTGAAGAGACACAACACCCTGCTGGACCAGGAAAAGCTCAAGGTTGGCATTTAACTACGGCAGACTTGGCTGGAATTTCCTGAATGCCACTGAATGTCATTGCTTAATCATCCCCTTAGTCACTGAGTCAGCCGCTTCACTCTGAATGCAACAGAAAACGTATATAAAAAAATGCGAGGACTTATAAACGTGCATTAACTTATACCTTGTTATTGCTTTTATGCTATAAGATTATTGGGGTTTTTTTGTCCAATTTTCTGAAGTTTGCCGAGCTATAGGTATTTATGGACCCAGCACAAGTCACCCATGTGTTATAGCTGAGTTTAGTTCCTTCTATTTTACAGCACTTTGTAACTTTGTTAAGGAAAGTGCTATTCAAATATAGTCATAACTATTTATGCAGTTATTATATTGTTAGATAGTATCTGTTTTTGTGTTCATGCCCCCTCATATCATGTGCTTCCTTCAGCTTTGTGCAGAGCTGAAGCAGGCCCAGACCAAGCTGGTCCAGGTGGAGCAGAGTGTCCAGGGCCAGGCGGCCGAGTGTGAACGGCAGCAGCACAGGCTGAGGGAGCTGGAGCTGGAGCTGGCACGCAACGCCACAAGCCGCAACACCACCACCAGTCTGCAGGAGGAGCTGCAAGCCGAGAGGGCACGTCTCATTGCTGCCGACAAGAAGGTCAGTGTGGGGAAAAGCGTAGACCAGGGATAGGCGACCATGTGCCGTGGAGGGCCCAGAGTATTCAGGTTTGCAATCCAACCAAAACCTACACGAAGTGTTTTCACTGATTAGTTCCACCACTGTGGTTTAAGGTGTGCTAATCAGTGAAATCACCTGTTGTAGTCACCAGTTGATTGGAATGAAAACCAACATACTCACAGCACTCCATGACACATGGTGCCCATGCCTGCTGTAGATGATTTGTAGTCATGGGTCTAGGCTGTTTTTGTGTTAAGCAATTTTTTCTTTGAGTAAATGTCGCAAATGATACCCAGCTCAAGTTCTGATTGCACACCCTGCATAAATGTTCTCTAACTGGACAGTAAATCTGTAAATCTTCAACCTGCAAATATCAAAATCTGTTAAGTCAGTATAGCGAGACGTCTTTCTAGCCAATTGGAACTCTATATTAGCATGATGAAGATCTATAATCTTCCAAAAAAAATTATTCATTGTATTATCTCTGTTCTTTACTGCTGCAGTGACCTAATTTCCCCTGGAGGATAAATAAAGTTCTTCTCTTAATTCTAATCTTAATATTCAGCACATGGAAGAAGCAGTTGCCCCTCAGGTAGCAAAGAAAGCTGGTGACTTGAAGGTTGCTTGTTCTAATCCTGGCTGAGAAAATCTGGGGGTGGAAAGTGGAGGAGATGTGTTCTCCCCTCCGTTGGTGACTTCTATGAGGCTGCCCTTTAGAAAAACACTCAGCCACTAACTACTAAGTGAAGCTGCTCAATGACCAACAGTACAAGTCTGTGGTTGCACTGGGTAGCTCCCTGGTGTGTGTGTGTGTGTGTGGTGTGTGTGTGTGTGTGTGTGTGTGTGTGTGTGTGTGTGTGTGTGTGTGTGTGTGTTTCAAGTAGTTCCTCAGGCCGGTGCTGTAAATACGTATATGTTCAACTCATCTGGCTTTATAAGTGTTTGATTAGTAATGTTAATGGCCCTATAAAACAGTTTGCTTCTGTAGAAAGATGGTACAATTTGTCTTGCTTGACTCAATGTAGCTCTTGGTTCAGTGTCATCCACTCAGGAATAGGCTTTTTCTTTCCTGTTTTCATTATTTATTATTTAGGAAATGCTTGAGATACTGAGGGGGAAAAAGCTGATGTTGTCTGTGTGTGTCTGACTGAGTGAAGCCCATGGCTCTAATCCCATGCCAGGTGTTGGAGCTGCAGCAGCAGCTGAAGAATGCCCAGCACCAGCTGCGTGTGGAGGAGGCACGGGCCGGGGAGAGCAGCCGCCTGGAGAGGGACAGCAGGGACCTGTCTGACACCTTGTCAGCCCTGAGAGCCCAGCAGCAGGAGGAGCACATCACCAGGTCACAACGAACTGCAATGCCGACACTGCGCTTAAGTGATTTACTGACTGCAGCGGACCCTTGTTAGCGTTTCTCCTGAGCTCTGTTTGGAAGTTGTGCTAGTTCAGCTTTGTCACGGGTTGAGTTTCCAATCAGATAACCGATTGGAGAATATAACATACTCTCTTAGGGTGTCAAATCATGCCAAGCAGCAGTGTTGAGGCTCTCACCTGTCTAGAATGTAAAGAATTTGATTTGGTCCCATAAGTAGCCATGGCGCCATAACCGAGAAGGTCCAAATGGCCTGTTTGAAGGCGTGATCCTGATCCAAAGTCATCACATCCTCCACCTCCACACTACAGTCGAGTGATCATATCTAGACAGGGGATTGTCTGACTCTTACTCTATCGCTCCCTTTCTTTTACCTTCATCCATCCATCTGTTCCTCCATTCTTCTCCCAGGAAGCTGCTGGAGCAGCGCGAGGACGAGCTGCAGCAGCAGGTGCGCTCCCTGAGGCTGAAGGAGGCTTCACTGACCAGGGCAAACTCTGAGCTCAGCCACCGCACCCAGCAGCTGGACACCCGCCTGGCTATACTGGAGGCTGAACACAGCAAGACCAGAGAGGAGGTGAGGAACAGCCTGCACAGGTTGATCAGACGTTATCGGTATTGTAACGGTATATTTGGATAGTTGAGGCACTGTTTTAACTCCTAAGCTTGTCTATTTCACTTCATATTTGATGGTAGCTGCGATTCACAGTTCATAGTACTTGATAAATGCTTAGCCTTCACTTGGCTTTCCAATTAGATTTCAGTCACCTTGGGCTAGGGGAAGTTACATTCTGCTTTGCAACCAGTTGACATCCTCCAGAAGAGGTTTTGTCTCCCTGGTTTAAAAGGTTTAAGAGCCTGCTCCAAGGAGAGGCCTAAATGTAAAGGTCCAATTCTGTATATTTTTTTGAAATGCTAAGGAAAGTACCTTGCCGTAAAAGCCAAAGAGCTGAAATATGGGCCACAAGAATTATGTTTCAATGAAATTTAACAGCAAATGTAAACATTGTAAACATCCTGTGAAGTTCTGATCTCCAAAGTGCAAGTTCTCATCTTGCACTCGGGAGTGTAATATTTGCCCGAGGTGTTGTGCTGGGGTCCCGTTTCCAAGACAGTGTTTATACAGTGTGTAAGCTGTGTCAGTTTCTTTACTACAGAAGAGCAGCCCAGAGATTTCAGTCAATAGCTGTTGCAGCCAGTAAGTTGCAACAAGCAGGGTGATAATTACCGCAATCATATTTTATTATTATAACTTTGTTATTGCTTCTTCATAATCAGTTACTGCCACTTGGTATTTAGCTAGCACTTTCACAGACTCAATGCACGACATCCCCACAAATCATTTCATAGGGTCTTTACAGCATAAAGAACCAAAGTAATTTTAATGACCAATGGGTTTTATCTGTTTATTGTGTATTGTTTAATGTTTATCTGTATCTCAACTAAATATTGAATTTAGATTGAATTCTGTGTATTGTACATTCCCTCCAGGAGAGGGACATTCACAAGGCCTACCACAGGCTGCAGGAGGAGCTGGTGGCCAGTCAGCAGGAGTGTGACAGAGTGCAGGGGGAGCTGCAGCAGGTGCTCCTCCAACTGGACACACACATCAGGTCAGACTCACACACACTGATATCAACCCATTCATACAGTCAGTTCCAAAGGTCAAAGTTCAGTTGTCTATTTTCTTTCCTCCTGGATCTCAGTTCTTTTAATCATACAACCCTATGCTTTCCGATAGAGGCTCCTGTTTTCTTGCTTTTTCCTGTTGTTATTTTAAGTTTTTGGTGCCTTTCCTCTGGCTTTTCAGGAAGTACAACGAAAAGCAGTGTCAGCACAAGACCAAGCTGCGTCAGGCCAAGCAGATCTTCCTGAAGGCCACGGCGCAGAGAGACCGCATCATCCAGAAACTGGAGAACGACCTGGCACTGGCCTCCAACCTCTCACACAAGGTCAGACACCTGGCTGGCTCTGGCACTATGCAATCATTGTGTCACTGTATCAGGATGCCATGGGAATCCCTTGGCTTCTGAATGCCCTGCAAGAGGAGCTTATACTGGCAAAACTGGTCATCTTTTAATTTTTATTATATATCCTACTGACTTTTATTATTATGTTGTCTGACTATGTAAAGCACTTTGTATATCTGTTTTGAAATAAAAGTAAATAAAAATGTATGCACTCCTGGTACTGTAAGGTGCCTTCGGTTAAAAACATCCACCAAACGGCAAACAATATTACATTTAGAGAGAGAGGCCTATCATTATAACTCTCTCTGTCTTTATCTCCCTCTTCCTCTCTATTCCTCCCTGCTGGCGTCCAGGAGAAGGAGTGGATCCATACAGTGATGGAGGAAAACGAGAAGCTGTTGGCGGAGAAGAGGGAGCTGCTGAGGAAGATGAGCGAGGCAGAGGAGATGGGCAGCAACGGCCTGAGGACCGCCTCCACTGTCCAACACAGGTATTGTAGCCTGGAATTCAGTTTGAATCATTCATTTTTTTTTACACTCATACCCACTGGGTAATAATGTGACCATTTGGAATTTGCTGTTTAAAGGATTTAAGGTAGTTTAAAGGCAGTTCTTTCCTTTAAGGAGGCAGTTTGAGCATACAAAGTATTCTGTTAAGACGTATAAAGCACGTTGGATGAATTGCTTTCGTCAGTGAGTGTGACCATGAACGGGTGTTTTAGGGTCAACGTCTTAGAGGTGGAGAACAGACAGCTGCAGGACCGAACCTTGAAGCTCTCCAATCAAGTCAGTTCCCTAGAGCGCGCCCTGAGGAACGTCCAGTCGTTCTACAGCCTAGAGGTAACACCATGCAGCCCTTAAAGCCTGAAGTGTTAGAGGGACATGCCACCTATGCATAGTTTCACAATGGTTCTCTTACCTTTTTAAAAGAGCTAGTATAGCAATGATATGTGTAGCAGTGATGTGTGTTGGGAAGGTAAGAGACTCAGTGTGAAATAATGTAATATGGGTGATGTATACCTTCTTAAAAGGAGATTTTGCTGTCTGTTGATCTTTAAAGGGTTTAATTGTCTTCTCAACAGAATGTCAAGAAATCGTTCCCCTCTGAAAGTCTTGGTGACGGGATCCTGCATACATCTTCTCTAAGGTAGGACAGTGTGGAGTTTTGAGAAGGCTCCGATTTCTGTTTGAAACAATTTCTTGGTTGATATTTATGCTATATGCGGTTTACCTATCCCTCTGTTTGGAAAAATACTGGTACACCGATTTTGATAATCAAGCTCTAGAGAATTTCTTCTACCTAAAGTATTTCTGTTATAGTACACATTGATAGTATTTGACTGCATGGAGATGAGTGCTACTGCATGTGATTTTTCTGCCATTTCACACCATGCGTGTGTGTGTGTGTATGTGTTTGTCACCAGTCTGACGTCAGGTACGTGTGACCCACTGGGCATCCTGGACGCCATCTGCCGTGTGAAGGTGGGCGAGCGTGTGGCGGACGGCACCCGAGCCTCTTTCTCCATCCCCCAGTCCCAGCCATCAGAGCTGGGCTACCTGAACCTCACCTCCCCTCTGGTTCCTCCAGACAACAAAGACACAGGGGAGAGTCCCAGTAGGAGTGACAAGGTATGAGAGGGGGGGGGGGGGGGGTAGGTGTTGGTGGGGGTGTTGCATGCGTTTTGCAACAGCAAGCCATCATCAGACATATAATCAGGTACTAGCACTCACTTCTACTATGGGAATTGGTTTAACGGACGACCATTGCTCTCTTTACGAAGTGTGAGACAAATAAAGAATAAAGGAGTTTAAATTTTGACATCTAATTAATCCTTGTGAAAGGAGAACAGAACAGTATTAATAAAAGGGGGCTTCCACCGCAGTTCTGCTCAGGTTGATATCTCTTTTGCATTACATACATTACCAGTCCCTTGTTTGGTTTGTGAATACTATCTCTTGCTCCAAGTTCAAACTGGGGGAGGTTATTCGAGTAAACATTTGGGGGATTTTCTGAAAGCCTGTATGACATATGTTAATCTGAAATTTTAGGTTGAAATGGGAGCTTATTAAGTTTTGACTTGGAAGCTAAACTTGAGGCACAAATGTGTGTTGTCTGGGATTTGGTCAAATGTAAAAATTGTTTGCATTAAGACACCAAAGCAAATCAGAATGCTTGAAAGCCTAGTGGTGGCTTGATGGGCAAGATAATAAGCAATTTGTATTTAAAGGGTCACTAACTTCACACTAGCAGCTAATGTTAAAGAGAACTTTCAAGAGGGACAATCGAATGAGAATAATTCAAAATGAGCACTTTATAAAAAAGTTTTGTTTGTGACTTGGTTTACATCCAGAAAAATGTAGCAGTGGAGAATGGATATCATTGGTACTTTTTTACCCCAGTTAAATTTAATGTTGGCAGTGTTTTCTATGAAAAGATGCCTATGGGATTGTATGTGTACAGTTTTATTGGCTAAAAACGTCTTAAAGTGTGTCAGCATTTGTTACCACAAGTTTACATATTCATACTGATATCAGGTGGTATGAGGTTGATAATGTTGTGGACCCACTTTGTGTCTTGTATTAGATTGAGTGTACGGTAACCTAGGCCTAACTGTAAATATTGGGTTACCTCCTGAACCTTTTCACTCTTGACTTACAGCCGCTCAGCTATAGCCACTCAAGTATTTGCAATATGCCGAACTCTAATTAAAGCTTTGCTTTTAGTTAAAAAAAGAGATCCAAGATGTCGGGCAAAACAACGGAATTGTAAGAAAGAAGCTTTTTTGTCTATTTTTGGGGTTGCCAAGCCTGTTTTGTAGACTGGTCGACCAAGATGGCTTCCTCCAGCAAGGCTAAAGGGAGATCAGAAAGCCCTTGAACTTTAATCATGGCGAGGAACTATCAGTTCAACAGTAATGGATATACTGTATTTTTTGGAAATGGGATCCAATATGCATTTACTAGTTTTTACCACTATGAATTGATTCATGATGGTCTAGTTTTTTTGTAGTATCCAGTTGTACACTGTGCAAACCATTGTCCATTTTGTCTTCAATGTGCCTGAAATGATGAAGTGTTGAACTTTGTCTTGCTGCTAAGCTGAAAGTGAATACCACCTAACAATAAAAGCCTATTTGTGATAGACACCTAAATTAAAATGTTATCATGGACAAGAACCTTTGACTTTTGATGTACCCATGTAAATACACTTTTTAAACATAAAACTATTTTCATAAATAAAGGTCCTGAATCACAATCCTGCAATATGTTTGATTGTTTTTTCCTCTTATTGTCTGAAAACGGAGATCTGTCTGAAGGTTTGTGTCCTGTACAAGAGCCGTCCCTACAAAACAATCAAGTAATGGTAAGTTTATAACAGTCTGTTTATTAAACAAGGTAAAGATACAAAGCTTTTTTTCCTTTTTTAAACATTGATATCCTTAGTTTTACTTCTCAGTCTTGGCTGTGCATATTTAGTTGTCTAGAAACTGTATATGAAACCACAATGCAAGACAGGAAAAAGTGTAATAAATCTACGCAATATCTTTTCATAGAGAACATGGGTTAAACAGTTATCATACAGATTACACCTCGGGTACTCCATGCGGAAGGAAAAATAAAAATGTTTACACGACTGAATACTGCAGAACACAATACAGAGTAATGGAAATGGGATGATAAAACAGTTAAGGCTTATACGTAAATAACTGATATAAAACATGAATATTAATAACATACGGGTAGACTAAAATAATTACAGTAAGTACATAAACATACCTTTTACAAAACCCGAATAGAAAGAACGGTTTATGAAAACTTAAAATAGGTACTATAAATGAGTAACATGTTTTACAGTACAGCAACATGTACATTTCCCCATTATCTCAAAAGAGAGAGTAAGTTGAAGAGGCAGGGTCTGTTGTTGGCGTAAATGTCTGTTTTCAGGCCAGTGGCTTGAGTAATAAGTTTTTTTTTCTTTTGAAAACATACTATATACTGTATATGTATTTTACATTATTCTCAGTTCCATCTCAACATACGTCTAGCCGTAGCACCTTTTTCTTAAGTGCCCTGAAGAATACAGGGTACCCTATTAGTACCATCCAGAGTAACCAGAGGTTAAAGTTACAGTAAAAATACAACAAACAATACTGTGTACAATGAAAAGAATACTAAGTAAAAAAAAAAAAAAAAAAAAAAAAAAAAACATCAAAAGGAGAAGCATCACCTCCACATTAACTTGTAATATAGGCCTATGGAATATGACTTATACTGCAGTTCATTTCAAATGGGTAAAGCTTGTTAATATGATTATATGGAGTAAAAAAAATACTTTGTTGGGTCAGAGTAGCTGTACAATAACTTCACATTTTGGTCCAATGGTTAACTTTTAAATATGTGTTTTTCACTCGACTAAAGTTTTATTTCAAATTGAGTTTATTTAAAAATGAGAGAGTAGAGCTGGCGTTGATACATTTGCAATGTATTCAACCCCCGATTAGCAACAGCATAATGCCTTACACTTCTAATACTTAGAAACATAATGTTCATAGCTTAACTGAATAAAATAGAGAAAGCTAACACATATTACAAGATTTCTTTCTCAGAAAAACCTTCAGGTTCATATGGCACTAGTTAACTGGACATGAGGAAAAAAGTAGAATGTAAAAAGCAGTGTTTCTTTGATCATGTGTCATGATCATAAAGGTGCCGCAAAGATGAACGTTAAATATGGAGTGAAACATTGGGGAAATAGTAAAACATTCATCTTTTACCTTTTGTGTTGCTCTATTTTTTTGCCGCCTCAATTCAATAATACACCTTCAGAATACAATCATTATATTTTTGAATTGTCATCTACCGATTGCCTTTCTCCAAATTTAGATGACCCTGTAAATGTGTACTTGCACAAAAATGTACATAAAACAAAAAAGGTAACAGAAAAGACTTTCATTTAGACACAGTCAATACTCTTAGCTGCCTCAAGTAATGCCTTTGGGCATTTCCATCCAACAAGATTGAAACAATTTGAGCCAAAACCACAAGGCCTAAAAGTGCTTTAAGATTATCTTTGGATGTCTCCAGAATACACCCAGCAAACATTTTTTTTTCTTTCTCAATTCTTTATAAGGGCAAATATCATCTGGCACATTTTGGAAACCCATTTCATGGAAGAAAATAAAAAACATAACATTTCAATTTGATGGCCAATGCATCCGGCAGTTTACATGACGCTTACGAAAGTGCTTATTAAATCTGACGTAAGACATTCTTAGCCACTTGATCCTCTGGACAATATCTAGCTGTATTGTTACATTCACGAAAATACGCTGTGCTCATTTTGACAGACGGCCTGTGTCAAGACGGATCGAGGGAGTCCGTTTACTGAATCTAGCACTGAATGCTTATGTCAGCTGTCATATGCTAATGTAAGCCTTATGTAGATGGCCGTGTGTGCAGGGCCCCTAAGCTCCAGCCTTACGTGGACTATGAATCCCACCTACTGCTGTGCGGCTGGGGAGCTCAGATGAGGGAGATGCGTATGGGGATGCTGGGGGATTCGGTCCTCTGAGGTGACTGGTGGCTCACTAGGTGCTCCACCACTGTGTGTTTGGACATGTGCTTCATAAGGTAGGTCTCCTGCAAAGAGGCAAAAAAGATTACATTAAAAAGCATTCCATTAGTAACGCACATGAACTAGAGAACAGCCTAAAACCAATCTAGTTTTTGTTAATATCAACAGGGATCCCAGTTCAAGTTCTTGGTTATTTTCAAATTGTCAATTTGACACATTTCAGCAGAACGTCACATCAGACTGCTTGCCAACATCTGGACATCTGACCTTTTCCTTACTCCCATACAAACTCAAACAAATATACCTATCTTGTAAAATATAAGATAAGATAGCACTTTATGGATCCCCTTGGGGAAATTCAGGTGCCACAGCAGCAATTGACGGATAATACCAAAGAAGTAAAGTATGTCAAGTACAGGTAATAAAGAAATAAAGGAAATGGCTATTAACATAGAATAAAGGTAGTGAACACAACAATAGAGACAATAGAAATAGTGCAAATAATGCAAATAATAAATGCAATTCGGATAGTTTCGGAGATATTCCTGAGGTACATAGTATCCCTGTGCAATAGTCAAGAGTCAAAGGTCAAGAGTTCAAGTTATTAGTGCCGGTTAGGTATCCTGGGTCCAAGTGATTGATTGACAAGACAAAATAAGACTTTTTCCAAATTGATGTTACCCTATGCTCGGACAGAACCCAAAAAGTTATTTTGAGGAGACAGGAATGTATGCAAAGTCAATGGAAGTGGGCGAATGGAGCGAAATGAACGCAGCATTGCTGTAGGCGGCACAAAGTGAGGCAAAGAGGCATTTGTGAGTTTTGCCTGGTGCAGCAAATACTCTCACCGCTGATTTCAATGATTAGCACCGCTTCAACCAGAGAGAGTGAAATCAGCGGGTGTAGTGTTTGGTTGGAAAGAAAAGCTGCATTGTCTTCGGCCTCAATGCCACATGGCGGAGAACCACTGATCTAATCCATCAAGGAGCACTTACTCCAATAAAGATTCAACTATTAACCTAGGTGGCCAGTTTCTGCCGCACTAGAAGATACTGTCTCCCATGATTGGCAATAAAGTCCTTGACATAACAAATGTAGACTGATGTTGTGAAGCCTTGGCAAGAAAAAAAAAAAGGATACGGAAAGAAGAATCCACTGAGTTTTCTCAAAGAGATATTGGCAACCGGGAGGTAGTAGTGACCATTGTGGTGTGTTGGAAATTGAAAAAGTAGATGTCAAAAGCACATCTGGTGAACCTGTTTTAAAAGTTAAAAAAAAAATGTAAATAACTGGTGCTTGATGGACCCTTTCGTGTCAAAATGAGGAATGGACCCTAATGATTTGGAAAGTTTTCAGTTCTGTTCTATGAGATATGCATGTTTGTATGGGAGCAAGGAAAGGTCACATGTCTGTATGGGAGCAAGGAAAGGTCACATGTTTGCATGTTGCCGGATGTGACAGACAGTGGTGTTGTCAAAGGACACCATCTTATCAACCATATAAACAGTCTGTCCCAAAGCACACAGGAAGTCTCATCAAGACACATTTCACAATACTTAAACTATACAGACAATCTGTGGTTTACTCACTGAGGTGTATGCCCGGCCACACATACTACAGCAGTAGGCCTTAGCGTTTTTGATGGCGTGCGCTGACAAGTGGATCTGCAATGATGCTGAGTCTGAGTAGGCACGGTAGCAGTTAGGACATTTATACGGCTTGTCTTTATTGTGCTGCCTCTGGTGAGACTGTTGAGGAAGAAACACGTCAAACAAAAGATGTAAGACTCATTTATTTCAGAGATTTGCCTTGTTATTACAACCAAAAAATAACTTGTATTGTGTTTTCACTAAACTTGTTACTGTGTAGCTGCATACCTCAGCGCAAGGTAATATCTTAAGTTGTTGTGTGACCATGTACTGACCTGGAGGTTAGAGAGCTGGGTAAAGGCCTTTTCACATCCGGGGTGGGCGCATTTATAAGGCCTATCACCAGTATGGATTCTGTGGCAGAGGGAGACGATGAAACAAGTCAGAAATAACATCAAAACACTCTCATCAAACACACAAGATGTTGAAAGATTTGTGCTTGAAACTGCTTTCACAAAGGATGCGATAACTCCATCCCTGCACTCCAAAACTCATTATTTCCAAAGGCATGGGCCATGCATGAATAAATTTTCACTGTGTCCAGCTCCGCACCCTTGCACCCAGAGTTCAACCTAGTTTAACTTTTGTGTTGTGATTAAACCCTTGTGCCTCCTAAAAGAAACGAGTAGCCGGCCAGGAAGGAAAAAACTGAGAAAAGTTTGATTATAACATTATCAAAATTCCACAAACTATACAACACAGATCTGAAGTTGTATAGGGACCTCGATAAAAAAGCTCTCTTCTCAAAGCATATTTCTAACCAAGTGGGCATAACAGGTGTGTTTAAAAACACAGTGGAGAATAGATTATCAATCTCCCTGCTTCTTGAAAATGACGCCTATTTTTCTTCGCACTACCTCGACTTTCCCAAACATCAAGCAGTGAACGCCAAGCAAACCATGTCTTATCTGAAAGACCCATGACTTGTGCACATGGTCGAACTGACCTGGTGTGCTGCTGCAGGTGTGAGAGCTGGCGGAAAGAGTTCTCGCAGTAGGAGCAGTGGTAGGGCTTGATCCCCAGGTGGATGCGCAGGTGCTGGGCCAGGTAGGAAGCGTTGGCGAACGACTTGGAGCAGTGGGGACACTTGTGGGGCTTGGCCTCCGTGTGGGACTTGGAGTGGATCTGCATCTCTGACTTGGTGAAGAAGGTGAGCGGGCACACTTTGCATCTGGCCGACCAAGGAACACAAAAATGGGCAAACAAGACCGGGTCAGGCTGTTTCATTTGGCTGCATTAATGTGCCATTAAAGCAACAAGACATGCAAAGTTTGTAAAGACCTGGAGCCTCAAAGTGACAATACCATAATTTGTACAATACCAGTTCTGTCTTGAACATGTAATATACCATCACTGTCCCTATATCAGTCAAGTTCAAGACAAACTAGACATGAGTCTAGCATCTTTTGTTTCAGCCATTGGTCTGCTGAACTCCAAGTAACCACTGAACTATATGGACTATAATTATATAGAGATTCCTTTTACACTGGCTTAATCTATTGTCTTGATCTTTATTGTACAATGGTACATGCGAGGAGCCCTTCTGACACGATCTTGTGTTGTGTTGTTTTGTTTTGTTTGATGTGGTTGTGGACCGCTCCGTTTACCATGGCTGCAAACCCAATTTCCCTTCGTGGGACAATAAAGTCGAGTTGAGTCATCATGACAGAGTCAGAGTCACAACCTGAGTCGCAGTCAAATTAGTAAAGAGTAGAGTCTAATAAAAGACTAATTCTAAAGTAGTGACAGATCCTCAGTCTCCAGTTTATAATGACTACATGCCTGCACTAAGAAATGTGTTTCCCCTTTGGGACAGTAATATGACTAACATTTGGTAATAAGTTAGGACAAAATATCTGCTTGAAAAAAATGATAACATCCAACCTGTAGGTTTTGCCCTCTTTGGGTGCAATAGTGACACAGCCTTGGTCAGCTAGGATGGGGTAGGGCACCACCAGCAGAGGACCGGTGGGGTTTTCTGCCTTTATCTTCTTCCGTCCCCTGGGCGCCTTGGGTGGGGGGCCCAAGAGTCCCGCCAGGCCCCCCGCTTTCATGTGCTCCATGCCGGGACCGCTAGCCAGCCCAGAGATGATGTTCACCGACGGGGCTCCACCCAGGCGGTTCTGGTTGCTGGAGGTTAGAGTTGTGGGGGTCAGGGCCTCTGAGGTGCTGTGGCTGTCGGGTCGGGATGAAGGGGCCAGACCTGTGGCAGTGGGCGCCAGAACTATATTAGTACAAACTTATGGGCCCTTGAGATGCGTGACTTGAGAGTCTTTGATTCTGTATGAGCTCAACAAGCCATCCTGAGACTCAACTCCTGCACTCACTGTCCTCCCACTATGGTTAGACCGATATATTGGGCCAATATATTGACTTTTAATTAAATATCGGACAGTCATGTTGTCCATTACCAATATGATGGAGGTTCCTCTGTAAAACCTGCAGTGACATTATGATTTCTTTGCACGTTTTATTTATTCACTTAATAGTTCAGTTCATTTGAAGGTGTAAGATGTCAGAGTTTCCTCTACCATACAGTAGGTGCAGTGGCTCACCCTGCCTTAAAGAGTTGCCAACCAACCTAAAAGAATTTCATTAGTCTCCGTTTTAATGCAGTTTTAGTGTCACTTGGTCTAAATGCTTTTTCAGAGGCTTTTCCATGTGGCCAAAAATAAAATTCTCAGGGGAAACACTGAATACTTGTAATTTTTTGGCATGAAAATGGTAAAATTTAAAATTACATTTTGAATATCGAATTATCGGCATACATCAACATTTCGGCGGGTTAAGTCTAAAAATATTGGCATTGACCTTCAAAAACCCGTATCGGTTGAACCGTAGTCACGACTCTCCTGCCTGCAAACCCACTACTGTTTCTCTCTGTTATTATTACTCAAGTGTTGTTTACACATTCTTGGACTGCTCACACAATGCCTGCATGACACACATACATCAGGGTGCAAACTACAGCTTGGCTCCCCTTAATAAGACATGAGCTCCCCTGAAAACATGATTTGTGAAATTTTGGGGGGTCTCTAAAATATTGACAATATGCTATTTTTGCCATGCATTTCTATTTTTCTGTATCTTCATCATCATGGATCATGTGTAAAATTAGGCTATTATTGATGTATGATTCATGCATGAGGGTGATTCATCACTTATTCACTTTAATAAAGATACCGGCATGCATGCTATTCTTGCCATCACCATCGAAGCGTGGCGGCGCAATATCAAACTTCACTCACTTTAACTCAAAGATCAGAAAAAAAAAAAAAACTTCCTCAGTCCCACTCAGTCTGCGTGCCAAATCGCCATTATTCATTTCTCTGTTTTGTAGTCAGCATACTACAGACATGTCAAAAAGAAGACAAGGAATGCACACATGCTCCTGCATGTGTGTGTTGTTATAGGCTGGTTTGTTGATACGCGACCCTCGCATTTGTCTTAATTGTACCGAGAAATTATTGTGCTCATCTGTATGTGATGGGTAACTTTAACCGTTGTTGAGGGCTCGATCTCTTGTAGGCAGCCTGGCGTGCTCTGTTTTTGATTTAATGCTCATACATTTGTGTTTATAGGCTGTTTTGCTATTTGACCTATCCGTGTCTTATTTGTGCCGATAAACTATAGAATATAGTACATCACTCTGCAGAGTATACTGTGCCCTGCTTTAGTTGGCTGTATTGTATCATACTGTGATGTTTGGTTTTGATACCCATGTGGAGGTTTGATGTGGTCATTAACTGATTATTATATATCAGATGTGCTGACATAAAGCAAGTAGGCCTACACCCCCCGCCCCGGTAAAAAAAAGTGAGCTCCCCTGAAAGCCATGGTATAGTTCGCACACTGTTGCCCATTACACCACTTTCAGCCTCAGGAATTATGTCCATTGTTGTATAATGCTCACATTTTATTTCATGTTTTTCATCTTTTTCAGTGTAACTAACTAATGGTACACAGCCCAACAGACTACTGGACACACCATACTGCCTTTGCACCACACTGTATGCCATGCTGCCATGCACACTGAATGCTAAATTTGTAGCATAGTATAAATATAGTATGTCCTGCACTGTGTGTGAGGTCCTGTCATTCCTCTACTGTGTGTGTGTCAGTGTATATTTAGTGTTACTAGGTGAGCGGCACACATGACAAGTTCTTGTACATTTATTTTATGGCGTGTGCCATGTAAACGGGACGTCCTGGGTTTGAATCCGGCCCGGGACCTTTGTCGCATGTCATCCCCCTCTCTCTATCCCTGTATTTACTGTCTCTATCTACTTAAAAACTATCTAATAAAAGGCAAAAAATGCAAAAAAAAATCTGCCAAAAAAAAATACTGATGTCTCCCATTTCCACAGTACGCAGAGAGGAACAGACTGCGATACCTGAGCGATGGTTGACTCTGCCGGGTTGCTCACCAAGCTGTCTCATGTGCCAGTCTTCCCACAGTCCTTTGGCCTTCACCGCCGACTTGTCGTCCATATTTACATCTGTGAAGTTGTGAGGTGATGTCAGTTTAAATCGGTGCATATTAAATAATGCCTTGATGCAGAGAAACATTTTATCACACCAATCTGCAAATCTCATACTGTGTCATGCTCATGTCTCAGGATAAAGCACAGAGTGAAGTCAACAATTATGGCATCTCAATGGTCTAAATAGTCTCTTTTGCTACGTCAAAATTGTTTGCAAAGTCTTAAAGTGATGTTGGACTATGGTAGTACATTGGGTTGTGTAGCTTCTTGGCCATGATATAACCCCAAAATCGTTGATTCTATGTTATCGGTTGTTATCGACGATTGGAGAATTGTGTTTTTTGCCCATTTACAATTATTGGCAAATGTACTATTTTCTTTGTTCCATCTGCGTAAGTTTCCTCTGACAGGATTTCGGCGTTACACTTGTTCAAACTGAAAGGTTTAATAAACATGAAAGTGATTCACTTAACCACAATTCAGTGACAGGACTAGTTTTTTTAATAGATTGTCAGAATCTGCTTTGTTCGCGTTCCTTTATGTGCTAGAAGTGTGATTTTGAGATCTGTTTCGTCACACAATTGCAGTGAATGGAACAGATAACAGAGAATCGCCGATTTTGGGGTTTTATCATGGCCAGGAAGTTACACAACCCAATGTACTACCAAAGTTCAACATCACTTTAAGTCCTCACTTGAGTTTATTGCTGATGAATGAGAAGAGGGGAAACCACCTCAGACTTTAAAAATGCACCCTATGAGCTGCAGAGCTCATCACACCTCTGCTCATGAGGAATAGTGTAGGAACAGCAGAGGTCAGACTGTACCTGGTCCAGAGCTGGAGGCAGGGCGGGCGTGTAGAGCGATGTCAGGCTGGCCGGAGCCCTGCTGCTGCGGGTGGTGGCCGGGCAGCTGCTGCGGCTGGGGCTTGGGCACCGACATGCCGTGCAGCGCGCCACCGTCCGAGGGCGAGGAGGGCACCAGCAAGGACTGCTGGGAGGGGGCGGAGGTAGGCGGCAGGTGCAGGGGTCGGATCTTCTCGGCCATCAGCTGCTCCTTGATCTTGTTAATGAGCACCAGGTTATCCAGCTGAAAGGGTTAACGGGTCATGCTCAACAGAAAACAGCCACCGTGTGTGAATGTCATTCATGCCCCAAAAACACATCCCGGGTCAGCAGCACTGACCGGTAAACATTTACAGGCTTCAGTTTTTCATCCATGAGAAGGAACTGTGAAGGATCCTCAATTTGAGATGAAAAAGATTGGAAAATATAATTTCACCGTTCAGGTCAAGGACTGGTACCAAAACGGCTCAAAAGACATTCACACATGGACACAAATGGCAACGGAAGATGGAAATGTCACAGGAGTTAAATGTTAGGAATGAAATGGACTTACCTGGCCTGGCATGGAGGGAGGTGGAGGCCAGAAATATGGGTTGTTGAATCGAGGCTCCGCCATCCTGAAATTAAAAACACTACTTGGTTTAGTGATATTCAAACATTCAACATTAGGTAAACTTGCATTACATTTTATTTATTTTTATTTTTTTTAACCTTTATTTATTCAGGGGAGTTTCACTGAGAGCAATGCTCTCTTTTTCAGGAACGCCCTGATCACATTCACACCTGGAAGCTGATCAGTACAACCACAGTCTAATCTGCTGGCCACTGAGCAGCTCCACTGGAGCGGTTGGGGTTAAGGGCCTTGCTCAAGGGCACCTCAGTGGTAGTAATGAGGGAGGGGCAAGCGCTGCTTTTCACTTTCCCCACCCAGATTTATCCTGCCGGTCCGGGGGATTGAACCGACGACCTTCTGGTCACAAGCTCGCTTCTCTAACCTTTAGGCCACCACTGCCTATTGGCTGTAATCTTAGTACAAATTTGTCCAAGTAAAGGGTAATCAGAGAGGAGATCTGATACCAGTCTTTGTTATGCTCAGTTGTGCAGGCTTACTAAACTTTCAAAACAACCAAATATAAAATCCATGGAGAGCAAGAGTTAATATAACAGATAGGCCTTTGCACTGGAAGATTTTTTACTGAAAAGGTGAAAATGATGATGGCCAAACCAGATACAAGTCTAATGTCATGTATAAAAAAAAGTGCCCCTTTGTATTATATGTTAGCCACCAGTTTATACAATTTATTCCATAATTTTCTGCTGTAAAACTACACATTCACTTTCATCTCTCGTTGCAGGATTTAATTGGCTAAATCACATTATCATTTTAAAGTATTAAGAACTATTTAATTCTGTTCAAATTACCCTTCTATAGGCCAGAAAGGCATTTCCAGTGTAGACAGAGGTTTTTTTGTGACGAAACTGGCTTATTGTCAGGTATCTTATATTGTAAATAAATTAAAACTATTACTAACGTTACTGCTAATAATAAATCGAGTCTGGAAAATCGCACTCGAAGCTGTTATTGGATAAAAATGTCGAGGTTAATTTGAACATAGTGTAGTTTACCAAGGTGTCACACTACTAGATAATTGTGTATAAATCACGGTGTAGATTGCCGTAAAGCCGCGAGCCAAAGTGTCACCTGTAACAGGTCAATCATCTAAATGTCACCTGGAAATGTGATTTAGACACGCTGACTCGTATCTTCATCTGACATAGCCTTAGCTGTTTAGCATGTGCATTTTGTTTCTGAGCCAGCACTGTAGCCCATCTATTCCGTCTGTCTGAACAGGATTTCTTGGAAATAAGTGGACGCCGCTGCTTCACAGAAAAAAAAACGCAATGAAAAACTTTCCATTCTTTGACTTTCGGACATGTCGGCTACCTCGGAGCATCTGTAATATTGA
Source organism: Centroberyx gerrardi (assembly GCF_048128805.1). Classification (NCBI taxonomy): domain Eukaryota; kingdom Metazoa; phylum Chordata; class Actinopteri; order Beryciformes; family Berycidae; genus Centroberyx; species Centroberyx gerrardi. The sequence continues at coordinate 8,415,834 of NC_136010.1, forward strand.
GTGATTGGGCATTTTGCGGCGCGGCCCTCCCTATGCGACTCAGACATTCTCAGACAGTTTTGTTAAAACATTTCCAGACAAAAGAGAAACAAAAATGGCAGCCTTATTTTTATAAGGCGGGACGCCATATTCTGCAGACCCCAAAATTAGGAACATGTACATCTTGTGTGGGGGGAAAGAGGGGCCGACGCGGACACAAAGGTGTGTTTATCATGTCAAAGGCATGAATGATTGTTTACGGCGAATTGCAGGTTTGAATAGCCCGGCCTCCCCACCTCTTAAAAAAACTGACACTTCCTACAACAACCATGCCCTGCAAAATAGCACGGAAACGGGCAAGATGCAGCCTCGACCCAAACACACCGATAAAACAACAGCATCGACGCGTAAAGGTCGAAACGAAGCAAGCGCGCACTGCCTTGTCCCCCGAAAGACGTGCCATCTTAACCAAAATTCACTTTGGGTATTTTTTTTTTTTACATTCTGCAACTTTCTGACGAATCAAGGGGCAGCAATTGCATTTTGTGCACAATGCACGCGTTTCGGAGACTACCGCTCATCACAGAATTGCACCGCTATGAAGACACGAAAAGACATGCACAAATACCTTATGTCCTGATTGCAGATATTGTCTTGCGAGTGAAGCTATAATATAAAAGGTTGATGTTCTTTCTGCCTGCCTCCAGTCGGACCACCGCTTCCGGGTCGCTTTGTTCACTTCTGGGTGCTGCAGGCTCAGTCCTCAGTCACACACACAGAGAGACGGGGAAATCTCCTAATATTGCTTTGGATTTTTACATGACCTACTTTATTCGTCTTTAATATGCAGCACGTTTATGTAGCGCACGTGCTTGAATCGCGGACCTGGGTTGGCTTTAGCCCTGGATCCGAAAGAAAAAAGCTTTTTTTTTTTTTTCTCAATGAGTGAAACAAAAAGAAACATCCATGTGGTCCAGTCCTATGCAGCTGTGTAAATTATACTTTAAGCCCTTTTACAACCCTGTAAAAGCCTCATAGCGTCTTATTGAAAATATGTTTCAGCAATAATAAGCCCAATAAGCCCATAAAATGCATAAACTTTGTAATTGACAAATCTTTAAAGTGTTTTGTCAACAGTATCCTACATCTGGGATAGGTATAACGTTACATTTTGAAGGGAGCAGTGGTCCAAATTTGAATTTATGCAGAACATACTTACAAAAAGTACCATGGGCCTACTATAGAAAAAAAATATATATGATAACCATGTTTTTTTGGTCACCACCTTGATAGTACAATGCCATGGTAAAGCAATACTATACCATGGTACTGTACCATCATGGTAGTGACCAAAAAAACATGCCACTGCACTACCATAGTACTTTTTTTGTATAAGGGCATAGAGGCTACAAAATGGGACTTTTCCAGTAGAATAACCTCCACCCGCACCACATCCCAACATCCCCTTCGGCCGATGTATAGAGAGCACCCAGTCACCCCATCTAACCCCCTTATCTGGCTCGTGAAATATTCCAATTCATGTCACCGTTTTTTCTGTATGAACCGCATTATTATCAAAGGTGCAGGGGAATTATAGGAAACAATCCCACAGAGGAACTTGCCTGCTGACGTATTCTTCATAACCACTAACAGCGGTGTGTCAGTGTGTGTGGGGAAGCCTGAGTGATCTGACTGAGTTTCCTGACACTCTTCTCTCCGCCTTTCTGAAGAACCGGCAGCCCTGACACTCACACACACACACACACACGCACACACACACTCATTCACAGGCTTCCTTTAACTCATCAGGGCAGTTTCTGTTCGGCTACAAAGGAAATTTACAAATGGCCTAACATTACATTACAATGCCTCAAACTGTAGGCTTGTTTTGTATTTGCCTGGTGATACTCTATTTTCTATTTATTCCATTTTTTGTTTTGATGGTTTGACTTGTTTGTTTCAAATGAGAGAAACAAACACTCATCTCAAGTTCATTGTTTAGTTACTCTAAGGCCTATATTATTCCAAAATGGGCTTTGTCTTGGTAAGTAATCCATTTATTTGAATCATATGTGTGTTTTATTTGATCAGGATATGTTGCTAATTTGGTTTTATGTGAGTAGAATTGAAATATGATGCATTGGTGCAGTCATTGTTATCATAATCATGGTGCTAGCATGAAAATGAACAAATGTATGTCTCGATATTTGGTAGATATGAATGGTTAAAGGGATTTGGTTTTCAGTGTTTGTTAATGGTTATGATTTTAAGGACATTTTCACTTGCTATATAATGTGTCATCTATTCTGTCACTTCCTCTATTGTTGAAAATGACTCAGATTCGCCTCCAACCAGTCGAGAATAGTACTGGAAGAGAGACATACTGTATATCTCAGTGTTGTGGCTTCAGTTTTTAAGAGGTAATGTTAAGGCTAAATGTGTAGTTTCTTATCAATGGCTGGGGGGAGTGGTAGTGTTGATAATCGGAGGCACTAAGCTATGTGTGAGTGGTGGGGTCTTGATTAAAATGTCTCTCTTTCACGGTCTTCCTGTGGCCTCTGTAGCCTCTGTAGCAAGGAGGCCACAGGAGGAGTGTCTGCACAAGGAGTGTCTGCACATTTAATAACTTGATGATGATATGACTGGCATAAAGTGAAATAGATCAAGACGTCTGCGCACTGAATTGAAGTCCGTTCGCATTTCATTCGGCTGCGTTTCCACCACAGCTGTCCTGGCCTGGCACCCAGGAACAGCTGTGGTGTGGAGTTGTCAGGGCGCAGATTCACCAGCAGGTTTCCCTCTGCATCCAGCACCTCAGATCAGCAAACCCAGTCTTTCGTTTCTGTTAGGTTTGCCCACTGATACTAGCCTTCCTTCCCATGGGACAGAGTTGTACTGAGGAGGTGTTGGAAAATAACAATAAAACATGTTGTCTGCAGTGCCCGCCTGGTAAGTTGAAACAAGGAACCAGGAGGAGCTGGCCTTGTGTTGACAAAGCTGTTTGAAGCCTTGCTATGCAGTTATATTGGAATCAACATGTTGAAATATTTCTGAATTTATCTAAATGCTGTAATTGTTTTCTGCACCCATTCGCGTTTTTCCACTGTTTTCCAGGCTATTATAATGTGGGAACCTGTGATGAGAAGACAACACAGAATGAGGAAACGTACAGATGTGAAAAATGTGTTGGGTCCACATTCACCAATATAGTAAACTTTGCAGAAAAATGCGAAAAATGTACCATTTGCGATGGAAATAGTAAGTATCCTGCTCAAATGTTATTCATTTGATAGGACGATAGAAACGCATTGCTATCGGCTTGTGGAATATTGTCCAACCTTTTGAAGGAAAATTCAAAAAATAAATAGGATTTAATTTGTATCTGTCAAAATAAGAAAACATTGATAGAAAAGAAATTGATCAGGTTTCCAGTACATTCTGTCTGTTTTGATGCCAAAAAAAAGCCCATCTTGGTGAAAATTAGCCTACTGCAGAATCAAAGAATAGCCTATTATTTTTGCACACAAATAATAGGCTATTCTTTGATTCTGCAAAGAAAAAGACCAGAAATATAACATTTAGGTTATTTGCAGTTGCATTTTCACTTCAAAGGGAAATACTATTGGATTTTAATTTGAAACGTGTCATTTCAGTGCCGTAGGACAGTTTGGTTTGTTTCAGTGAACATTCACTTCTGTTTCCCATAGCCTGAACAAGACAGAAGAGTTTTTCCCACCTCTCAGTCTGTCATGTCTGTATAATGTACAGCTCCATAGAGAATGAAATTGCAAAACAAATGGTAAATGTGACTGTGACAGTATCCAGGATGTTTTTGTATTTTCTGGTTGGGAAGTGACAGCAATACCATTAAATAAATCTTACTTGGATGTAAAATCTTTGATAAACATCATATATAGCTGCAAAAATGATATCCCATTCATTGTCAAAGTAGCAGTTTGAGGCTGTACATCTGTTATATCACAGAGTAGAGACTTTGTTCCATAATAGTAACATACGTGAATTCATAAATTGACTGGTATTCTCCTTTTAACTCCAGGTTGACTGGGCTCTTGGCTTAAAGCCCAGAGTTAATTAGCTCTTCTCTGGAGCAAGGTTAACATTCATTTTGCAGTAGAATTAAAGATTTTAGCTCTGTGCTAACTGAAGCAATGTGAAAACGGATTAAAATAATCCTTGAATCAGCTCATACTCTAGGACTAAGGATAACGCTGGACGTTAATGGACAGCATGAAAAGCTGCAGTCACCCTGTCAGGACTGTGGATTGAGAAAGAAACACTGTGTTTGGTTCGTCTGCAGGGGGACAGGTGGCAGAAAAGATCTGCTCCTACAAGAGTAACGCAGTGTGTACCTGCAAGGAGGGATACTTCAAAAAAACGCATAAAGGCACTGAACTGGAGTGCAGACAATGCTCTACACGTAAGCACAGTCTTAGTAGATCAGGATTCACAGCTGCCACATTTGTAACTGATTCATGTTCTGGCATTGGACATTGGAAGCTAAACAGTCTGAAAGTTTGGACACACATTTTTCTCTCTTTTTACTATTTTTCACATTTTAGATTAATAGTAAAGTCACCGAAACTATGAAATATCCCAAATGAAATTATGCAGTGACCAGAAAAGTGTTAAACAAATCAAAACTATCTTTTTATCCTTTAAAGTAGCCACCGTTTGCCTTGATGGAAAGGCAAAGGCTTTGGAAAGAAATGTATACATAGGCATCAACTTCACTATTTATATTTGTCTAAAACACACTTCAAGCATTTAAGCATAAGCCTTTAGATCAGAATGGCTTTAAGGTAATGGAAAACATAGTACATTCAATCAGGTGTGCATCCAAACTTTTGACTGGTAGTGTAATTGTGGATTTTCAGCATCACATTCATGTTTTGATTTGTTTTTTTGATGTAGAGAGGTGTTCGCATGGACAATGCTCTTACCCAGACTACAAGAAGAAATGCCTGTCCTGCCAAAGGTGTGACATCTTACCGTATGAGAGCCAAAACTCAACCGTGTTTAGATATTTAGTAGATATTTAGTAAGCCAACAGACCAGGCTCAGCTCTGTGCTCAGCTCTGCCTCATTCTGACAATATTTACTAAACATATAGTCATACAGATTTGACTACTTCACAAATCTGTATTCCTGTTAAAGTGATTCAGATAGAGCTAGAGAGTTAGTTGCACAGTAACGGTTTAACAGTTAAATGAAAAAAAAAACCACACAGCTCCTTTGATCCTATTTTTAAATGCCATTTAGTTTTGATCCAAAATGCGTTTTCTTTTTCTGATTTTGACATATTCAAAGCGAGCACGGCATGTATTCAGGTCAGGGGCTTGATGTCTTCCTGTCAGAGTGGAGGAAAGTTCTGCGATTCTGTTGTAAATTTCCAAACTTCCTTTCATACGTCTCTTAGATTCGCAGTTTTTGTTTTCTCATCAAGGCCCACCACCATTTAAAGTAGCATTTTTTTTAAAGTCCATATGACAGATCACACATATTAACAGATTAAGCGATCATATATAAATTGATAAATCTGTTGGCAAATTCGACTGTTTTCTATATTGGTCTCTACTTGTTTTTCAGGAAACTCTGTTTGCGACACTCAGAATGTCGGATGAACTGTGCAACTATTACACCTCCATCTCCATCTACATCTCAATCTACAGCTACAACTACAGCTACAACTACAGCTACAACTACAGCTACAGCTACAACGAGTAAATCACCAAATCCCGTTATGGATCCTTATCCAAGTAATTGTTAGTTCCCAATATGTATATAAAACAAGTAACAATTTGTCCTTTACCTAATGAGTGATTATGACTTTCCAATGATCCCCAAATTCACCTTGGGGATCATTAATGTTTCATCTTACCTTATCATATGTTTTAATTGTCAAAAGGGTTGCCATTGTTTTGTTTTGCTAATTCATTTTATGGCGCTCAGACAGCAGTATGTTAATGTTGATGCATGGTGAGGGTAACCCTGTTGCTTCCTCATCTCATGTCCACAGCAGACTACCATGTGGCCATGCTGATCCTCTTGGTGGTTCTGGTGTCCGTTCTGCTACTGGTCAGCCTGTGGTTCTTCACCAGGAACCAGGTCCTCCATCCAGACGGCTGCCACTGCTGGAGCACAGACAAAGACCTGGGGTTGCCTGCCAAGGACCCCAAATTCAATGGTAACATGATGACGACCGGCTGCATACCTGCATATCTCTACATACATTTTGGTGGGACTTGCCATCCGCTGGAGAGTTTAATAAGCATTTCTTTTAGCACGCATCACATTCAAGGCTTAAAGGCATTTTTTGCTACCCACTGGAGATAGGATGCTTTTTGTGGCAATAAATGTCTCGTTTTGTTTGTTTTTGCAATTTATTTTGCAATTTGCAACTACACTACACTTTCACAGTGTACAGTAATCATACCTCTTATCAGGCTAGTTATGTGGTTTGGATGCTGAATCTTTTTTCCTCTTAAATCACATCTGCTATTAATGCACAAACAGCTATACACAAGAATTAACAGAAGTATTTTTTTATGAAGTTAGACTTTGACAGTTCCGCAGAATCTGAGCAGAGATCCAAAGTGATGGTTTTTAATGTGCTTTCACACAGTTTAACCAGCTGAAGCAGGAAGCCGAGTGATAACATCTCTTTGTGTTTCCTCCTAACAGAACAACGGTGTCATCAAGCCAGCAGCCCAAACTCACTGGTTTGTGTGTTTTTCATGTGTTTTGTTGAGATAAAGATCCAGATTGGTGTTGTAATGTAGGTGGACAGTAAGACAAAAGGACATTAGAAAAACATAGTTGCAAAGATCATACCTAAATCACTTTGTAGCAGAATGTAACTATAACTGCAATAAATTATCAAAATGATTTCACACATCACTCTCCAAGACTTAGGAGAGTTGGCTGCCAGGAAGATTTTAACTTCTCTGTCTTGTTTTCCCTTTCAAGACATTCACCTTGCATGAAGAAACTCCCATGATGACTCTCTGTCAGAGTCCAGCCTCAGCAGAGCATTCAACCCACTTCTCTCCTCTGCTGCTGGACACCGGATACAAAGGTAAAACTCAGTAACTGCCGTCTGACTACTGCTGCACAGTATAGAGTTCGTGGCTTTCACTTTGGTCCATATATCAATTTGACGCCATAATTCCTCGACTCCAGCACCGGTGTTGGTGGATAGGTAACATACAGGAACTTCAGAGGCATTTCATTGATGATGTTTACGATCAAATGATGGACAAAAGCAAAACTATTTAAACTGGTTGTATATAACAAACCCCATATTCTTAGAGCGTAAGGGTGTCAAATACAGCATGTGTGCGTAGGTTTAAGAGATACCTATGACATATATGCATATGACATTTTGAATCGTTATCTGTTACTTTTCTTCGTCAGGAAATTGCATTGTGGTTTAATATAAAGATCTACTGCTCCCCCGGCAAAAGCTTTGCGCTGGAGTTAAAAAAAATCGAAAAGGAACTGAAATCGACTGAAATCGAAAAGGAACATTTGCACACTTAAAATCAATGCAGGTTTCACATTTATTGGCTAAGCTTTCAGTCTATAAGATGCTCTGATGAGGGTCTTGTAGGCCGGAAGCTTAGCCAGTAAATGTGAAACCTGCCCTGATTTAAGTGTGCAGATGTTCTTTTTCGATTTCATCGTATTGTGATTTAAAAAAAAATCAGCAATGGCACTTAAATGAACTGAGAAATGGCATGTTAAAATGGGTTTGAAGGCTTGTGGCTACTAGTAGCTACAACACCATGAACTACAGCGCTGAGCAACAAGATGAATGTGAAAATAGTCTAACGTTACACTCCCTCCATGCCGCTCCTTGTTGATCCTAATAAAGCTGCAGCACTACTTGCATGATGAGTTGATTTAGTCTTATTCCTTCTTTCTAACCAATTCCAAGTTCCATTTTTAATTAAAGGTAGAATTACAGGATCTAGGCTACTCATAAACTTGCGAATGTGGCCGGGCAATGTCGGTATCGCTCAACACTGTTTACCTAACTCTACCCACTAACTTCATTGAAAACTCGAAAGTGATGAGATTCTGATTCATGACAGGTCTAAATTTACGTCACAAATAGCCTGTATATTTGTTAACATGTTAGTTTGACAATATATTTATTTTTGGATTGGACTTAGCATTTAAATATCATAAATACTATAGCATTAAAAAAATCATTCCTGCAAGATTTCAATAAAACACATTTTATTTGGGCGCGGGCAAAATTTCCAGGCTCGGTGTTGTGGGTGGGCCGGACCCGCCTGCCTACAGCGCCGTGCCTGGAAGGTGGTGTCCCTACCCATCATGCCTCCCTGCTGACCCAGTCTTCTCATATAACACGCCAAGTCCCTTGTGGAGAAAAATGAAAAATGTCAAAGTGTGCCACTTTATCATACTATCTGTGTAGTGGTGTGATATCTTATGCTGCTGTGTTTTCAGAATCAGAGCAGCAGCCTTTTCATCTCCGCTCAGTCAGCACGTTACTTATCACCAATCAGCCATGTGGTGCACAGTGTGGAGGTGGAAACTGGGAAACTGGACGCCCTCACTTTTTCGCATCAGTCAGCATTTCAACCTTAGGGGAAATGGCAAATCAGATAGTGAAGAGCACTTGCTCTGCCTGTACCTTTTACCTCAGATGTATCTGCACCCTGCTTGTACATTATATTTGAATTCCTTTGAAATTACCCACATCTACGCGTGTTGAGGTGTTATTTGTAGACTCTAGGGTGTTTGAAATATTGACGTTGAAGCCACATAGATTTTCCAGTTTTTTTTTTTTTTGTCACCTTGTCACTCACTGGCTTTATCAGACTCTAATTTGACTTGCGGTTTGTTTGTTTAGTAATGTCTTCCTCGCCTGCTTACTTAGCAACTTGCATTTTTAGCTTTGAAGTGAACTGATATCACAGTTTGAGCTTGTTCTTGCGGGCAAATTTCTGAAATAGAATTTAAAAAAAACAACATTATTTATTATTTATTTTAACTTATTATTATTATAAGTTTTTAGGAACCTCTTGAGTACAAATTCAACTTCATTTCCAGGTATGTGTGGTGTCCTTTAAAAATGCATTACTCACTGTGGCTGAGCTAAAAAACCCCTTGTGGTAGTAGGACATTAAAGGTGCTACTGGCATTGTGGTGAAGTTTCTATGCTGTTTCTGTTACACAAGTTGGTGCTTTGTGATTTTCAACCTTTTACTGTATATGTGAGGGGGATTTCAGTAGACAGACAAAATAACAACTCAGTCCAGTCCAGTCAATCCAGACAAAAAACAACAGAGGGTTGTTTTACTCTTTTGGCACTACTATGTTCTGTCACTGATTCTTTGAACATTACAATCTAACAGAACTGAAAACAGCAATGTGTCCAACAGTATGTTCCATTTAAAGACAAATCCTGGAAAATACAGTGTATAATGTACATATTTTATACTCACTAAAGTGAATAGAATCATTAAGGATCTGATCCATTTTATTTGGAATGAAATCAGTGTAGAGCTGAGCTGCTGACACTTTGTCCACCCCACTAACTCTGCACAGTGTCTCAATCAACAATTTAACTTGGCTCTTGGAGTACAGGTTCCAAAGAAACGAGCCGAGAGACATAACTTGTCAAATTATAAAAACATGACAAAGTTTTTAACAAGCAAAAGAGGGAATGAAGCTCATTGTTTGTAGTTAAGAAGGCTGATTTCCCCAAAAGAACAGTTCAGGCACACTGCTGAAAAGGTCAAAAAGCCTTTGATATATGGGCTACGCCTACGCGTTTCAACTATACAGTTTTCACCAGGGCATGATGGAGACTGTATAGTTGGAATGCGTAGGTGTAGCCCATAATAAAGGCTTTTTAACCTTTTCAGCACATTGGACTATGAGTTTGAGATATCAGTCTGCATGCTCCTACAGCTTACCCTTTCAGAGAGCAGAGAGCAGGCATACATTTTCACATTGAACCTTTCTATCTGTTGAATCGCCTGTGCTTCTCTCCTCCCAGCCCCCAGACAAGAGAAGCAGTCAGAGCAGCTGCCTGCCACCGTCCTCTACGCCATCATTAAAGAGGTGCCCTTGCGTAGGTGGAAGGAGTTCCTGCGGCTGCTCTCGGTGACCGACCAGCAGCTGGAGCGGGCGGAGCTGGAGGCCGGCTCGTTCCTGGGCTCTCAGGAGAAGCAGTACCAGATGCTGAAGCTGTGGAGCCAGCGCCCCTCCGCAGCCCTGCACGACGTCTACTCGGCCCTGTGCTACATGGACTTGGCCGGCTGTGCCCAGCTGCTGCAGGAAAGCCTGGAGGAGCTGCAGTGGAAGACTAGAAGTGAGGATTCGCAGCCTGCAGAGATTGCGCACACTGTGGTTTCACTGGGGCAGCATGGGACAGTTGAGGTAGTGGCTGCGCTTAACGAGGTGTGAAACGTGTCTTGAAGGTATTGTACAATGAGAGAAACAATGCATAGGACTAGAAGCTTCAAGCTCCCAGGAATGACATTACTGTACTCTACTGTATGGTACAACCACAAAAAACATCACTGGATTCTGGATAAAGGGAGATCTACTGCTCACCAGGACAAAGCTTTGTTAAAGTGCTGGAGTTAAAAAGCACTGAAATCCGCACACTTAAACCAATGCAGGTTTCACATTTATTGGCTAAGCTTGCAGTCTATGAGATGCTCTGATGAAGGTCTTATAGACTGGAAACTTAGCCAGTAAATGTGAAACCTGCATTGATTTAAGGGTGGTTGTTTCTTTTCGATTTCATTGCATCGTGGTTTAAAAAACATCAGCAATGGCACTTAAATTAACTGAGAAATAGCATGTTAAAATGGGTTTGAAGGGCTACATTTCTGGCTGTGACAATGCTACAAATGACCTATGGCTGAATAATAGAGATATCATAAATTTCAACCATCTACCTAAGACTTGATCGCATTATGGAGCACTATGGAGATCTTCATATGTCCAGCTGTCATTGGACTATTTTGCAGAATGTACATACAGCACATGATGGATTGGTTGCAGTGTCAGAACTGGAGCTGGCAGGATTAAGTGCCTTCCTCAAGGGCACATGATAGTAGTGTAGTGTCTTTAAGAAGGACATCAGGCTCAGCTGACAGTTGGGCAGCACTCTAGTAACCTGGGTGGTGAAAGTGAATATCACTCCCCGTCTCTCAACAGCTACTGTCAAAATGCCTTTGCACAGGCTACTTAACCCTCAACTTCCCTGGAGGGCTGTGGTTTTGCTAGTGCCCAGATGTGTAAGAATGATAAGCAAAGAGGTGCCGAAAAGGAGCTTGTGCTCTCAGCACAGTTCCCCTGTATGAATAATACATAAATAAATAAATAAATAAATAAATAAATAAGATTAGTTTATCACCAGAAACCCAGAGCAGTATGGATTACATGGTATATCCCATTTTCTGGTTCTGCTGGTGGAAGCTAGAGCTTTCTGCTCTTTCAACATCCAACCAGTGAAAGTGAAGACTTGAGTTTCAGTTTGAGTATTTAAACTATGAGAACATTTCGGTGCACTTCTTTGATTTTTGAGCAGCTTGTCGTCACTACAGATTATCTTCACTATGTCTGGCACCTCCTGCATGTCTTCTGATACTTTGGCCAACTGCAACATGAAAGTCTAGCATAACATCTCGGCCAGTCAGCCAGTCACTCATTCATTCACGTATGCACCGCCACAAGGGAAGACGAGTGAAATCCCCACAGGTTGTCAGACTTTCAGTTTCCTCCAGATAGATGATGTAGGAGGTTTAACGGACTGGCTCACAGTCCCTGGGCCTTGTTTCCTCACCACTCATATATTCCATCCAAACTGATGGCCTCTCTGTTGTGGTGTTAGAGTATCTCACTTTGAGAGTTTTAATTACTGTCAATATAATACTTGGACACTTCAAGTAATATTGTTTTTGATTAATTAATTTGTACATGAAATGTTGGCCTGTGTTTTCTGTTATTGATTCCAGAGAGATATGCCATTGTGTATTTAATGAAATGTTTGGTAACACTTTATTTGGATGGTCCAATGTTGATACTCAGGTTACAAAAAGTGTTACTTGCTTATTTGCTGCATCTCCACAGACTATGTAACTTTAACCCCATTTTTAAGCCCAAACCCAACCCTAAGATTAACCCTAGCCTAGACATTCAATATCTATAAAAAACGTTTTGACCTTTTTCTGAATCCACTTATGGACACTTGCATACTTTTGATGACCACAACTAGCTCAATGGGTAGACCAAGGTACTAACACTGGCAGTTTTAGGGATTTGAATCCCGCTGGGGCCACCTGTGTTAAAATTGTATGGACTCTTGGTACTGTAAGACGCCTTGGGTAAAAGCGTCCACCAAATGTCATACGTCATGTGTGAATAAAAAGTTGTTGGCCACAAGATGGGAGTGTTGTCCGAGTGTGTGAAGTGCAGCTGCTGGTGTCTAGTCGTCAACACACAACTTGTTCCCCATACAAAGAAAATGTAGGCTCGGCTACGTGCTTGACTAGCTTTTATCCTTGAGGTGGATTAGACCAATCTCATGAATTGCAAATTCTCCTTGAACACAAAGAACGGTGCCCACAGCTGCCCCGCATTGTCCATCCTGCTGCAGTGCTACTGACTCATAGATCCCATAGGCTACCTACATTTCTAAGAGACAACCTACATTTCTAAGAATGTGTTTTTATATGTAGATGACATTCACATTCATGACATTCATATTTTGCGTGGCCAAAATAAAATGTGGATATAGTGTTGTCTACAGCGCACAGAAAGAACTGTTTCCAGTGTCCAAAATTTCAAACGAATGTCATGTACATGTACAAATACTTTTTGGCCAATTTTGTTACAGTTATCATCAAAAATCTTTTTTTTTTTTTTTAAATCATCAAAAATTTTAATTAATAACGTAGCCTTTTAATTAATAACGTAGGCTAAGGGATTTCCCAGGCTCAATATTCTCACTTCCTTTCTACTACTTTAAGATTTCTTTGCCATATTTGAGGTACAAAGGTACAGATACAGATAAGAAATATAGTGAAAGTTCAGGAAATGTATTTCAGGTTTGCATACAAACACTCTGTACCACGTTTGATAAAGACGTAGAACATCTGTTTACTATTTAAATGTCCCTCTGAGTTTCTCGCTTTCAATTTAAAAGTATTCCCGAAAGTAATTAATCCTCTAATTCTTCACAAGGATTTGTAATCAGAATACATTCATTCTTAGATAACGGAATACAGTTACATTTTTGGAGGCTACTTCGAATGTGAATCACCGTTTTTTTACTATGTTTTAATGCGAGTAGTGAAAAGTTGTGAAACAATGAGTAATGTAACATTCTGCAAGTCTTTGGTTTATTGTTTAACTTCATTTGTTGAAGTGAGGCAGCGTTCTTATCTGCTTCCGATGGGCTCGAGCGCTAGTGGTTTCCACTGGCAACCAGACCCATGCTCAAGAGAACAACAGGTCCACGCAGCGCTCGCGCACCAAAACACATCCCGGACAACTTCAGGAAAGGATAACGAACGAAGTTAACGTTATGTGAAGGTTATGGTTTGTTTTTATCACGTTGCTATGTTATTACACCTGTTAAACTTTTACTTGGCTGCAGCTTTGTTGTATGAGCGGACAGTGTTGTCTTGGTAGCTCTCAGCCGAGCCGAGGGCTATTGAATTACCAAAATGGGGCACAGGTTTTCTGTTCTCGGTCTCAGGAAGTTCAATAGCAGAAAATGAACTGACACCATCTCCTGATAAGCTGTTTCCTAGTTGGAATTCAGAATTAAAAAGTCGTATTTTGTTTTTGCTCGATCCAGTAGTCAAGCTGGCAACAAAAGCCACAACAGAAACAGGAGCAGGTAAGTGAAACATGGGGCAGAGAAAGAAAGTAATCCTCTGACACAGGGGGGATATTAGGTCTTCAGTATGTTGTATGTTGATCCGGGGGAAAGAGTTTCCTCATAAATCTGACCATGCTAAAATAATATTCCTAATCAGGTCAATTACTTAAATGTATGCTATAATAACGGCACACAATATTCCTAATTACTGCAGGCTAATTCCTAAAATGTCAATATTTCAATATTTAATCAATATTTGATAAGGCTTTACTACTATGCCTTGCAAAAATATGTTTAAATTTTGGATTATGATCATATTGCACACTCATGCAGTGCTTTCCAGTTCTCATATTGAGACTTGCACTGATATGTACAGTGTTGATAATTTCCCTTTATCCTCATATCTTGCTCTTTCTTTAACAGTGAGCCGGCATCTATGTTGACCTCACTGTGAGCAGCTGGAGAGAGAGCGAGGAGGCCCGCTGCCTGACCATGACCGCTCTCGTTCGACCCGGAGCCGCCGTTTCTGAGCTGTGCAAGGACGGAGACAAGCTCCTCCAGGCTGGAGAGCTGGGGAGGGCTACGTCCCTCTACACCTCCGCCTTCAGGACTCATGCCGCCTCCACTGTGTCCCACATGCGAGGCCTGGAGAAGTGCAGCCTGGGTAGGGTGATCTCCACGCTAGAGGGTTGGCTTGACCTCGATGGGGAGAACCAGGCTGCTGAGGGCCTTAACAAAGGCCTGGCAGCTGTGTTTCTATCCACGCTCAGCCCCAACAACATGTCAGCCACCATTTTCAAAATGGAGTCTCTCCTTCAGAGTGGCAGGCACGGCTGCGAGGAGATTTTCACCCGCTGCACGGCTCTGCTCGACGGGAAGCGAAGCCCTCATCCGGAAGGTTCGACGCGTGCGGTGCTGGAACTGACTCGCGCCCTGGCCTGCTTGTTCTCAGAGCCTCAAACTAACAAGGGGCTCAAGCTTTACCTCAAAGCTTACCAGAACAACAAAGCTGAAACTGTCACACTGGTGAAGAGCAGACAAGCTCAGCACCTGCCCAAAATAGTGAAGGCTTTTTCAGACCAAATATTGCAACTACACCACTCTGCAATGTCTGACAATGAGTTGAGAACAAACGAGGATGATAAGATAGGCCTAGAGTCTTCGTCTAAATTGATTGAGTTTCTGTTGGCTGTCTCACCAGGAGACAGAGAAGTGCAAGAACTTCAAGCAGCACATTTGTTTTTGACGGGCAGGTTTGGGGAGAGTGCGGAGGCATACGCTGTTGTCTTGCAACATAGTCATTCTCAGCTAAAGACAGATAGTAGTATAGACAAGCCAGTCCAAGAGACACCAGAGAGGAGAGCCAGGCTCTTAACCAGTAGAGCAGCTGCTTGCTTCTCAGCAGGCGGGCGAGCTGCGGAGGCATGCAGAGACCTGGGGGAGGCGTTCGAGACCCACCCTGCCACTGCCCGGATGCATTTCCAGAAGCTCTTCACAGACCACGGCACAGGAGGGGCTGCTCGCAACCATCTTCGCCAGCAGGCAGAGAGAGGCCTGTCCGGCTACAGGGAGAGGGTCCTCGTCCGTCCAGACCTTCGGTCCACCGAAGGAGTCGAGCTCCTGGATCCTGCGATCACTCAGTTACGGACTCTGTGCCACTTGGAGCCGGATGGGGGAGGCAGAGAGCTGCGAGTTCGGCTGGCCGACTGCCTCCTCCTCCGAGGGGAACACAGAGAGGCCCTCTCCATCTGCAGCCAGCTAGCCGCCGCCCCAGGACAGCAGAGTTACCAGAACACAGTGCAGGTGCTTCGCGGCTACGCTCGACTTCTCTCTGACGACCACAAGGGGGCGTTGGAAGACTTCCAGGCCGTGATAGAGCACAGCGCCCCCCATCCATCCAGCTGTGTGCGGGCGCTCTGTGGCAGGGGCCTCCTCCGCATGATGAGCGGCTCACACTACCTCACGGCTCTGGACTACGTGACGGCCAGCAGGCTGCAGCCTCAGGACACGGCGCTGACGGTGCGCTGCCTGGTGCCGTGGAACTGCCGAGGGCTGCTGTTTACTGTTTTACTGGAGCAGGGAAGAGTCATGCTGGAGGGGAGCAGAGAGCACAGATCCAGCTCCAGTGCCAGCGAAAACTCCCAGGAGCACAAGCAGGGGGATCAACTACCGGCCCCACCAAAGAGAGACAGCAACAGAGCGGGGTACAACACATTTTAGTCTCACACATACCAACTGGCATGTTACCTAGCCAAACTCTAACATTTTCAAAGTTGTTTTCTTTTTAGACTCTCGGTTATAGTTCATCTTACTAAAATTACAAATTACATTTTACAGTATGATCTTTGTTCTAGTGACAATCCTCAATGAATGAATACATGAAGTGGTGTTTTTTCCTGTCTGTGCATTAGGACTCCTGGTGGTGTCCACTCCCTGGCTGTGCTGCTGATGGAGCTCCAGCCCAGTGCCGACGGGCCTCAGATCCTGGCGGCGGATGCCTTGTACCAGCTCGGCCGGGTGGAGGAGGCCTACCGGCTACTGCTGGCCATCGGACCCGCCACCCCCCGCGCGCCCATCCTGGCACGCCTCGCCCTGCTGCAGCTGCATCGGGGCTTCCTTTACGATGCCAATCAGGTAGGTATGTGTAGGGCTACAAAGCCAAAGGGCAGTAACTGCATAAGAGCAAGACGGAGTGAACCTGAGAAAAATACTTCATTATCTTCATGTGAGTGAGTGAGTGAGTCAAGATAGACCCCATGAAATGGCATCTTTACTTCCTTGATTTGATGTATTTTCTGTTGAACCAGGATGTTGGGGTGGACATAACACAGTGAGGGATCATTCAAAAGTCTAAACTAATGAATGACTGATATTCCATTGGTTTAGAGAAAGAGAGAAAAGGCTTTATTTGATGGGAGACTGTTAAAAAATCTGTGATGGTTTTATTGGTTGGAATTTTTATTTACGCCTACTAGTGCAGCATGAGGTCTCATTAAATATACTCTGTTTTCCAGCAAGTTAAAGTAATGGGAGTTCATTTCATGGGGACTTTAATATCTCTATCCCCTAACTTTTACAGCATTTAGAGTTCATTCCTGTCCGTTTTCCCCCCAGCTGCTGAAAAAGCTGATCCAGTGTGGCGACACCAGCTGCTTGCGCCCCCTGTTGGCCGTGGCACATCAGAAGGACCGGGCCCTGCTGCAGGGACACTGCCACTCCGCCTCCAAACGCATCCTGGAGGGCGCGAAGGAGGAGAGCGCGCTCAGGGAGGCTGTGGCTTATCTCTCCATCGCTATCATGGCCTCTGGTGATTAGACTCTGGTTAATGAGATATTGATGTTTCTTAATGGTTCGATTCTCATTCAGGCTTCGCTATTCAGGCTTCATCCTTCTTCTTTTTAATGAATGTGGGTAATATTGTCATCAGTATATGTTTTAATGTGATCTAGATAGGAGGAATGGGTTAGAGAGATAAAGAGTAGGGGGGGCACAGAACAGAATCTTTTGATACTGAACACAAGGCAGGTAGATTCACTATATAGTATTTAACTACTAATCAAGCAAACTAAGCAGTAAAATGTCAATGTCTGTGTGCAACAATGGCACGTGCAAGGTGAATGTTTTGCAGTAACCATGTAATCACCTTGTAATAGCCATTTTATACACAACAAAATGACTCTGTGGAAACAAATATATACAGCTAAACTGGGTAATTAGATTGGAGATTACTGCTTGTTTCTGTAGAAAGATGGAAATAGCCAATAATACAGGATACAGGATAGGATCACTCAAATTTGATATTTCTGTAGGTGGCGAGGCAGCAGACTCCTTGCTGGAGAGAGCGAGGTGTTATGCTTTGCTGGGTCAACGAAAGACAGCCATCTTTGATTTCAGTGCCATTCTCAAGGAGCGCCCGAACCACATACAGGCCCTCTGTGGAAGAGGCTTCACCTATCTCATGCTGAACCAGCAAAAGGTATTCTCCCTTTAAAATGTTGTAAAAATGTATCATAGCTCAGAGCTTGTACCTGCTGTTTTTAGACAAAAATTTGAACTTCAATATTCAGAAATCATGTTACGTGACATCACTAAACTGCACACAGCATCATCAAACACACATCAAACACCTCATGTTTACCAACCTGTGATCGCTTTACACCAAAGGATACCAAAGGGACGAGAGAGGCAAAAGGTCTAACTTTGGTGACTCCAGTTTTCTCTGGACATAGCGTTCGCTCACTGCTGTGTAGAAGAGAGTTTGTATTTCGCGCTTAAGTTTCAATTCATCACTCCCTGTGGACAGAGAAGTGTCCATACCCGACACCAGAATTTAATTTGGGCAAATAGGGCGAATCTGCAGAATCTCAATCGGGGGGATGGGATGCTCCTCTCTCTATTGCAACCAAACTTTGTGATTTAGGCTGATAAGACACATGTATTTTTAAAATATTGCCTAGTGCAGCTTTAAAGGTGATGTGCATTATCCATTTAAATGTGATTGTCAAACTGCCTTTTTCCCCCACAGGAATGCACTCAGGATGTCCTGGCAGCGCTTCAGATAAGCACTGATATAGTCACCAAAGACATCCTGTCACTCAAGGACAAGGCACGGAAACTGGTGTGCGATTGGCTGCAGCAGTACTGCCGCACCAATCTGTCGGAGATCCTGGTCGCGAACGCCGTCCCCTGCCACGAAGAGCAGCTCAGAGAGGCTTTCATAATTGGTGGAGCTCTTATGAGGACCGACTGCAGAGACCCCAGATGGCATCTCCTCTATGTAGACATACTCTTAGCCAAAGGTGAGATGGGAACCCCTGCCAAAAATTGCTGCTTGAATTCTCAGTATGATCCTTGATGTTACTGGACCTGGTCTGCCTAGGAGCAGAGTTGGGCAAGTTACTCGGAATTACTTATTACTCATTTAACAAGTAATCACATTACTTTACTACTTTAAATTTTATGTTAATCTTTTTTAATTATTTAACAGGAGCAGTAATTAGTTACATTACTCGTTACATTACTTTCTGTTTTGTTGGCAGTAGGCACTTGGGCAGGTCTTTGTAGGCACCGGCGGGTTATTTTTCCCTGAGTTTCACATTGCTGTGTTGCCGTATTAGATGCTTTGATAAATTGGATGTTGTGTTTTTCACTGTGAAAAGTGTTGTGCTGCCCACACAACATTTAGGCCAACAACGGACGATAGGCCTAATGTTCTTTGCATCCTTGACTGAGATAAATTCAAAGTAATGGGATTACTTCCAGTTGCTGAAAGTCGCTCTGCGTCTCACCCTCACCCTCCATCGTTGGTTTTGCTTTATCAGCTAATAGCCAACGTAAACCTGCCCGCGCATGTCCTTAAGATACCTACAATGAAAAAAAAAAAAGGAAAGAAAAGAACATTTTGAAGGGGGAATTAAAGTATAACAGTGTGTTACTAGGATTAGTAACTGCAACGTAATTACAGAATTTGAAATTGTAATCCCTTACACTACTCGTTACTGAAAAAAGTAAACACATTACCGCCCAACACTTCTTTGGAGAGTATGGATTGTACTGTATGATGGTTCCACTTCGGTAACAAGAACCACTGTGTCCGGTGCTCTAAATGCACAGTGACCCTTCTTCCTGCTGCTATGATCCGTCTGCTCCAGGTGGGGTTAAGGCAGCAGGCGCTCACCTGAGCCAGGTGTTTGGCCAGGAGCCCCGGGAGGCGGTGGCACAGGCCCGGGTCGGGGTGGTGGAGGCCTGGCAGCAGAACTACCGCGGGGCGGCTCGCAGACTCAGCAAACTGGCTGAGAAAGATCCTTCCACTCTGGACTTCCTGCTGGCCCTGATCCCTCTCAGTCACCGGAAACGCACGGCACAGGTAAGACTAGGTGCTGGCGTCCCAGTTTCACTATTTACAGTGTCATCTAGTTTCTGTAATCCAATCCAGTTGTGTCTTGGCTTGGTATCTTGATTTTTTGTTGTTGTTTGTATGTCTCTTTTATTTGTTTTGAGGTGAGGTGTTTTTATAAGCCCCTGAAGGTGAAATAGGTGAGAAATAGGTCAAATTTTTCAGATTCACATAAAAGCACTAAAATTGGTATACGTGCACAGTTCAATGCCCTGCACCATGATTCCTATTGGCCCCTGCAGCGTTTTTTATTCTGCCATTACCAGCAAATGGGTTTTCCCCTATATCTGCTGAGCTGACCATGATGGGATTGAAAAAATGTGCATAGACCTTAGTTTGTTCTGAGGGACAGGGAAAAGAATGATGCAAACGAAAACATCATAAACTGTTCATATCAAAATATAATGGCAAATTCAATACTACCATTTTTGCCGTTTTGCCATCTTGGACAGTCAAATACAGAAATCCAAGAAATACATTTCCCCTCGACAGTGCAAGGACTTTTATGATTAAACTGGGAACAGATTATTGAAAATGAATCCCTGGCTTTGTTAGAAAGCTATATATTTTTTTGGTGTTCGTCCTTCATTCTCCTCCACATTGACAGAGAGCTGTGCTCTTGAGTGATGCTCTTAAGCCCCAGGCATTCTGTCTCAGGGCCACATTCTTATTTCACCTGCACAATATATTCATTTCATCTCTTCTCTCTGTTTCTTATCATCAGATTTTATCACGGTGTCTTCTTATATCAATTCTTTTGCCACTCTGCAAACTAAATGAAAAACATAATTTAAAAAGTAAAGTAAAAAAAAACTGCATTGACACCTTCATCAATTTCTATTCCCGTGGTTACTGTGATCTTTTTACGTCAGTGTGACCTGTGTAACCTTTTTACGGCTGCTAAATGAACACAATGCAGCACAGTGCTGCTGTCTTTATGAGTTATTTGATTCTCAAGGTAGGAGACCCTCTCCCATCTGATGAACATGTGTCATATTCTTATAATCAACATAACAGGAAAGTCAGAAAAGATGTAAAAAATGCATGCTGTATCATGATTTCAGAAAGAGACTACAGAGAGAAAATCGATCAACAATTTTGAGACAATACAAGACAGGGCAACAGTATCTTACTATCATCTCACTAATGTACTGTAGGTGTGGAGCATTTATACAAATAAATATATGAATTGCTTATGAATCTAATTGCATGTGTGTACTGTACTAGGCAGCAGCTCAGGAGGCCAGCACTGTGTCGTCAAGTGGCCACTGGGATCAGGCCCTCACACTCCTGACTGTGGCAGTGCAAGCAATGGGAAACCATAAACTCCAGTACCTCCGTCAGCGGGCCGCCTGCCTCGCCCAGCTGGGCTTACATGAGCGGGCCATAGCCGACCTGGACCGAGTCATCCAGAACCACGGGGGGTCCGACTCCAGCTGCTCTGACGACCCCCAGGTCTGGGCTGAGGACTTGTGTCGGCGAGGCCGCAGCCTGGTGCTGAGCTCCAGAGAGGGGCCGGCTCTGGAGGACTTCAGCCGGGCCCTGGAGCTCCACAGGGGCCAAACCATCCAGTGTGTGGAGGCTAGTCTGGGGAGGCTGCGCCTGGCTGAGTGCTTCCTGCGCGGGGCCCTGCAGCACTACGGGGAGCAGCAGCTCAGTAAGGCCTGGAGGCTGATCGAGTGCGGCCTGGTGGTGGACAGCGAGAACGCAGAGCTCCGCAGGCTCAGGGCAAAGGTCAAACGTGAAGCAGCCAGCCCCTGCAATGTCAACTAGGGTTCATATTCAGCGTATCACAAGAGATCTCCAACCTAGCTTGCATAATGTAGCCATATCAGTGCCTATTCCTGAAGATTATGTTGAAGAGGAACTATCCAAATGATGGAGAAATCACCTAACGTTTTAAAAGACATGTTTGTATGCATTCTTTGAATAGGAGGTGATGCTCGGTATGCAGGGTTTATATTGTGTCTTGCAGGGTTTATATTGTGTCTTCCAAGTTCAAATGAGGTTTGTAGTATTGACAGTATTGTTTTCGTTATGGTATTCCACATTTTATTAATCACAGCACTTCAAAATATTGTATATTAGAAGAGTATTCTGAATGGTAGAGATTTTCAACATCATTTAATGTAAATTTTTATTATTCCTCATGTTCTAAACCAAATAGCTACTGCAATGATTTTGTATACATTCAAAGATTGAAGTTGGGCAGTGGATGTCTTTTCAGTTTTAATGAAACATCAGTAATGATATTATCCTGGAAATGGAAACAAATCATGATGGTTGTGTTATATGATATGAAGGAAGTCATGCCACATGAAAATAAATATCCAAACATCAATTAATCCAAACATCACACCTAGATTAGAGATTTTAGAAAGTGCCCAATGTGCAGGATTTATACTCTTAAAAGGGAGGGGGCACACTTTTCTGTAATCATATCCATTACACCCAACACAAGTCACTTCAGTAAGCTTAAACACAGGAAAATATAAATAAATAAATACTGGAATTGGGTCTGTATCATTGACATGAAAGGAATGTCTTATTTTAAATCCAAGAGTAATACATTTGTACTTGTCTGAATGCACCTGAACTAGGATTTTCCAATTGATAAGATAAAATTTATATTCATATATGTGTAATTTGTGTCGAGAATCTACTTGCACTTTGGTATTATGCAGACACGGTGATGTATTGTGGCTCCATGTTGCCGAAGTAGGATTTCTCCCACTCACTCATGAGGTCAAAGTGCAGCGGGCGGTCGCAGAAGGTGCAGGAAGCCGTGGCCGGGCTGTTGAGCAGAAGCCCCGCCTCCTGCCACACCTCCACCAGTTTGTCTGTCAATGAAACACAGACATTTCTAAGAATGAACAATTTAATGCCAATATTCATTTATCTATTTCTTTCTTTCTTTTGTGTTTTTAGCCAGCATACTCCAAGGTTCCACAGTAGGTCACACTAGCATTAGCAATTTATGGCATTAGTTTTTCCATTGAGGGACCACACTCTCAGTAAGATACTGTCATATTTTACTGCACTGCAGTATATGGTGACAAGTGGATGCCAAGAGGCCAATATATACTTACAAAGCCAAGAGAGACACTAAGGACAAACATAAATCATGCACACCCACCATTGTCCCCACTTAACTTGATTGGACATCTACCAGAACAACACAGACTTCATTTCTATGGAGAAGCCGCAGACGGGGGTTTGCTGGCCACACTCACCCACAAAGTACTCCATCATGGCTGGGTTGTGATGCGGAGAGGGAGCCAGGCGCAGCAGCTCCTCACCGCGAGGCACCGTGGGGTAGTTGATGGCCTGGACGTAGATGTTGTGCCTCTCCAGCAGGGTGTCGCACACCTTGGTGTTGAGCTCAGCGTTGCCCACCTGGGAAATGAACACGGAAAGTAACATAAGCCTTTTTGTGGATGTTTTTACTTTTTATTCAGTACGATAAGTGTGTGCATCTTTGGTATTGGTGGCCCGAGTAGGAATCAAACTCATTACTGTGGTAGTGTTAGTGCCATGCTGTACCTATTGATCTATAGAGGACCTTTTTACATGGCAGGTACAAAATGGTGTGCTGACAGAGATTTAGAATACATTATGTTTTGTATTTTTAATGCCTTTAATCTTATGGGTAAAAGTGTTGTGTGGACATTTAAAATATATGCAGAATATTAGAAGGGTTAACTGCCAGAGTTATTCCCTAATATATAACAGGCCAAAATGGCAATGTGATTATGTAATTCTAATAATGACATAATTCTCTGTGGCACTAATGAGATTAGTAGTAGACGGACGCTTGGGCCTTATAATCATTGCCTGGCTTACTGTAGTTGATATTGCTCTGACCCACAAAAGACAGGCAACATTAAGATAAGGAGGTGGTAGAGCGAGATAATGTGGTGGCAGAGGCAGTAGCAGCACTACTATTTAATACCTGAATAGGGATGATGTGGCTGGGGCAGTTGACCACAGGCAGGCCCTTGTCCATGAGCAGCTGTCTCATGTGTTTGACGTTCCTCTGGTGGGCCCTGCGGAGGACCTGACCCTCGGGGCTCCTCAGCACCCTGACGGACTCCAGGGCTCCGGCCAGCACCATGGGGGGCAGCGAGGTGGTGAAGATGAAGCCGGCTGCGAAGGAGCGCACCGTGTCCACCAGGGCGGCGCTGCTGGCGACGTAGCCTCCCACACAGCCAAAGGCTTTGCCTGGAGCAGTAATGACAGAAGGAGATTAAAGTCAGAATTCTGAGTTATGACTTTAATCTTAGAATTCTGACTTTAATCTCAGAATTCTGACTTTATTCTCAGAATTCTGAGATTAAACTCAAAACTCAAATACATTTTTCACATGTGGCCCTAATCCTCTTCAGTAGGTATGTGAGGTGAGGAAACAGGCAATTAAATGCATGCCCAAAATATTCTTATTCTGACATCTGCGTGTCTGGAAGATATTATGAAAAGGATGAGATTTCATAATTTGCAAGTTTAGTTTCAGCTTGTTTCTTATTCTCAGTGCTTGTCAAATTAAGACTTGCACTGTGCATTATAAAAGTAAGGGTTGTTAGCTTATATTTGATGTGTACTTGACAGGGACTTCTACCTAAAACCGTACAGCCACTGACAGTATGTGTTCCCTGAAGGCTTTAACACTGGGGCCAGACTGGGAGTAGAGCAGGCACCCAGCTGATAATACCTCTGCTTCCTCTGATGAGAGCTATAGCTCCTCTCGTGCCCTCAGTCAACCTGCATCAGGACAGCGTCATGCCTGGTGAGAGTTTTTGCTGCTATGTTGGCAATATGACAGTCTCAGTTAGTGTAATTGGCAATAAGTGGGGCCTTGGCCAAGAGGAGAGCCACTTGGCTTGGCCTAATCTATGACTGTTTGAAGCCGTTTGCCTTGCCCTGTCTGTATTCACTGCTGTGGCAACAAAGGGAGATGTCAGTGTGTGTGACTGATGTAAGAGACGACATGTCACAGTTGGAGTGGCCTTTCATTTCTTTCATCAAACCTTTCATAACAAAATGGAGGTGGAACATTAATGTATGCAGAAATTTTAAATAAAAAGGCTACAGAGGTGGCTTTCCTCACAAATTGCTCACCTAAGGTCCCAGAAACAATGTCAATCTTGTGCATAACATTGTCCCTCTCGCCCACTCCAGCTCCATGCGCTCCATACAAGCCCACAGCATGAACTTCATCAACAAATGTCAGCACTCCATATCGGTGAGCTACATCGCACAGCTCTTCCAAAGGACATATGGCACCTGAAAGCCCCAGGGAATAAAATGGTATAATTAGAAATGTGCAGTAGCAAGTGACCTGTGGAAGTAAATGAGCGCTGTGAATAGCACTGTTGTGTAAGGAGGAGAGGACGTGTCGTTAAACACGCATGGAGAGCGCCACTGAATTCATGAGTTAGCATGTGTTATTCTCTTATGACTTGGAATATTTAAGAATATGAAGTCTCAACATTTTCATCAAAATGAGCTTTGTATATTAGTATTGATATCAGTTTCAAATGATAAATTGTACCCTTATCAACAGAAAATCCTCCCAGATATGGACCCAGTCACCTATTCAATCTATTTCAATTCCTACTCTATGGAGCTGTCATCAGTGTAATAAGGCTGAGGAGGAAATCTGTTTTCTCCCATGGGAGACAGTAATAAATGATCACTAATGGAGACTGAATTATTCTAGGTTATAGAAATATAACCAACTCCGAAGCTCGCTTCCCCTTTATCAGCAATTAATTAAGAGAAGATTACTTTGTGAACATTTGACTTTGTCATTAAGTAGAAATAATGCACATAATATCCATTTTCAACAGAAACTGAAATAACATCACATTTCATTTTAATAGCACCACAGTTTGGAAAAGCTTTTTTCCCATTTACTGCTGGTTCCTGATGTCAGTTGGTTTGTTACCCAATTCACTTGTGTGTTTGTTTATCACCTTAATTTTTTCTGTTTTCTTTTAGACTGGGTTTTTACAAGATCATTGGGGTTTCTTTGGCTCACCTTCCCAGTTTCTATTTCTTTTGCCTTCTCTTTTTTTTTAAAGTATTTTATTGATTGTATGAACTTATGTAATGGTAAATACAAAGGTGGGTAAGCTATGGCCTCCAGCTGGTGATCATAAAAGCCACCAATATAAACAGAAGTCAGTTACACCTTCAGAAAAAAATGAACTTCTGCTTTCTTCTTTAAAAGAAAGTCTTCATATTCATCTTATAAAACTCTAAACTGAGTTTACCCTCCAACACATCCCTGATTGTGCAAACAAACTAAACCGAAACCTAAGCAATCTCCACCATCAATACAAATCAACGTTTCATAGTACTCACCGTCCATCGAGTGCACAGTCTCAAATGCCACAATTTTGGGTGTCTTGGGGTCCGAGCGCCGCAGCAGTTCCTCCAGATGTCGGCTGTCATTATGACGGAAGATGAAACGCTTGGCTCCGCTGTTCCTGATGCCCTGAATCATCGAGGCGTGGTTCCCCGCGTCAGAATAAATCTCGCACCCTGCATGCCACAGTGAACACAGCATGAAACCAACGGAGATGACTTCCACCTCATAGTAACTTTGTCTGGAATATGAGCAGCATGCTTGACGACCAAAAACATTTGAAAACAGATTTTTGTAGCTTTTTTTTTAAAAGACAAGACATTGATTACCTGGCAGCATCTTGGCCAGGGTGAAGAGGGTGGAGTCATTGGCCACGAAGCAGGAGGAGAAGACCAGAGCTGCGTCCTTCTGGTGGAGCTGAGCCAGTTCCTGCTCCAGCGCCACATGGAAGTTGCTGGTGCCGGAGATATTTCTGGTTCCACCTGCGCCTGCACCGTGTCTGTCCAGGGCATCTCTGAGGGCGGACAGAATAAAAACATAAAACATCTGTATATCATCTGTATATCTGACCCAAAGGTCCACATAGTCCATCTATGGAATGAAAAGAGTCCTGTCTCAATCTTTCTAATTCACTAGTCCTTCCTTTCAACTGGCCCTGTGCTTGAGTCTAGACCAGTCAAATAATGTTTCTAGCTGCTAGGAAACTAAGTCACCAATCAGCCATGAATGAAAGCGTCTCATATTCGTAACGTTCTTGCCAGATAATGACAACCTAGAAACTGAAAGCAAATTGAGCACTCAATGGACTTCTAACATCCAAATATAAAGGGTACAATGGCCAAAATCATCTTTTTTTCTCATTTTACCTGATCCCCTTGAGGACCTGCGGGTGCCGGCTCATCCCCAGATAGTCATTGCTGCACCAGACCGACACCTGGGAGCCCTCCCTCCCAGAAATAGAGTAATCCTCAGCGAAAGGGAAGACCTCGACGTTCCGGTTCACCGTCTTGAAGACGCGGTACGTGTGGTCCTTCTTCTTCTCAGCTATCTTCACGCTGAAGAAGGTGTCATAGTCGTAGCTGGGGCCTACTGCAGAGATGGAAATAGATAGTTTTGACTTGAAATCAGTGAAGACATTGTAAATGCATTCTTACAGACTGCACTCTTTAATTAAATGAGTAATATTTGAGGGTTGTAGCCCAAGTTGGCGCTGTAAACTCACCCATGTTGTCTTTGAGGAGGTGGGTGACAGTGTCGGTTTGAGCTGATGTTGGGAAGATCGAACTCTTGAGACCCTTCAACAGAGAAGTGATCACACCTGTGAAAGAGGAGAGACGACCCATGGATGTGAAACTGCTGCAAACTTTTTTTTTCATTTTGTCTATCCTGGGTCTTTGCCTTCAGTTAGATATTAGTTAGTAACAGATTTTGAGGGTATGATGCCTTTGTCTCTGTTGAAGTTAAAATCCGAGGTAACACTTTATTTGGATAGCCCAACGCTGATACTCAACTATCAGGTGATAAAAAAGTAGATGTTCAGCAAAGTGTCACTTGTCTATTGGATGCATCTCCACACACTATGTAAGCCTAACCTTGACTTTAGCCTAAACCTAACCCCAAAAACTAACCCTGTCCCCATTTTTAGACCTAAACCCAACGCTAAATTGACCCTATTTCTAACATTAACCCCAACCCTAACATTAACCCTAGCTAAGACATTGAGTATCTATCTATACACTACTTTTCGCACAATTATGACTTGAATTTATCACTTGAAACTAGACATTTTAGTGACACATTATAGTCACTTGATATGAAGTTGAGTATCAACACTGGACTATTACTGTACTAGCTGTGTGAATCTGTAATTACTGAAGTGTTTGTATATTCATCATTATATCTAGATAATGTTGTTTTGTGTTATCTGCCCACCTGGGTTGGGCTGTTCTTGGACGTCCTCCTGTACCTCAGGACTGGCCCGGACCATCCCAATCTGGGAGGTGACGAAGGGACAGTCCTTCGACACGGACACAGCCACCTGAGCCGCCGATTGAGCAAACTGCCTCTTCTGGTTCACTGTGGGAGGCCGGTGGCTCGGTGGTCGGGTGGGTGAGACGTCCATCTTGGTCTCCAGAGAGGGGGGGCCGCTAACACTGATCTGGCGAGCAATGATGGGGCATCGGTCGGCCAGAGACAGCAAGGCGGCCCCCGTTCTCCTCAAAGCGGGCTTAGGGGCCGACTTCAAGAAGGGGCAGTGGTGCAGGAAGGCAGCCATGGTACTGAAGCTGTTCCTGTTCTGAGTCGACAAGATGAGAAAGTCACTTTGTTTTATAAAACTTCAAAGCCTGACTCACTCTGTGCAATATATTTGTAAAAGCTATTTTACAAAAAGAAAGAGCTGTGTAATCTCATTGACATTCGGGATGTGTGCCAATTCACAGTTGGTGGTTACATCATAACCACTTTTGCCTCAAGAAACTTTTGCCTTTTCCAGAAACTTCCATAGAAAAGCTAATAGATCATTCCTAACACAGTCAGGCTACCAACATTTAAAATGAAGTAGACAGGGGTATGATTGCACTTAAAATTGAATTTCATAAAACCAAAATCCCATTATAGCTTACGAGGTTGGGAATGTTTGGAGGTGCTAGAAGTGTATGAGCAGTGCAGCTGAGTTGTTGAGTTTTGCTACAGAGAGCAGTAGGTGCCTCCTCAGGGTGCGGCAGGTTGCTGCTGCTTATCTTCACTCTGCAGGCGCTCAAGTGTGACTGACAGAGACGTCATTGGCTCAGGCTGATTACTGCAGTAGGCTATCAAATAATCCTCTATAAAACACAATGTGGGTGCATTTAATTCTTTTGATTAGCAACCCGCAGACTATTATTTCCCCCTTCCTTCGCTATTAAAAGTTTCACAAATTTTTCTAATTCTAGGCAGAAAAATGGTTGACTGTTGGCTGTAATCATAGCCCAGCAGTAAAGCATTAAGGATTAGTCCACCAAATGCAGACAAAACAATAACTGATCCAAATGTGCATGTGTTGACCTGATGAGCACCTCCATGTGCAGTTTAGTTTACAAACACGGACCGGCTGTATCATCCCTCTCACAATCTGCTGCGGCCGGCAGATAAGGCAATTCTCAGGATCTGTGGTTTATTCCTGTGGTTGCAGGTTATCTTGAAGTTGGACTATCAATATGCTCTTGCCAGTGGCTTTTAACACCAAAAGTAGGTCAAAATGTTGTTTTATTTTATTTCATTGTTTTTGTTGAATAAATTTAACTGTAGGTTGTCTATTCATGACACAAAAAAGACCACATATCCAGTTATCCCTATCTTAGTTAATTGGGCTACAATGTAAAAAATATTAAGTATCCACACCATATGCCTCTCATCAATGATGTCATTTACACTGTGTGCATGGTGTAGACTACTAGTAGGCTACTACTAGTACTAGTTGTAGTCGTAACTAGTAGTAATAGTACTACTACTACTCTTTCTTTTTTGTGTCCTAACCCCATATGTGCCACGGCATAACCTGAGATCCTGAGAGGCAGCCTCACTGGTGGTGCCGAGGTCCAGGTCGGACACAAAGGGTGATCGAGCTTTTACTATCAGAGCACCGAGGCTTTGGAATAGCCTGCCTGAGGGTCTTAGGTTTGCCAATACAGTTTCTTCTTTTAACTCTCTTTTAAAAACATATTTTTCTATCTTAATGTATTCAATTTTTTCTGTTCGCTTAGTACATTCTTTTAATCTTCTTACAGCATATTTAAACAAAATGTCCTTTAAATATCATGTTGTGTATGGCTTCTCTGGTTTCTGTATATGTATGGTTTAGTTCCTTCCCCTGATTACAATTGTACTGCTTGCTCTTACCTTTGTTTTATTCCTTTTCTGTATCCAATGTTTTACTGTTTTTATTTTATTTTTTCTAATTATTTTATTGTAAAGCACCTTGTAACCTTGTTAAGAAAGGTGCTATATAAATAAAGTTTATTATTATTATTATTATTATTATTATTACTACTACTAATAATAATAGCACTATTACTACTACCACTATTGCTGCTGCTACTACTACATACCCACTACAAAAACAACAAGAACTACTACTACTATAACTACTACTACTACTAATAATAATATTAATAAAATAAGGTTATTATTCCTAAAAATGAATACATTAAAGAGAGGATTTAGGGGTCTCACCTGTTGACCTGCACTGAGGACGAACTTCAAAACAGCAAGTCGACAGAAGGTCAGCAACTGTCACAAGTTATTGGAGAGATGTTGAAGAGCATTATGCAATCTTCTCCACTCCCACCCTTCACAGGCGTCATAGGCTTCAGGCTGGGTTAGGGGGGCCTGCCTGGGTGGGTGGAGGGGGTGATGTGTGTGTGTGTGTGTGTGTGTGTGTGTGTGTGTGTGTGTGTGTGTGTGTGTGGGGGGGGGGTTATGGGAGTATCCAAGATGCTGATTAGGGTTCCTTCACTATTATGAAGTGGTAACCATCAACAAGAAGACACACACGAAACTGAGTATCACCCTCTGTCATGCAGTGACTTTATGGCAACTCATCATTTCACCTTGAATTTTAGAATTGAATTATCTCCACTTTCTAAAAAGCCCCCCCATAACTTTTCCTACACTTTCTGGACCTACAAAATCAGTAATGTTAGATTTTCTAAAACATGCATGAAAATAGTTAGAGAATAGTTACATTTACTCCCTTCAGCTGATGGCTTGTTGGCCTTCTCTTACACCACGAGAAAGAACTATAGTAATCCTGTAATATAAGGATAGAATATATCGAATAGAAATATCACAGCAAAGCTATAAGTCACAATATAGTTATACAGTATTATAGTAATATTCTAGTTATACCATAGGAGATTTAAAAAGTACCATAAAGGAGGACAAGGTCACTATAAACTAGTTTTTAAGTCCTTATAGGAATAATATATAATATAATAATATTATTATTATATATTATAGAATAACCCCCCGTGCCACACACACACACGCACACACACCTACACACACACACTCACTCTCTCTCACACACACACACACACACACACACACACACACCTTTCCAATATCATCTTAATAAAACCATCCTCTTTATGTTTCGTTTTTTCTCAAAAAGTGACCCCTGTTTTCTGTGAACTTACTCAACGTCACAGCCTTACTAATTGTTTGGATAGCAGCTCTGTGCTCATCAGTATGCTCACCAGCAGATGGTGCATTCCTCTGGATTTTATGAATAGCTCCTGGCTGCTGACGGTGTCCGTGTAGAGGCGGAGTTTCTCATGTTGTCAAATCAAATCGCCTCTCCGGTAACGCGCAGCGGGCAGCAGGCAGCAGGCAGCGGGCTGGTCCATCCTACACGGACAGGAGAGCAACTGGAACACAGGACCACGACCATCCTCACTGAAGGACAATCTCTACCAAAACAAACAAAAAAACAAAAAAACAAAGGGGACAATCTTTCTATAAAGGCAGAAATTGCATCGAAAGTAAGAGTGTGAAAATGTTGGCCTGCACAGAGATGATTACCATGTGTCTTCAGTCTGCCAAGCACGAGCACTTGAGAAAGCAGCAGGCGCTTGAGCAGAACCAAAATCAAAACCAAGGCATCTCTATTTTTCAGGATGTAAGTACACCTTCGTTTTGTGTGTTTAAGTGGCATCATGGCTCCTAGAATTACCCAGCAACATTGCTTATGAATTACCTTTTTTAAAAAAAAATTATTCCTTACTATTGCTTTTGTGCATGATTGTTCTAAGCCATAATTAGACATGTTTAGTCCACCTCCTGGGAGGGGGGGGGGGGGTCGTCAAATGTAGCCTAAAAAAAGACTGTACAGCCATACGGGCAATGCATTGTCCTTCAGTCTTTATGAATGGTTCATACGGAGTTAATGCACGTCAGCTTCCCATCTATATGTGCTGAATTTACTGCTAGCCTATTACGTAAGAAAGGTGAGAGGGCTTGTCCATTAGTGCGTGACTAACACAGAGGATGCCTTAACGCAATATTCCTTACATAGGGAATACACTGGATCCTAATGTTTTGATGTAAATTTCCATTCAACCTACAAAACATTAAGATTTTGTGGTTATATTTTGGCTGTATATCGGTTTTCATATGGTAATGAGGGTCATGACATTGGTTGTCCCTAGATGAGATGCATAGAGTGTTTCTTTAACAGGTCTTTTATCATGATATTGTATGATTTTTTTTCATATTAGTCATAGCCCCTGTCTTCGTCCAGTTAGAAAATAGAAACACCTATTAAAAAAAAAATAGAAACATCTTAAATGTTTAATCATTTAATCAGGATTTTGCTTGCACAGCTCACTGTGGGTTGGATTTACATGCACAGCAAGAAATGCTCCCCAACTCCAGGTACTTAGATTCAGTACAGTTAGTTTTCTTTTCAGTATGAATAATTTACTCTGATTCGTAAATCCCCTCCATATAAAACCAGTTCCAGCCATTCTTTAGGCTTTCAAAGGGACAATACTGTGTGTACATGCAATATTGTATTTTTTTTTTAGGAATTATTGCTCTCTTTTGCAATTTTTTGGAGCCTATGTGGCTGCATCGCCTCTGATTCACTGAGGATATTCCAGAAAACACCAGACAATGTATCAGCAGCGTCATTTATTTTCCTTAGACTTCCTAACAACTGACTGTAAATAAAATTCCCCCGATTTCCTCGAGGCAGATTATTGGCCAGCAAAGGGAACATTAGACTGCAGCAAGTGCACATTTGGCTTAAATGCAGTTAGCGTCCATTCTCTGACTCCAGCCCAATATGCTGCATAATCTCCAAACTGGCATCCCTTCATGGAACCTATTACAGCGGCTAATGGATGACATAAAAGCTGCATAAATGAAGTTTGTATGCGCAATACAGTATATTATCCATCTTTGCTGCCATAATATATATAGATTTTTTCCCCCTTTTCCAGCTAGAAAGAGCATTTTGAATCAAAATCTCCCACAGCTTGGCAGAACAAAATGACACATGTTGTCATTTCTTAATCCACATATATGAACCTGGGCCCTCCTCATTCCTTCCCCTTCTCCATTCGTTGTCATTCCTCCGCCTTCCCACCAATTAAATCATGCTGGTGCACACTCTCACATTTGCACAGTATTTTACAGAGAATTGAGCCTCATTTATGCTTGTCTTCCTCTCCATGGGCTCATTACAGCTTAGTTAGACTTGCTGTAAGCTTTTTTGTTTCATCAGTATGTTTCTCTCTCTCTCTTTCTCTCACTCTCTCTATCTTTGGGAAAAGGCTTAGTCTCTCTGTTTATGTAATTAAACAGGTTGGAGAACTTATTGTTTGGTTTAATAGGTTCACAATTCTACCAAAGCTGTTGGCGCTGTGTGTACAAATCGACTTTACCGTCTCTGAGATGTTTCTCGGTGCTCTTACTGAGATAATAATTTGCCTTGAGGCGATGATGGGAAAGAGCGATGAATGTTTTGAACATAGCTGATATACTCTACTGTAGGAAGTAGCCCCAGATGTTTCCACAGCTCGTTTACTCTTCCAGCTGTAGTTTTTATCGGGTTCGATAGGACTCAGCGTGACATGTTAGCAGGCCCCAGGGATTGACTGAGGCGGAAATTACAACTGCACAGTGCATCCATGTAGCTAATCCTGCTTTCAGGACGTCTTCATCAGCGCCGCCTGATGACAACACCTCCATCATCTCCACCACCCTCCCACTTAACGGCACAATGGATGAATAAAGGCCAGTAAATCTCCTCTTTCAGGCTCCCTCAGAGCCGGTGTTTATTACCCTCAATTTGTTTCCCTCATTTTATGGAGCGCTTCCCTGCAGGCTTCCTCTGAGGCGTCTCAGGCAGGATGCTGACACCAGCACTTCTGCGGTTTTAGGGAGAATTGACGATGATAGCACCTTGAAGGTACTTGAGCATGGCGGCCTCCAGGTTTCATGGGATCACCTGTACCGCAGTGTGAAGCGTCCGAAAGTCATAATTCCCACTGGTCAGTTAAAAGATGTTAAGTGTATTCTGGCATGGGTCAGGAGGACTGAATGTTTCCCACTTCCTAGAGCAGTGATTCTCAACCTTTTTCATATCAAGGACCCTAATTTAGTACACATTTGGGCTGCGGACCCATATTTGATGAGATTTTGTCTGCCGGACCCAAATCTGAGAATATTTTTATTATTAGATATGATTTTATCCAGAATTCTGTGTTGTAGGTAGAGAGATAACAGTGAAACTATGATCAAAACAGTCACTCTTCTACATTCTCTAATTGTGTTAACTGCATCAGTTTGCTGAGGACCCCCTGGAACCCCCTCAAGGCCCCCTGGTGGTCCCAGACCCCACTGTCCTAGAGGACTTCAATGCAATCATCTTTGTTATTCTGTCCCAATTGTTCTTTGAAATGCTGTTATTCAGGCTCACCATGGGCTGCTGTCTCCAGTCTAGATCTGACTTGAATGAAGGTGTGATGTTTTAAAACGGGATGCTAGCGGAGCTTTCACACCCCAGCGTGCTCGAAAGGTGACAGCTATGGATCTGAGTGCAGCGCTCTCCGCTCTGATAACACAGTGACTCAGCCAGCCGTTGGACTCTCTCTGGGACTGATTGGGTGCACACACTGTGTTTTTAACTGAAATGGTGGTGAGGTGAATGAGGCGTCCAGCTCTTCTCCCACACAATACCTCACACTCTGCAAACCGACCTGACTGCTTTGGTCACACAACGATGATAATGATGATTGTATTGCTATGTTTATACCATAACTTAACACAAAACACCATTGATTCATGCTTTCGCAAATTTCACACAAACCATGGGCAACAATCGTAAAGCAGAATGATCTTTTCAATGTCCTCTGAAAGGGAAAAAAGAAAGAAAGATAGAAGCTATCATTCCAATCAGCAACTTTCCCTCCCTGAGCTCCTTGGCTGGCAAACATAAATGTCAGCGTTTCATTTCCTGAGGAGATGTCGTATCTCGTGGTTATTGAAATGCGGAAATTACAGCTCCTCTTAAATGTTCTCCTGTGTACAAAAAGGCAGCAAAATGCCAAAAACATTCATTCGTTCAGATGGATTGCCCCACATTTGTGGTTTTATAAAGGTTAGGGAGGCTTCTGGGTTGGCATGCGTCACTGCTTCTCCCTTATCCTCCCCTTTTTTGTCTGAGAGTCTCATTTTTATCTCTGACGACTATCTGGCTTCACTTCTATCCTCCATGTCACAACACAGATTCCCTCACATCAAGATATTTTTTCGTAATTGCTCAAAACTTGATTTAATCTTCTGCAAGTGTTTTTTGTCATTTATGCAAGTTAACTAATCCTAAACGCGATCTTCTTTTGTCTCGTTTCAGATATTCCGCCGGGCAGACAAAAACGGTGAGTAAACAAAATATGCAGCTAATTGGATTATACAGCTAATTAGAATTCAATCAAAATCTCTTTGAAGGAGTTGTTTGCGCCGCAGAAATGAGATGCACCAGTTAAAAGCAGGCACAACTCATTCAGATAGACATTTCATTATCTGAGGGGATTCATGCAGACTGTATGAAAAAGTTATTATTCAAAATTATCTCTCAGTTTTGTTGAGATCCTTGTTGAGATAGAGGACAGAGGATCTTCACATAAATAACCAAGGTCCATTACAACCGCATGTCTCTGGCTCTCTGATATAACTACATATGACAAAATGAACTCAGTCACTCTCCATGCCTTGCTCAGCTCAATTATATCCAATATTTAGGTCAAAAAAGAGAGGTCGGCCTTTATGGATACTATTGATCCCCGCAAGGTTTACATTTACAACACAATTTACAAGATTTGAAACATTTTTATTTACAACACTGCATGTGATTATGTGATTTCCTTGTCAGAAATGTTCAGTTGTAGCTTGTCGTTTGCTGGTTTACTCACTAGAAAGGGGAAAAAAACATGTTACCGACCCACTGGAGACATCCACTTAATGTAAGTGGATGCAATGTATTCCCACTGCAAACGTGTCAGTGGCACGTTTGGTTTTCCATTAACTTGATGAATTTGTACTTCAAAGGGGAGTTATTGGTAATCCTCCCCAAATCTCTTGGGGAAACACGGAGCATTCGGCTCTGGGAAGTAGTGCTGACAAACAGGCATTTGTATTTGCTCTTAATTTTTTATTCATGCATTGCATCCACAGTGTAATGGAATGTAAAACGCGATAAGGACGGTGATTAATACATGAGGTGTGTCTATGAAGGGGGGATGGTTTCCTCAGGAGTACAGTGAATATGGGTTACATAAGAGCAATATTAATGATGCCTACGTGAGCAGAGGTTGTTTAAGGTGGTTCGGGGTTTTCACTGAGTTATTTGGATGTGAAAACCCTTTGGTTCAACCATTAAAAGATGCTTTTTCTTTGGAGCTGCTGTAAAGAAAATGTAGAAGATAGAGGGGATTCATGGATTCTTCTCACCTCAAGTTGCGTCTCCTTTCAGGCGATTATTTTCTGAATCAGTAGAAAAACATAATGGCTGAAAGGCTGCATCTTCAAGAAAGCGCCACAAGGACGGGCATCATACCAGTTGTGACTAATGCTATTTTATTAGATATAGAAGATGACTGCATTTCAACGAGCGGGGCATTCATATCACGAATGCTATCATGCTGTTCTTTATTGCAAGCTTTTGACTAAAGCCTCAAGTAACTGATCCAGATTTTTTTTCTTTTTTTTCTCTCCACCCTCCAATCCCCCCCCCACACACACACACATACAAAAACATCAAAGCTTTTATTTTTCACTCTTTGTAGCAACAAAAAAAGAAGATAAAAAGAGGGAAGAGAAGTCTAATGCATGTTTGTGGTAGTTATCTTCAGTGTGCAGCAAAGCCCTCCGTGGTTCTCGACTAGCTCACTGAGTCGTGCGCCCTGGAAAAACCAGCCTCCTTCCAAGCAACAGTGAGTGGGCCGCCGTGATCCGCCTCGAGCGCTGCAGATTTACCACATAATGAGAGCTGGCCACTTGCCACGACACTCTATCCCTCTATGCTACTGTAATGAGGAATTTACATTTTCTTAAAAGCACAGTTGTATGAGTACAAGGATATGAAGTAGGAGATACTGTAAGCTTTCACCCGCCGGCCTCCCGGCATCTGTAATACATTTACGTTGCTGCAAACTACATTAAGAGCTGTGGGCTGCACTGGGGTCCTGTGGCTCACATGTAATGAGATGAAACTGATCAAGCGTGGTTAATGATTATAGTATTTTTCACTGCAACTTTGATTCATCGTCTGGAAAACGCATACTCGCACGGAAGCAAGACACAGGGTAAATCAGCAAGCAGATTTTGTCTTTTGAAATAAATGATCTTCAGTCGGAGAGCGATGCATTTGAAGTGTTGAGTGTGACAGAGGGGTCAGGGATTTCCCTTAGAAGGACTTTTCATAAGAGCGTCTTGACTTGAGCTGAATTCTTAATACAAGCAATGGGCTGAAAAATGATTTGCCAAGGCCATTGAGCGCTTTCTCAAGAATGTCACTAACTGCACTGTAACTGCAAGAAAAATCCAATCCAAGCAGTAAATTAACTCTATTACTGTACTTTACTTATTTATGTTATATATTTTCATTATTTTATTATTGTGTATATTTCATAAAAGAAATATACTGGCGTGAAACATTGAAGGTGAAGAAAATGATCGTGTTTAAAAAATATGATTTGAGGTGGCAAGTGATATCTGAGCGGGTGAAGGGGTTGAAGTTTGTTTACTTGCAGTCATTTAATAAATACTGTATTCAGTACTGCAGCAGAGTTATTTGGAGTGGATTGTAGTCTACAGCAGAAATCTCATAAGATGCGCTGAGGTACAAAATGCATGACTATAGCGCTGGATGGAAGTATGTGAAAATAATAAATCAATAGTTTAATGATGTTTTTGAGATGCAGACATTTAGCTGTAATTTCAGGCTAAAACCCATTGGCAACATATTGAAAATGATTCCATAATTTAATTGGTCCAAAGATTTTTGGCACCTGGAAATGAGAGCGCCATGTACAAAAAGTGCTTTAACCTGTACATACAGTAGTGAGAAACACAAATTCAAGTTGAAGCCTCAATTCACTTTGCTCTTTCAAAAGAACAATTCATAAGAAAGAAAGACCCATCCAATGTTTTACCTTCCAAAGAGATTTTAGTGCACATGCAAATAGTCATGTTTTTTTGATTCAACAAACATGATCAGAAATATTTTTTTTCTGGGTTGATGTTTTTTCTTTTAATCTATAGACAGTGCATGTTTATCCGACTGAACTGGATCGACACACACAAGCAGTCCGATCATGCTATTGTTATGTATTACGTATTCTCTTGAAACCATTGCATTGGTGGACCGTATGAATTATTGATAGCGCTGCATTGGTCTGGACTCCATTTTCGACCCTCGAGGAAAAGAGTTCCTTGAAAGATACTGACTTAATGCTGAGACAGGGACGGCTTTTATTTAGGTCACATTTACAACTGCAGTTTTATTCAGACTGAAGAGAGAGAATAGCAAGAAAGCTCCGTTGCATCTGTCCCGAAGAAACGGTTTATTATCAGTCTGAATGGCACTTTAAATTCCCCAACAGGGGTGTTGTATTGACTTGTCAGTCACAAAGCGTCTGGATCGATGGTCGCTAAATCTGCATCCTGTAATTAAAACTCTGTCTGAGAGCTGAATGTTGACCATGGTGACCAGCTCTTTTCCTCACGCAGGAAATCAGAATCACTTCATCCAGCAAGTAGAATAAATGCATATGATTTCATCTTATGGCATATTGACTATTCATGTTCTAACATTACATACTGACACATGGTGAAAGGACAGTGCAACACCTCACAAAGTGCAAAGGTAGTAGACAGTATATGTCACTCTATATGCATAAATTCAACATCCAGTATCTGTGTGCACTGAAGCAGAATGGCATGCACTGTGGTTGCAGCTGTAGAGGAGATGTAGCGAGAGCTGAGTTGTGCATTGGTCCACTGTACCATGAGCTAGTTACACTGAATTGAATAAGA
The DNA here is from genome assembly GCF_048128805.1 of Centroberyx gerrardi. NCBI lineage: Eukaryota > Metazoa > Chordata > Actinopteri > Beryciformes > Berycidae > Centroberyx > Centroberyx gerrardi. The sequence goes on from NC_136010.1 coordinate 8,455,053, forward strand.
TCGAGTGTGAAATGAATTGTGAGCATCATAGAACATAACAATAATTCCTGGAGCTGAAAAGTGTCATGATGCACAAAGTTATACCTGGTAATCTACAACAAACAGGCAGCCTGCGTCACTTCAGAGTGTGAAACCTGAAGCTGATGACTCTCAAAACTGCTGAGATGCTCATCAGACAGATTCCCTTCAAGATAAGTGGCTCAGTTGTGAACCCAGCTGAGTCATTCATGGTTCCTGGGGACCAAATCACTAACACCCTCAAATGGGACGAGAACATTTACTGTCTAATCGAGACGGCCCTATAGAAGATGCTTTTTTTTACGCAGCAGCTGAAGAATCTCGATGAGGCTGCATATTGCTGTTGTTGGTTGAACACCTTGTATCTCTAAAATGTCAACTTTTACGGAACTAAGAAAAGCAGCCTTCTTTTTTGCTTATTTTTCAGTTCATCCAATGTGTTTTTAAACGTTTTCATCAGCCAAAGGGTTATAGAACTTTCTCAACCCACAGAGGATCATGTAATCCTTTAATTTAAGTTAAAAGATGAAAATCACCAAAATTGGAGTTACAAGGTTTTTACCCCACAACGATGATATGCAATTCAGCTTGAACGCACAACAACACGCTACAGAACATGGAATGCATGTATGTAGAGTGATATGTGCTTTGTAATGTCATTTTACACTTCATATGAGGTCTCCAGTCCTGGTACCATGTGTCAGTATCCTGTGACACCATGTGAGTTGTGATATGTCTCTGCACCAAAGCCAGCAGGGCAAATTCCTGTACATTCTGATGAGGGGATTGGAGTTGGAACAAAGCATCTGAGGTGAAGCACATGCCTCACCTTGTTAGGAGAAACTGGCTAGATCCAGAATCCAAAGGGTTCCTCTATTGCTGCCCCTCTCTTTGAGAAACGATGAATGTTTGCATAATGTGCCATCTGAACTACACTGTAAGTTATTATATTCGGGCGTGTAATTGGGTGTGAAACAAAAACAAAGCAACTATGATAGAGAAGACTGGGGAATGAGTCAAAAGCACAACAGATTGTGTTTACTCCCAGCATTATGCGGAACGAGGCACAGTCGGCAGTGCGGGGAAGTTTGAGGAAAGAGTTATGGCTCTCTGTCTACTCCATTAGCTTCTCCTTCCAGCTGGACTACAACATAACCAGACCGCAGTAAACAACAAAGTTTGTCATCTTAAGGCCGTGATCCTTATGTTATGATCAGTGGCTTGTAGACAAAGTAACTTTAAAACAGTGCTGAACACTCTTCAGCTCTGGCAATGCTTGGATGTTAATTTTTGCCCAAAATCTGAAGCAAATCTCCTCATGAAATTTATCATTTTATAAATAAGCCTTTGCTGCAAATGCATCTTATCCAGAGCCGCCCACTTTGTAAGATGGCACCGAGTCAAAATTGTTCTTACAAACTTAACAGATGATATGATTCACCATTGGCTCAGGCCTATCAGTCTGAGCTGTGTTGCCTGGCGGGGATCTCGGAGCTGCGTCTCAAAGGGTTTCAGTGCTCGCAGAGCAAAGCAGGAGAAATCGGAGTGAGATCTCATTATCGTCCAAAGACAGCCTGTTAGTGAGCTCTGAGTACTCAAACCAGCCCTCAATCCCTGCTCCCAATTTCCCTGGGACCCTGCGGGCCGGTAGCTCACAGCCCCAGACGCTGCTTATCAGAGGCGTGCTGTGCTTACCTTCAGCAGACATGCTCACATGGCTTCATGTTTGTCTTCTGAGCTGCTGTAGACTGCAGAATGGCTATGGAATGACTGCAGTTTGGTTTATATGGGAACTGCATTTTTGTGATGATTATGAAATTGTTATTGGAGAAATGAAATGTACACAGAAAAATAAAGGTGCTAACTGGAACTGAAAATGGTTCTTTGGAGTGATGCCATGGAAGAACCATTTCTGGTTCCACAAAGAACCTTCTTTAAAGAACCATTTCTGCACTCCTTTGCTTAGACACCTGCATTGTGTTTTTGTTTATCTGCCCTTGTATAGCCTCATTTGCAATTGTACAATATATACTATGGAGGGGTTTGATTATTTTCCACATTTAGGCCATCACCCACCGTCCAATATCTAAGAATTAAGAACTTTTAATTGAAAGGTTCTTTGTGGAACCAGAAATGGTTCTTCTATGGCATCACTCTGAAGAACCATTTTCGGTTCCAGTCCGCACCTTCATTTTTCTTTGTGTAGGGGAAATTGAAACATTGGGTAAATTATTTTGTAGCATCAGTTCTCAGTAGTAAGGAAATGAGTCCAAGTCATCCTAATAGAAATAGGATTTCATATTAAAAATATATTTTGTGCACAGTTGTAGGTAATTATTTAGTGCAAAAGAGCAAAAATTGGATTTTCAGATGTATCGCATCATTAAACAATCACTTTATTGAATTCATGGAGCTAGGTGAGGGGAAGTGACTGTTACTGTCAATTCAATTTCATGAGAAAGACGTCTAAGTATAGTATATCACCCAGACAAATTTTCATGCTTGACAGAAGTTTTAATGCTGAATAAAAAAGACTTTGGGACTATGTTGATTGAGGTGAAATATTTTTAATTTGCAGCAGCGCCTTTGAGCTTATCACTGGAATTAATTTGGTGTGTGAATTCAACAGCTGAGAGCCAACTTGTTCCATTACCTTTAGTACTGGGCAATCACAGCAGTCCTAAACCCTCTTTAAAACTCAGTGAGGTGTAATTTTCTCTGGTCTGTCTCCCTCCCCCCTCTCAGACGATGGGAAGCTGTCCTTGGAGGAGTTCCAGTCGTACTTCGCTGATGGTATCCTCACCGAAGAGCAGATGCAGGAGCTGTATTACTCCATTGACAGGAAGCAGACGGAGTAAGCTCATCTGCCTTTGGGACGTCCTCCAACTCTGCTGCCATCTGTAGCCCCTCCTGCTCTCCCTGCCTGGCAGGGAGAAGTCTATACTTCACTTCAAAGGAGACGTGTTAATATTTTATAGAGAGCCTTGAATCTGGAGCGAAAACCCTGAGTTCTTACCAGGAGAGTTAGCGGCAGTCTGTTTGCTCAGTGATGAGCCCAAATAAGATTTAGAAATATGTAAACATATGTCACTGCCACCGGCTTACAGTTAAACTTGAAAATGATTTGTTAATGAATAATATAGTAATATAGTAATAATACCCAAGAGGGTGATCTGTAGTGTGACGATGGGCAACTGCTCAACTGTGATGAAATTGATATGAGGCATCACTGTGTGCCGTCGCCATTACTGAAATACCCATAATTACACTAAAGAACATTGTCTCAGTTGATATAGCTATAATACAATCGTTACCTATATACATACCTGTTATAACTGAAAAGTTTTCTTCAAATTAATATAAATGCATGGAAAAATAATAACATTATAACAAATAATAACATAAAAAATGTTATGGCATAGCAACCAATAAAACGCTACCAGCTGTGCATTATGGGAATTATCAGCACAGTTTGAACATGTCTTTGACCAATCAGATTGCTGGGTTGAAACCAACCACTGTATAAGCTGACGTAAATCACAATAATCAAATCAAATCCAAAAATGTTTTCATCTTCCTAGAGTAAATGTAATCTTAAGTGAATGTACAAATGAATGAAACAACACAAATGTCCAACATACAAGTTGCTAAAGCCAATTTTATTTCCTTGATAATTAGACTTCCAGTATGAATTTCTCCACAGTGCCCCAATGCCCAATCAAGTCAAGGCAAATACATTCATAAAGTGCTAAAAATGGTAATGCTTCTTTCTGGACTAGTCTAGATTAGTAGCAGACCACTCTATACACATAACCGCTTCACTCATGGAAATGGCTACCCTTTACAGGTCTTTGATAACAATATTTCAGGCCGCCCTATGCTCTCTGCTGCCATTAACATTTCTCTTTCTCTCCGTCCTCTTCCTCCTCTTCCCTCTCAGCAACCTAGACACAGACAAACTCTCAGGTAATTTCATCTGCTTCTTGCATGTTTTTCTTGACTGTGCTATCAACATCTCTCTCAAAACCTCTCAAGTTGTCCTTTGTGTGTCGCGAAGGCCCCAGGTTTTGTGTTTTTAGCTGCTGTTGTTGGCATCAGCTGTCTCTTAATGGCCACAATTCAAACCTAAGCATGCCCCAGTCTCTGTGACTCAGCGGATAATTATGGCATTGCCCAAAGTACTTCCATTCTAATTATTCCCATCAACTTCAGTATTGGTTTCTGCTGTCAGAGTTAGTTTCTCTGCTCTCTCAGTATGCTATCTTCAGGCACAAAGCATGCTGAAAGTGCTGAACGAACCTTGACACCATCTTCCTCCACCAGAATACTTCACTCCACACCTGGGAGAATACGTCAACGTCTTGTCCGCTCTGGAGAAGCTGAACGTCGCCATCTTGAAGGCCATGGACAAAACTAAAGAGGTGGGTGGCCACGACTCTCACCTTTATACCATCTGATGTCTTTAACCTTTGCACATTCCCGATGCCAAGCTGCTGTTGTTAAATTTTGGATGTCAAGAAAGAATTAAAATGTAGAAAGACAACAGCAAGCGATTATCCACTTTAATGGCATTTCTAAGTGTCCCTTATCCCACCCCTAAGGATTCGGGCCGGCTTTTGTTTGTGCCTCAGCTGTCAGTCTGAAACCCTCTCAGAGGCCTTTAGAGATCTCTCAGCTGTGACAGCGATATGAAAGAAAAGGAAAACGGCCCTGCATGACTGGCTCCTCCTGCTCCTGCTCTGGTTCGACTCACTGACACTACATTTTCACAAGGGCTCACAGGACTTTACAAGAACCGCGCTCTTATAATGGCCCTCTGCAACAAGAAACTGTGTGTCAGGTTTCTGTAATGGTTGGTATATCCAATATGGCAGCTGTTTGAATTTATAACACAGTTGTACAGAGACTAGGGAGGAAGTGTCTTTGCGATCCAAGACATAGAAACGTTTGGTTCTGTAATGGGTTTATATTGTCTAGACCTGCGTAGATTGTCTCATTTTCACAGCTGTGCAGAGGTAAAACAAATGAACATCTACTGGCTGGTGGCTGGATGCCAAGCTGAGTACAAAGCACATGACACTACATTATGCTTCCAAGGTGTTGCTTCTTTGTAGCTGCTAAGGAGCTCATAAGCACTCAAAACATTGATGTTGAAACTCTGTAGAAGCATATTGTAGTGCACAGTGTTTTCACTTTTTTTTTTTTTACAATAGCAAAGCTTATCCAGCATGCATTTGACGGACGGTGACGTGCAGAACGTGGCCAAGTTCAACGTCAGTACAAACAAGCACAAAGTTTTCACAATATCCCATTATGGCATGGTGAAAAATTAATATTAAAACAGCTATGGAAACTGATGATGATTGAACTGATATCATAAGATATTTAGGTCCCGATTTCACAAAATAACACAGGTAGCAGCTGGACGACTACGGACATCATCTCAACTTTCATAGTGTTATATTACAGTATTTCTCTACTCTATACAACGTCAAAATGTTTGCTGGGTTATGTTCACATTAGAATGCAAAGGTTCTATAAAGAGTACAGATAACTCCAAAAAATAACTCCAAACTCCAAACAACACATGAATCCAGAAGTACGCACATTCCTGCACGCAATATCTTGTTTTATCACCTTCTGATTGGAGCCAGTGGGTCATTTTGTTGCCTCTGTATGTCGAGGCCTTGGAGTTAAAATGGAGGTCACTGCTATTGAGGTCAAAGCAATCATAAAACAGTGATAAACCTTTACATTGTCACTGCCAGCATTTCCAAACCAACCTGATACAGTATCTCAAATCAAATCATCAGGCTCAGATTATGAATCACGTTAATCAGAGCATTGGAAATCCTATTTTGCAGCTCCGTCAAGCAGAACCATATACAGTATATTCCATACATGAGATTTAGCCGGGATTAAAATGGTCGCCTCTGACACGCACAGCGCATGAAGAGACTGTCTGAAAACTCGACGAGGCTGTAATCAGATTGTTTTGAGCGCACCGTCGAGATCAACATCAAAGAACTTACGCTAAGACATAATCAATAGCACAACTCACTCCTCATCGATCTCGCCTAACCCTCCATGTTAAGCCAACTGGCAAATAGTTATTTATTTTTGGCAGGAGAAGAGAATCAGGTGTGGACTGTGGACTGATAGAGGCCTGGATGTGGATGCAGACTCATAATGAGATTGTTTTCCGTGATACGCAGTGACTTTTTCCTCTTGTTTTAATTGATGTGCAGGGGGTCGGTATTAGTAATTAGAGCTGAACAATTAGTGGGAAAAAAATAAACTAAAAAATATAAACTTATGCAATTCCCAAAATGCAGAGGCTGCAATTAATTGCTTAAGAGAGAGCGGGGCGTCCAAAATGGATTTACAAACAAGGTGTTTTAGTGCTGCGGGTAATCTTTGGTCCATGAATCAAGTACAATATTGGTGAAAACCTTTCATCATACTCAAACTGACACTGACAAATATATTTTTTTAACAAATTACTTTTCTTTAAACAATTTTAAAGTTCTAAAAAATGTATGAGAAGAAAAAGATGATATGAATCGCAGTTAAAATCGCAATTGCAATATTCTGTCAAATAAAAGCAATTCGATTTTTTGTCAGTATCTTTCAGCCCTATTAGTAATGACAGTGACGCATTTGCCTACGTCTGTTTGAGTTCCCATGGATATTTTAGCTTGTATTTTAGTCTGTACACACACTCAGAGAGAGAGAGGGAGAGAAAGAGAGAGAGAGAGAGAGAGAGAGAGAGAGAGAGAGAGTTCAATGAACGTCGGGTGATATGACAATAACCAGGCTGACAAAAGCCCCCCAGCTGTCCAACTGACTTGACGTCAAATGTCCTCTACACGCAAAACACACCGCCACTTTTCAGCTCCTCTAATCTCATCCTCTTTTCTATTTCTTTCCCTCCCTCCCTCTCTTTTCGTCCATATGTTTTATTCTCTCAGGCCCACTCTTTCTTCTCTTTTTCTCGGCTTTATCACTCTGTACATCCATCTCCTCCGACATTGTCTCCCCACGTCTGTCTCTGTTTCTCTCTCACTCCCTTTCTCTTGATCTTTCTTGCTCTCTGTATCACTCTTGCCTTCCTACATCTCATGCATTTTTCATGTTGCTATTAGTCAGCCAAAAGGCTCTCTTTGCCCTGACGAGCAGTCGCACCTTTAACCATATTGAGATCAGCCTTGCTTATTCATGCCTTCACCTCAGCTATTGCTAAATCAAAGACAAAACTGATCCTAGAGCAGAGGCCATCAGCACTCATCTTTATGGATATAGGCAAAAATATGAGCTACACTTTGACATGAACTCACTTTTACATGAACATGAACTTTTAGGTTTATAACGCTTTAATAATGCTTTGAAACAGAACAGGAACAGGAAAATTGATTTATCCATGAAGGAAATAACAGACTATAATAAATAATTTTCTGCATTGCTGTAGCGCCCCGAGATAAAAAAGAATATATCAACTGTGGTGTTGCAGCTCTTCTGTCTTGAAGAGAAAGGGAGGAGGAATGAGAAACAGACTAAGGTTCATTACTCATGAAGTGCAGCGTGTGCTGCGGAGAGAGGAGAACACGTAGGCCAGGAACTGGAGGAAGAAAGGATTCCTATAAACCGATCCCACTGGTTGTCATTTTTCAAATCACCCATCCAATATTTCCCGCTGTCAATTTCTCTGAACTCTTATTTCATTGCACCACGGGGTGGGGAGATCCATTTTCCACAAAAAAAAGGAGCGGGCAAAGTTGTTTTCATCTGGAAGAAGACAACAAGAAAACAACAGCCGCTGTACTGAAGGTTACTGATCCACATCTCACAAAGACTCATTTAGCAGAGCGGTACCAGACATCCATGTATTATGATGATATCATCTTTCCATGTCATTGAACAACATCACCCTGTGTGCGATGCATTCATGAACGTCTGGTAATCTACACAATGACATTCTTGACGTCTCATATAGATGACTGAGGGTGCATGTTTGGAGCGGTTTATTCAAACTGGAGCGTTTACTGCTTTAGTTTGGTTCATTTGGGCAGGTGAGAACGATGCCATATAAACTCAGGTGGCACCAAATAACAGAATCCAAACCAGCTACAGGAAACAACCCCAAAACACAAGGTATTATGGGTACAAGGAAACAGATTTTGACATAACAAAATGAACTGAGGACAAACCACAATCTCGACTTATGCTCAGATTCTTAGTGGAAGTTCATTGATTCATGTGTTCATAACTGATATGAACACCAGAGAAGGTAAATTATGGGTAAATTAAGAGTGCAGACAAATCCATCATAGTTAGATTGTAATTGGATCTATTTTGACTCCCTCCTCACCTCATCATAAATGAGCTACTTGTCCATGTGACCTTTGTTTACAAATCCAGGTTCACTTGTAATTGGTCAGTGTGAACATAAACGAACCAGTTACAAAAATGCAACAAAGACCAAAGAAAACTAACTAGAGCTGTGATCGCGCCCTAACGTCCATAGATTAGGCCTGATGTCGTATGAGGAATAATATAGAATATTATTTGTTTTTCTCTCAATATTTGCATTACGGCTGATTCCATTCCTTCATTTTTTCCATCCAGGAGTATCAGGGTTCCTCAGTCCTGGGTCAGTTTGTGACGCGCTTCCTGCTGAGGGAGACCTCCACCCAGCTGCACTCCCTCCAGTCGTCACTAGACTGCGCTATGGAGGCTGTGGATGAGCAGAGCTGCACGGGGCAGAGGATACTGCAGAAGCCCGAGGATCTGCCCGTCCAGAGGGTGGCCAAGCGCCCCAGCCGACGCATCCAGAAGAACATGTGTCTCTCCCCGACGGACCCCTACTCCGGCATGCTCACCACAGGTAAACTTTGGGGGTTAAAATATTGTGAGCTCAGCTGAGAGCAGTAACAGCATGACAAAAGACTCTGAGCACCGAATGTGATGGAAAAGGGCTTTTGGCTGCCGTCAGCCTCAGGAGAACACTCACAGAGGTGCATAAAAAACAAAAAAGCAGCACTTTAAAAATACTGCTATCCAGACAGTCTGTGTTGCGCTGTGCTGACGTTGTGTTTCCTGGGTCAGGGGTCAGCGTGGAGCCAGACAACCACTGGAGCTCCCAGATCAACCGGCTGCAGCAGCTCATAGACAAACTGGAGTGTGAGGTTCGTATGAAGTTTGGTTGTTTTGGGCAGTTATATATGCCGTTATGTAGATGCCTTAATCCAAAGTTCCTCACTGTAAGTAAGTAAGCAAATCTTTATTTATATAGCTCCTTTCAAAACTGTAAAGTGCAGTTTACAAGAGAGAAAAATAGAAATAGTCAATATAGTCACCTCAAAAACCAAAGAAAGACAAAGTAAGGTGCAAAAGGCTCGAAGGATGGCACAAAATGGAAGAATTTAACCCACAAAAATATATTCGATTTTATTACATGATGCTCGTATAGTGCTCAAGTGCTGTACAAAACTGTGTCAAACATTTCGATCACATCTTCCTCAGTGTCACAAATAAGAAACTACCAACACTTAAATAGGCTCTGTTCAAACCCAGCTGGTATCTATTGACCCAGATAAGCAGTTCTAATTACAGGAACGGGAAATACATCACAGGACATACAAGCATTAGGCGCGAAACACCAAAATACTACTAATGCAAAGCAAGACAATGGTGTACAATCCACATCTAAGTCAAGAAAACATCAAGAATTACCATCCATGAACAGATAACAATTAAAGAAATCATTGGAAACCTCCTCATTCAACACATAGGGCTGTAAGGTTTTCGAATAGTAAATCCATTTACATTCCTCCCTTGGGTTGAATGAGGAACTACGTTGGTTTCCAATGCGTTCTTTAATTGTTATCTTATCCACATGACTACAGCAGCCTTACACTGATATGATAGTGTACTGGTTTTGTTCCAGCTTGGGCCACCCACATGTGCATCCACGGTACTATGTGTCATTATGAATAGAAACGCCTGCCAAAATGTTTCCCTTAAGAGGCAGAGCTGCTCTTTGCAAATATCAGGTTTTCCCCACAGAGGCTCAGTTGCTATAGACAGAAATGTCAAGCAGACCGTGTGAGTCCTACTTTCTGGTTGCAGACACACTGAGGTTGCCCTATGGGATCCAGCGTGTTGTCAGATGGGATGATTTGTACAAAAGTGCATAAGGATGTTGAGGCCAAATGTACATGCTGTTCTGCACTACGCATACTGAATATCATGCATAAGCTATCAGTCTCTTAATGCATACTGCGCTGCACTTGGACACTGAGTAGAGGTTTTATTGATGATGATGATGATGATGAGGCACAGCGGTAGCAAGGACACTTGATACTTCAGATATTGAAGTATCAATATCTGAGTGCTGCACCGCAACAGAGAAAATATATTCTACTCTCTCGTTGGCTCTCACGGATAAAATGTTTCCCAGTGTGTTGAATGTCTTGAAATATGATGAAGTGTTACTCTTATTTCTGCCTGTATGTGTGACGATGAGTGCCAGTGGCCTCTGGGCGCTGTACTGGGATTGGTTTCGGCTTTAATTCTGCAATTATTATAATTTAAAGCAACATTCATATGAAATTTTGGCTGAGCTATTTTCTCAGATTGGAGATTGGAGCTGAGCAAATAATGAGCTAGCCTGCTAACGTGCTAATTATTACATTTTCTTATCTTCGCCATGCAGAGACAAGAGCATAATAAAACCTCGCTTCTTTTCTCGGGGCTGCGCCGAGGCTGTTGGAGGGTTAATATGAATATAGCAACATCTTCCTTGTGAAAGCCAACGCTTTGTGACAGGCTGTAACTAGAGGCCATACTTTTCCTAGATTTGGTTCAGCCAGCTCTGCAGTTGGCGCTTGTTCTGCTCATGACTGACTGAAATATTTATGCCTCCATTTTCAGAGTCCGCATCTTGAACCTCTCAAAGAGGACACATTAGCGGGCACGTATAAATCGGTGAGTCCGACTTATATAGGCCCTCTCCTATGCCATCATGCTATCATATGTTTCATACGTTGTGGTGTAAGATTGTGTAAAATCTCTATGTAGAACAGTTGATGTAAATATAGTAACGGTGCTATTAACTGATGGATCAGACTCAGTGTGGATGCCCCATGAGTTTGTGTGATTTTTGCATTCATTTGCTTTACATGTGATATTCTAAACCTGGAAATCACTCACACAAATGCACAGAATATCCAACAACAAGCCTGTTCCATCCCCAAATTATTTCAACACAGTGTGATCACAAGTCCGATTGGTTTTCCTCCCCTCCATCTCCAGAACATTCTCCTGGTCCAGAGACAAATGTCTGTGAAGGAGAGGGACGTGGAGGAGTTTCAACAAGCTCTCAAGATCTACACAGACGCCACCAGCAGCCAGCCAAACAACCTGCAGTACGTCCGCCTCTCTGAGAGCCTGAGAGCCTTTGGGTCTCGCTGTAATATGATGCCAGCCACTTCAGATATCTGCAATTCTCCCAAGCATATGAGGCTTCCTGTCTCACTCTCCATCTCTCTCTCTCTCTCTCTCTCTGTGTTAGCATGTCAGTCCAGAACCTGCCAGACAGATCATGCTTCATCATGTACGAGTTCTGGCAGGACCGTCTCTCCTGGATGAGGTATTACATATTTACATATAACAGTTTAAAAACCTTTTATTGCTGAAGCAGAATTTGCTCGGCACACACTGACTGAGCTGTTAACAGACTCTTTCTCCGGCGTTATTGGTCTTGCTGGGAGGGAACTAGCTGTCCTCATTTGTTTCATCCCTTTCTCCCTTCAGCTACCTGCAGTCGTCCATCAGTAAGACCTTCCAGCGCTGCATTATCGACTCGCTGGAAGAGCCGGAGATGGTCTCCACCATGCTGCTCCCAGGTAGGAGCCATGATAGCAGAAAGAGTGTTTTCAGCCTATTGTTGTGCACAAAATCTCACACATAGCCCCAAAACTCGCAGCAGTCGTGCATAAATCAGTTTGTTTTTAGCTTTTGACGGATTTGACGACTTTGAATTTGTTTTCTGTGTGAAACCTTTTTTTCAAGTAGTGATATGTACAGCTCAGTGAAATGGTGGGGATGAAAAATATTAGCATGGCCTAAAGCCTAGTGGAAAAATACTGTTGTTTTGAAGTTGTTTTGTATACTTAGTACAAAGAATAGGGCTTTTTAGTATTTCAAAAAAACCAAGGACTACAATCGAATATGAAATGAACTGAAGACCTTAGTGAAAATCTTTTGGGGGGAATCATTTTCGGACGCATTGCTTTATGGGTGAAATGTCCTTTTAATATTAATGTGTACTGGAGCTATTCACAATGAATTATAACCTTTAGAGGTTTACTGCTTTGGATGAATACTGAATGAAGTTACCTTGCTTCTCTGCCCATAGTCAATACTCATTTGTTTGGCTCGAGCATAGAGCATAAAACATTGATTCTTAATTATTATTTCCCCTTCACAGCTTCTTGGTGGATTATGAACAACAACTGACAGGGGCAACGCTGCTGCTATTCAACACAATAAAAGTAGGAGGAAAAGGAGATTGTATTATTGTTTTTGCTTTTGTTTTTTTGTTTTGTTTCTAATGGTTTCTTTATCTTCACTTTTTCCTCATGGCATGACCGGGATTGTTTCTGCAACACTGCGCTGTGCTGTTATTAAAAAAAAAAGTAAAGAATAACTGACTGCTTAGCTGACTCAGTCAACAGACAAACAAACAAGAATCTTGGAGAGAAACAATTGAGATAATGCAATATTTTTTGTGTTATTGAAATCCGTGCCATTGTTAATTTCACAATATTGGCACATTTCTTACGAATCATTTATTATTTCTGATTTGTAAATAGAAATGCAAGGGGAAAAAAAAAAAGATAGGCCTATTTGCATGATTTTCTTATTTCTCAGTGCTAGTTTATTTCCATCTGAACATCTTAGAATAGATAAATAGCGTCACCGATGCCACACAGATAGAAATACATGAACAGCAACCAATCTGTCCATCCATCCATCCATCACTCGTTCTTCAGTACAGACAAAAGCAGAAATAGCGGTATAGGGTTAACCTGCATCTTCCCTTGTTCTCTCTGTGGTATTGTGCAATGTTGTCTCCTTCAAAGCTTCGCTACCAGGCATCTTTATACGCTGATGGGTTCGGTGGCTGTTAGATAGAATGTAGTGATGAACAGTAATGGTCCGCACCTAAACTTTGATCATCCGTGTGTCACTCCTGCACTTTAGTTAAGTACGAACCATGGACCTAATAGTTTGAATTGAAGAACGGACATTTATTGTATAGATTCTCTATTGAAAATGTAGGATTTACCAGCTGTCACGCCCAGTGAGGAGCTGCACTGAAGTGCAGTGAGACATTAGCGGACGATAACAATTAAGCAAATAATAATAAAGTGCAGATTGCCGATACTGTTATTCTAGAGATAAAATGAAACTTAAAAGCCATTATTTTACATTTACAGTGTCTATTCACACGAGTTGTTTCATGGTACACACAAATAGAAGTTTATATTTTGTGTACGGAAATTAAGCAACAACTGTTATGCATAATGACATTAGAAAGTCTATTAAGAACTTGTACAGTAGGTAGGGCTAAATGAAAGATGTCAGATGTAAGAAATTGTTATAGAAAATTGGTAAATGTATGATAGTATATTAGGCTTTGATTGCTGTGATGTGGGGAGGAATGAATGTGTCCACTCTCTTCTTTGTAAGTGTTTATCATTTCTTTTATGAAGAATATACAGTTGTTATGTGGATGCTATGTTTATTTTCTGGCATGAAATAAAGTTCATGATATGATTGTTTTGGCATCAGTTATCCATCTTCTCCATTTTAAAGACAAGTGCATTGTTGGTAAATTGCGATATAATGAAGAAATCGTAGATGAAATATACTGTACTAAAATGGTAAGAAAGAAAATGTTCCTTGTATTGAGCAGCCACCTCATGTTTACATTTATTACTGTCTCAGTTGGCTGCCTCTATATGTGAAGAAGGTATAGTAGGAACACACTGCCTAAGGGAAATTTATCAGCTGTAATAAATGATAGGTGTTTTCTTACTCTAAAGCTTTTTTAAATTGGATATACCAGAATCCTATTTCACAACAGCCTTCAAAGAAACAGATTAAAAAAAACCAGCAACAACCCCAGGAAATAATTTCCCTTCTCTCCCTTCTGGCTGAATTAGGCTGACACTTTGAAATCCTCTGTAAATATATTATTAATAAGTTTGTAATAGCAGCTGGAGCCTTTAGAAAAAGACTGGACAAATATAAAAACTGGGGAATAATTGCAAGACCCTCCATGTTGAATCTGGGGCAATTAGCTGGTTCTTCCTCTTCAAACCCAGTGGGTTCTTTTAGCTGATTCCTTCTCCTCAAACACAACTCATGTGAAGCAGCTCTGACCTTGGCCAGACAGCGTTGACAGTGTTTACACAGAAAGTTGATGCAAGGCGGCTCAGGTCAAAGTTTCCACCCCGACAGCTGTTGGTGCTGACAGCTCACATCCACCGCCAATATGTGCAATATTATTAGTGTATCCACATTTGGTAACCATTTATTCCAGAGTATTAACCTGTGCATTAACCAATGAAAAAATAGTGTGAGTAGTACACTTTTAATACTCTGTTAGTACTTCTGTAAGTGAAAATTTCCCGAATACATTATCTACTTACCACACAAACCACATTATAAGGGAGATTTAGAAGTACTAACACAGTATTGTTGTGTACTTATACTACTTACTCATAAGTGGATACAGGTTAATACACTGGAATAAGGCCACTGTAAAGTGTTACCCCACATTGTACTAGATGAAAGTGTTACTCAGGTCAATTGTAATTAGTAGATGATAATATACAAATGACATTAACTTACATTATGATGCTATTAATCGTATCAGCTTAGCATGGAAGCAGAATCTACTGCTGTTCCAGAAGGCGTTATTTTGAGATCCAGCCTGACGCTTGCAGGCTGGTTTGACCAGATTCCCCCTCCCAGTGTCTCTCTCCCCCTGCGAAGATAAAGGGATCTGTTCCACTGTGATGGAAACTGTAGGAATTGTAGATAGCGGAGGCAGGAGGCCTGGTACAGCTGCAGTCTTTCACGGCGAGAAATTCCTCTGCCTAATCCTTCCCCACTGCTATTTTCTCCTCACTGACAGTAGGATTTCTGCGGGGATGTTGGGCCCAAAACAATTGGCAGCTCTGTGGGCTATAAAAGCTACTGTGTATGTTCTACTATATAAGCATCAAGCCTCAAGTCAGGGCTGCCTCTCTCTAAGAAATGTATTTTCTCTGCTACTGTATGTATGTTTTCAATGCCCCAAGGAAAGGATAATGACGGATGTGGCCCACCATTATAGGTGATGCTATTTTGTGCAATATTTTGGTTTAAATTGCTCGGCGAATAGTCCATCTCCACAGCAGACCGAGCAGCCACTGACTAAGTGTAAGGCGGACATGCGAGAAGGCCAATCAATATGCTGAGGAATTATTGTGCCATTTGTGATGTTTGGCACCCATCCACAGACAAGGCTTTTCCCTCCACAACGTTAATGCACCCTGAGTGTCATTACGCAGCTGTTTGATTAATTACGGGTCAATTTGTGTGTGCATGTGCATGTGCAGAGTAAGTGGTAGTAGTCAGGGTGTGTGTGTATGTGTGTGTGAGAGAGAGAGAGAGAGAGAAAGACAGAGAAAATGGAGAAGAAGAAGAGAGAGAGAGAAGCGGCGTGTGTGGAGATTGGGAGACATCAGCAGAGAAATCAGGGTCAACTGTCAGGGCGCATCGATGCTGAAGGGAAGTCAACCCAAGCAGAAAGGCTGCGGACTGATTCCCTGAACAAGTGGGGGACTGCGACACACCCACACACACACTCACGCACGCACACTCACACACACCAGTGGCCAGATTTGTCATAAACTAGGAGAACAGAAGGATGGATGGAGGAGGGAGGGGGTGGGAGCGTGGTGAAGAGGTTTCAGAGAATGCAGCGATGGGTACAGTGATGTGTCTTCTAACGTTTACAAGGCCGGCTTAGTGACAGCTGATCAAGGAAGGATTATCGACAGCCCAAGGCACAAAATATATTTGTTGAATTAGAAGGCGTTTGATCTGTCTTATCAGATGGGCTCCGCTGCAGAGTTTTCATCGGTTACGTTTTGCTGCGGCAGCCTTCAGCGGATGACACAAACATAAACGGAGGAGTGCATCTGCTCACAAACAGAATAATTATCGAGCTTCTGAGATTCTGTACATCTCTGAATAAAGCAGAAACGAAGACTTTGAGCATTGGGAACTATTTGATAAGTTCAAGTTCCCGGTGGAACTAGTTTCAGTACAGATGGGGAAATTTCTCTGCCATTTACAACACATAACAAACTTCAGTGCAGCAGCAAATAAATAAATGAAGAAGTTACAGAAAAGGCATAATTGTATTTAGCTGTAAGAAAGGCATTTCCAATACAGTAATCTCATCATCATGGTAACAGGAGTCTTATGGAGTTATTCTATTAGATCAGCGAATGGCTTTGTAACCATGGAGATGCCAAAAAAAAAAACATAATTGTGTCTCTGTTTAGCGAGCCTCAAAGATGGATGCTGATCTGGGATCACCAACAAATGACCCCTGGATAATGTGTTCATTTGTAACCGAAGGGAAGAGCTGATTATAGTTCAGCAATTATATTCGGAGGCACTTGCTGAATTCTGTGCTAGACAAAAACACTTGACTAACAACAGAGTAGTTGAAGAGGTTCAAGAGCAGTTTAACTACCTGCACAACGTTTGGCCTCTTAAACTGAGGAGAGAAATGGAAAAAGATGGAGGGAAAGGTGACGAAATGCAGTAGAAAAGACGTGGAAGCAAAGATGAAAAGAGAAGAGAGTGAGGGAGGTAAAATAAACGCAATTTGCAGCAAGAGTCATCGTGGAGGGATAGAGCGGGGATATCATTAATTTTATCAGAAGGGAAATGGAGGTGGTTTCGGGTGGGGGAAGCGTAATGAAAAGAATGATGAAAAGAAATACGGAACAGCGAGGAGTGCAGGGTTTGGGAAGAGGAGTTGGAGGTTTCTTTGAAGAGTGGAGAGACGGTAAATTGGCACAGTGAAAGAGGCTGCAATAAAAAGAGGAGGAGAGGAAGAGGGGATGATGAGGAGATGAAGATGGAAACCCAGAGAATGACAGAATATAGGATAGTTTTCGAGGCAGAGGGCAGGTGAAGCAAGAAACAACAAAACAAACGTATGCACAAACTGACCTCTCTATTAGAGCTGAGAATGGACGGAAAAAAGAGAAAAGGATGCAGAAAATGTCAACCTTTAGAAAGGGAGATGTAGACAAAACCTATTAACAATGTATCAGTTATCAGTGGAACAACCAGAAGAGACGCACTGTGCTCAAGAAATTGTAAACTTAAAAGTGCCTTTCATGCAAGGGAGCAAAATATTTGAAGACCAGACGGCTCTGATGTTCTGCTTCTCTTCAGGTCTTTAGAGAAAACTGATGCTCAGTGATAAAAGATCCATCATGAAGTTGTTACTGTCTTTCTCCATTTATAAACAGATTGCAGCGGCGGTAAAAACAAAGAGATATCCATCATAGGAAAGCTTTTGAAGGAAGAGTGGGGGCAGATGGATCAGAGGGCAAGAAAGGTGAAAGATGAATGGGTGGGGAGAATGGAAAGATAGACAGAGATTGGCTGGTGAAAAGAGAAAGAGAAGAGGAGGAGATGAAATGAAGGAGAGTGAAGGAGACAACACAAAAGAGAAAGGAACGGGCTGTAAAATGAAATTAGAGATACTAGACAGCTGGAAGTGAGGAGAAAGAGAGAAACACAAAAGAGAACCATAAACAGCACCAAAAATAAAATAAAGGAGAGAGAAAAAACTGGGAAAAGGTTGAAAATAAGAATAGAAAAAAATAAGAATAGACACAGTACCACTGACAGGTAGAAACCAAAGGATATGAGGAATATTATAGGTAAGGGGAATATAATGACAGACAGATGACTGGCAGTGGGAGAGATGAGATGAATTTAGACAGGTGAAGTCAGAAGAAATAAATACATCTTGAGCGAGGGATGGGGAGGGGAGAGACGAAAGACAAGTAATTGGTGAGAAAGAGGCAGAAAAACACTGGGATCCATCTAGAAGAATGGGAGAAAGAAGAGGAAGGAAGAAGAGGATCCTCAGGTAAAAGACAGTCTTATGAAATGGGTGAGAGAGAGAGAGAGAGGGAGAGAGAGAGAGAGAGAGAGAGAGAGAGAGAGAGAGAGAGAGAGTTAGAGAGAGAGAGATTATGATGAAGGAGGTGCAGAAGCCATGGAAGCCTCCAGGCTTTATTTCAAAGGACATCTTTAGGCCAGAGAGGAAGAGGCGGTGGAGGTGAGGTCAAGAGGTTGCCAGGTGGGAGGGAGAGGCAGAGGATGGCAAGAGGGAGGATTAGAGGGAGGCAGAAGAAGAAAATATAGACAAGAGCACAGTGGAAGGGTAGAGAGTGACGAGCGAAATTCGGGAAAATCTGGAGGAACGTCATTTTGAAGGTGAGAAACAAGAGAAAAACAAGAAACAAGAAACAAGAAAAAAAAATGAAAACATGAAAGCTAAATCTACTGTTACATTGTTTTGTGGTCATGCAGATCACAGCCATTTGTGGAATACTGTAATGCCTGAGTCGATTCTGATTCTGACTCTTTGTAATGGAATTGATGGAATCGATTCTAAATCAATTCCGATTCCAAATGAAAATCAACAGAAATATTTAAGTTGTACAACAAAGCGAATTTATTACAAAATGGTACAAAACTTGATACAAATGTTCTATAGTCTGGTTAGCTCAACGAGTTTTGTAGCAACTGTCCAATTGATGAATTAATTAATGTACAATACAAATGTGTTTAAATTGAACAGTTTCTTTGATTCCAGAGTTGGGAGTCGAGATTGCAACAGGAGTCAAATCTAATTCCGTTTATTAGTAGAATCGATTCTCAGAATGTGATGGAATCAACAATCGAGTTTTTTGGAATCGACTCTCCACCCCTAGTATTAGCATAACTTAAAAAGACCTGGAATAAAATCTTATTTGTGTCTAAAATCTTATCAGTACTATTTCCAGTATACACAGTTCAATCCGAGCCTCAGGTGTCCTCCTCCTCTGAGGCGTCTCAAGGTTCTCCCTCTCCTTTCCTTTGTTCACGGGGAAGGTAGAGAGCACAGACAGCATCGCGTGGGAGAAGACCCTGATAAAGCACCTGCCCTCCTGGGGTTCTTGGGACCTGAGCTTCAGGGCTGCTGGGTCCACTTTGTGAGGGTGGACCAGGAGTCACCAGGAAGCCAGCAGTAGACCTGGAGCCTGCTGCAGGGACCATCAGAGCCAGAGGCATTTCCATCAAAGCACATAGTAGTCATTCTTCTTCACATGTTCCGGGGTGAAGGCTGAAGTGAGGCCGTATTTGGAGGATTCCTCTGTGGCAAAGCTAGGTGAACAGGTTCGATTCTCCAGTGAGGCGGCAATAAAAGTGCAGAAATGGACTGAGCAACAGCTTTGTACTTGCCAAAACTTAAAGGATGGTTCCTCGAGTTAGACTGGTACATCTGGATCAGCCCTCACTGCCTGCATGGCCCAGCTTAATGGGAAACACAATTGGTCATAAATGACTTCCATTTAACTGATTACATGCCTTTCTTAAAACATGAAATCATAATAATAGGAAATTTCATCATTCATTTGAGAAAAATAAAAGAGGAAAATATCACATCTGAGCTCAAACACAGAGCAAGAATGACTTACTTATCCCAAACATTTGGCAAAGAATTAACCATACAGCCCAACAGATTTCCAACCCACCCACAGCTTGCTGAGATTTTGCCACACTATATCTGCCACAGTCTGTTTGTATATATTTATTTGTTTATTCATTTATATAATTATATAATTATATTAGATTATCCAAACAGCACCGACTTGTCTGAAGACTACGCTTCATTGTATGAAACAATACAGTGTGTCACAAATGACATAATCGTCATTTTTTTAATAGCTGGATTTGCAGCAGCAGCAGCCTCCCTCCACCCACAAGATGCCTCAAACTGTGATTAGTGTAAATAATAGAGTAAATAGTATGGATACGATCTTATATGCTTTTAAACAATAAAATTTTTTTTTTTTTTTAGAAACAGTAAATGTTCCTGACCTATCCTTTTTAAGAGAACACATTTCACAGCATATTACAATAGGCTATACAATATAATGACTGTAATTTACACTGTGTGATTAAGTAAATTATTTACCCAACAGACATCGACCAGTCTATCAAGAGATGCCTAAGACTTTCATTATACATTCTGTAAATTGTATTGTTAAGATATGTTCATGATTTTAAACAATAAACTTATAGGGATGATAGTGGGTTATGTGAAGATGATGCATTTAACAATTTAAGTTTGAATGTAACTGCTTTAGGGCTACATCATATTACAGCTCAACCTGCATTTAAACTCTTCAAGGTTTGGAGTAATGACAATGCAAGTCTGCATATCGAATTGAATAAAACAAGCTCTGAAGCCAAGGGCATCATCATTCAAAATGTAACAGTGTGTACATTTTGAATGTGTGTATTGTATAAATCAATGATTCCCAAAGTGGAGTGGCTCCAGGCAGTCTCCAGGTAAATTAAGGAATAATTACATTTTGGTATTATTTAATTGACTAAAAGGTAGCACAGCGAGAGACTAGAATATAAGAATTCAGAAGCTTCACTCTCCCCACTGATCTCCATCTACAGTATAATGTCTGTAATGAATGACAAACAACAACAAACATCTCCTCAGATTGTGGTCCCTATTACAAACTCTTAACAAACATTGGTCTGTGGTGTAACATATTTAGGAGTTTATTTATTTAGGAGCATCACGTGTTGGCTAAACTACGTTGTACTAGAAGTCGCCATTGTGTAGTGCTACTGTGTCTTTAAAATTTCCCATGATCCTCCTCCAAGGTTTTGCTCAAGAACAACTTAAAAACATCCATGCTAGTTCCTAAAAGTCAATACTGTAGCGACGAAGCAGCAGCATTTCTAATGATTAACGTTATGCTACGAAATCATTTACACTTCTAATTTGCACCGTTATCGTGAATGATATTTATCCATCGGCCTATATAGCTTTGGGTTCCTCCTTGTTACATCCGGGCATTCAGAAGGCTTGCACTCTGGGCTACCAGCAGAGAACGCAGTTTCTCCATCTCGCGCCCAGGGGAAAGTCCCCGGACACGCGGCAGAAAGTGCTCTGGGTGAAACCAGCGTCGGCCTGCGCTCTACCGCAAAGAGCTGAGACGTTCACATGAGCAGAGCTCGGAGATCGCAGGTCGACTTTGTCAGTGTGATAGATATGCAAGTAGGCAGCTACTACCGCATGAACAGAACGGGGCTCATTCTCGGAATGCACATTTTTGCATACGAGGAAGCGGTACAAATGGTAACATATCAGGAGGAACTTTGTTGTCAAAAGAGACACATAAATCCCCCCCCCCCCTTTTTTTTTTAATCACTGATACTACTCCTACTGTTACTGCTGTTGCTACTACTACTGCTAGGCTACTAATACGTTATTCTTCCGCCAAGCAATATAGTTCTTGAGTGGCTGAACATATATAGTGGTTGCTAAGCGACCCGACACGTAAGTACCGATGGAAGTTGGGGTTTTCGGTTGACGCACAGATATTTAAATTAACTGTCATGCGGTCACAGGTGTGCGTTTACCAGCCATTTTACAACGGCTACCAAGGTGAGTCAGCCAATCACAACTGTGACTTGAAATACATTTATATTTACATCTATCCCCCATTCTTATTTCACAGTGTTTAGTTGGTAAAGTGCCAACCTCAAATAAATGAGCTCTCATTTGAAATGTGTAAAGGTCGCCATCTAGTGGGTGTAAGTGTGATGCGCAAACTTGCCATGAGAGTCATGAAATAAATTCAGCGCAAATGAACCTAGAATTTGTATATAATATTTAATTGAATTGCTGTCCAGAAATAAATGACCCAACTTCATTCACTTTTGTCCATTTGAAGGGATTCATTCCAAGCTTTTATATAGGCTATCAACTTTGGGAGAATAAGAAAAGTTAGTCCTAGTTGATGTCTATTGTTTAATATTTCAGTAATACAATGATTATATCCACTTCTAAGTAAAGGTCTTCTGATAGTGAATGCCAGTAAAATTCCATAGTGAGTTTTACTTGTCAGCGCAGGTGTCACATATTTCAAATTGTGGATATTCATTTTGGAATGAAACTCTTCATGTTCCTTAAAAGCTCTTAATCTATCAGTTGACCTTTCAATATGGCTGTTAGAGTGCCAGAAAGCCAAGACAAGGGATTAATAGGGGCATGAGCACCCTAGGGTTTTGCACTGGAATGCCATACCAACATGTCTATTATCATATCCATACCAAACTGAGCTGTGGACAAAGCATGTTGCAAAATATTTTATTTATACAGTGGAAAAAGCATCACATCAGTATGGAAATTTGATATAGAAGGTGATATAGAATTATTATTATCATTATTATTATTATTATTATTATTTACCTCGCCCACTTTATTATTACAGGCATTCTACATTGTCCACACTGAATAGGGCCTTTTGGTACTCCATTTTCTCTTGGGTGTCACCTTTCTGCATGAGAGGGAAAGAACAAAGACGCTTGCTGTTCCACTCTGAAACCACCAGGGGGCGCACCAGCCTCACATCATCCTTGGTAAGACACGCTCACATCAAAGCACACACACACACACACACACACACACACACACCGCTAGATTAGGCAGCGCACAAAAAAGATGACAGCGTCACACGGTGGCCCCTCCGAACGCTGCCAATGACCTAGTTCCACCTCTGAGCTATCCCATCATTCAGTTGGGGTGGGCGTAGGCTCAGGCAGCAGCATCACGACATCAGGCTCCACACAAAGGTCCACCTCCTCCCTGCTCCAGTGTCCTGGAGAGATAGAGAGACACAGACAAAGAGAGAGAGAGAGAGAGAGAGACAGTGAGGGTCAGATCCGATACAGTCTGCAACTGAAGAGGAGAGAGAGAGAGTGTGTGTGTGTGAGAGAGAGAGGGAGAGCTGGTATGAGGGCAGGGGGAGGGAGAGAGAGAACCTGTGTCAGAGAAAGACCGTGTGTGTGAGAGAGGAAGACACACACAGAGAGAGAGAGAGAGAGAGAGAGAGAGAGACTGAGGGATACAGAGAGAGACAGCATCAAGAGAGAGACCGGGTGTAAGAGAGAGAGAGAGAGAGAGAGAGGGAGCGAGCGTGTGTGTTTGTGTGTGAGAGGAAACCGAGGCAGGAGGAGGAAGAGAACATAAAGGAAGGAAGGAAAAGGGGACAGGAGGGAGACAAGACAAGGGGGCACCCACAGAGAGGAGAGAGGATGGCCGAGCCGGAGCTGAAATCACGGAGCAGCCGGGAGAGCGTTACCAAGGCGGTGAGCCAGGAGAAGATGGGGGGTGAGTACACAAACAGGCATACACACACACACACACACACACACTCCGGTAGACACCACATGGTGCAGGGCTGCATTATTCCACCATGCGCTCCAGCGAGGCATGATGCAACACTGCCTGATGCAAAAGTACATGCCAGTTGACGTTGCTATAGAGATGCATCATGGCGAATGTGGTGTGCGTGTGATGCACAGGCTGGCAGTGAAGTTTAGAATGAGGAAATGTTCCATGCGTGGTTATGGGGCACAAAAATAGACCGACCATCCGGTTAACAGAGCTTGTAAACGCACGTATGACGAACACACACACACACACACACACACACACACACACCCATACGATCGCACACGCGTAAATACACACACATCGCTGCTGTTTTTAGACGATAAATAAGCACACATTCCAGCAAAGCAATTCCCAAACAAGCCTTTCAGGTCTGACTTTACCTGATGCTGTGCCTGCCTCAGAAAAGAGAGTGAGATGTAAATGAAGGCGTTAACATTTCAATTCTTGAAAAACAGGTTTAAAGATGCCCCCGGGCCACCAGCCTAACCTTGTGCACTTATTACAGTCCACATCACAAATATTCCTGGCTGTTAACACAGAACACACAATGCATCCGTTCTTTGCTGCTTGAGGCGTGACATGAAAAAATGGTTTTGTGTTTTGTGGTTCCAAATCATTTTCTTGTCCTACAGCATGTGGTTTCACATATAGCTGTGTATGGCGTTATGATTTTGTATTACATGGTTCTGTTGAAATGAACCGGTGACTAAATTGTTTCAACAACAAAGACGAATACTTAAGGGAAAAGCCAGGTGGGAATGTATGCTACCATGTTGAGTATATTCTCCCCTTTTTCTTGCGAGCATCTCTGTCAGTTCGGCGACATTCAAAGACTACACTTCAAATGTGAAATTGTCACGGACGATCCTTGTCTTGATCTTCTTCTCTTGGTCTGCTGTCTTCTCCCTCCTCCAGCAGCTGAGGCAGCCCCAGAACAGGACGGTCTGATCACGGAGAAGCCCCCGTCTCCGTCCACCCCTATGGTCCCAGCCGTCGCCGTCGTCGCCGCAGCCGCAGCCGCCACCCCCACTGACGGCCCGCCCGCCAAGGGGGGCAAGATTGAGCTCAAACGCAGCATCACCCTCTTCAACGGCGTAGGGATGATCATAGGCACCATCATCGGCTCGGGCATCTTCATCACTCCGACCGGCGTGGTGAAAGAGACGGGCTCAGCTGGGCTCTCCCTGATCGTGTGGTCCGTCTGCGGAGTGATATCTACCATGGGCGCCCTGTGCTACGCCGAGCTGGGCACAACCATCACCAAGTCGGGGGGAGACTACACGTACATCCTGGAGGTGTACGGCGAGCTGGCGGCCTTTCTGAAGCTGTGGGTGGAGATGCTCATCATCCGGCCGTCGTCGCAGTACGTGGTGTCGCTGGTGTTTGCTACCTACCTTCTGAAACCGCTCTACCCAAACTGCACCGTGCCCGACAGTGCCGCCAAGCTCATTGCCTGCCTGTGTCTTAGTGAGTAGGGGGGCTTACCCTTCAAACGGTCACACACTGACACGTCCAAAAACCTGTCGAATGCCTGATCGCATGCACTGAAGCTGAAGTGTTTTGCCAATCCTCCATTTGTCCTATAGTCTGCAATCATTCTGACATTAGGTTTATAGTCTTGATAATCAGGTATACTCATCCCAAACAATAACTATGGAGAGATGTATTCCCTTTCTCTCTCTACAGATGACAAATCATTTAAGATGCACTTTATCTCAAGTGATTAATCCCTAAATTCCTGACAATACTCTCCTTCGTGTCTCTCCACCTCCTGTAGCCTCACTGACGTTTGTCAACTGTATCAGTGTGAGAGCGGCCACCAAGGTCCAGGACTTGTTCACGGCCTCCAAGTTGCTAGCCTTGGTCATCATCATCCTCTTCGGCTTCATCCAGATTGGCACAGGTAAGTCCCACTCACTCACAGACGGGGAGACAGACTCTCCAAAGTCTCTCAAAAGTAAAACTCAAGCACATCCAGGGATCTATGTAAAACTCGATGTCAGCCAGCGGTCTCATCGTCACTGTCCACAAAGCACAAAGAGACCAGAAGTAGGTTATCACCAATTTAGTGTGAATGAAAAAGTGATTATTGTGTGAAATATGTGTGGCAAGAGTTTTGTTCTGTCTCTAATGATCAACAAATTATTGACTGAGATTAATGAGTGCAGCCAGGCAAATGGGCCTCTTTTCAGTTTGTTAGCACAGTAGCTGAGTCTGAACACAAGGCCTGTCTGTCTGCAGCCATGTGACTGCGCGCCTGTGCACATGTGCATGTGTGCGTGGATATGCAGGTGTGAGAATGTGTGTGAGAATGGGTGTTTAAACAGGTTCTCTGTCAATTGCTATGCTGATGCAACCTTTCTAGCTGAACACTAAGCTGTACTCAGCGTAGATTCATCGCTTACATGAGCCTCATCTGTACAGTATTTACAGATTTATCTAATAAAATGTGATTAGAAGAGCAGCAATGTCAGGGAGAATAAGGGAAAATGATGATACATGGTCATCACCACAAAAAAAAACAAAATTATTTGCATAGTTCATCCTTACTGTGAATCAAATAATATATACTATCATTGCCCCAAACATGGAGAGAGACAGCCACTGCTGATGTGATTCATATACACAATGTCAGCTCCATATTAAATAACAACAGATTTTTATGCATTTGAATAGAAAATCACCTGGAATAGCAAAGCAACTGAACTGAATCAAAACCAAGTCACTCCATCCAGAATAGAACAGCGCGGGAAGACAGCGTGGCCATCTTTTGCTCCATGCTACATCTGCTGCTCTCCCCTTGTTAGGCCACGCCCACCACCATTGTGCTCCACACTGCGTTGCCATGGAAACTAGGCGGCAAAGCTTGCCGGCTGTTGTCGCGCTGTGTTCTTTCAGAGCTCCCGAGCCTAAGACGGAGTGGGAAAATAGTGCATGTGTAATACGCCCTATGAAAAGGAGAGTCATTACCATCTGAAAGAGACAGGTAGAGAAGGGAGTCAAGCAGAACCGAGGCCTCAAGCACACATACATGTGCACACGCCATACACACACACACACACACACACACACACACAGCCTCCTTAAAGTTTCCCTTGCTGATGTCTCATATATCAGACTCAGCAGCAGTGATACTGGAGTGGATAGATGAGTGGATTGAGGTTTGTCGTTATTAAAAAAATATATTTTTGCTCAATTTCAAATGTCAACCGAACAGGACCTGATTATGTTTCTGGTACATCAGAGGGAGATGCTCTAACCTGGAGGTGAGGTGTTCAGATAGAGTCCCGACTGGCTGGCTGGACTCTATTAGCTTCTTGAAAATGTCATGTCTGTCAGCAGGCAGGCAGCAACACACTGGCCTTGATACAAGAAATAAAAAAAAAAATGCAACAGAAGAGCTGCGTGAGCCTCCTTTAAATGTCTGTGAGACCATATAATACTTCCATCAACTAAAGCCGGGTATATAGGAGAAGTAATGGTTCTTATTCAGTTGATTTTTACTGGATTCCCTTAACTTCCCCTTCGTTCTGTGTGTGCAGGTGACGTGCCATACCTGACACCAGAGCTGGCTTTTGAAGGCAGCAAATTGGGAGTTGACAATATTGTCTTGGCTCTATACAGTGGCCTCTTTGCTTTTGGAGGCTGGTAAGGCATTTGTAACCTATTTTTATATAATCAGACATCAGAAACAGAAATGATGTATTCTAAATCCAGCTTTAAAGCTTTTCCTGCTTCAGTTTTGCAATACAGTGTAATTCCAACCTTCATCCAATCCCTGAAATAATGTTGAGCCCTTTTAAATTTTTTTTTTCTTTTTCAGGAATTACCTGAATTACGTGACCGAGGAGATGATCAATCCAGAGAGGTGACTTATATGTGATGAAGGTTGTGTTGAGGATTGTACAGACTCTCCTGTAAATATCCAGCATGACTTCCCTCATCCATGATTGAGCTTGTTTCTGATCAGTTGAATGCATGGAGATACATGATGGCTATAATATTACATAATATAGAGAAGCATGTAATGCATATGCCTTCAAATATTGTATTACTTATTACTCATCTAGCATGACTGATTGCTACACGCAAGTAATCAGATATGAAATTGTTTGGTCACGCGTTTAAGAATTGGATTGCATGAAATTGAACAAAAATGTATCCAAATTGACTGTCATATATTCAGTGGACCTAATAAAATATTATTGGAAATTATGTGAGTGTTGTTTCCTCAAATGACCTTTAACCCCCCGCCCCCCTCTCCAGGAACCTGCCCCTGTCCATCATCATATCCATGCCTATAGTGACGGTGGTGTACGTTCTGACCAACTTGGCCTACTTCACCACCATCTCTCCTCAGGCCATGGTCGACTCAGAGGCCGTTGCCGTGGTGAGTGTAATCCTCCTGTCATAATAAAGTTAATCCAGGTGAACTCATAGCCATATGTTGTATTTTTTAATTTGATGTGTGTAGTGTGGTTGATGTTTCCACAACATGTGCGCTGTCTTAATAAACCGGGTTGTTGTGCTGTTTGGCAGAGTTTTGGGGAGTACCATCTGGGTGTGATGTCCTGGCTGATTCCTGTGTTTGTGGGACTGTCCTGCTTCGGTGCCGTCAATGGATCCCTGTTCACCTCAGCACGGTGAGTTTGCATGCGTGTGTGTTCGGGGCTTTTATTTTGTTTCATGATTTCAGTCAGGTGCTTACATGATCTGATTTGGCCACCTTAAAATCACAAGAAAATAGTATTTCATTGGTGTCTTTTTTCTGTAATTCAACGTATTTCCAGATGAAACAGGATGTTGGGTTGAAAAATAAAGGTGGAGAGGGACTGTTCAAAAGTGATCAAAAGTAAAAAAAAGAAATGCTTTGCACATAATTTTGACCTGTCACACATTTTGTCATCTCCAAAATGAATAAATTCCAGCCACCGGGACGCAACCATGGTGTCCTGGGAAAAGGAAACAGGATTTTTGGGGGTGAACATGCAAAAAAGCACCGCTGTACCATTTTGCCACTCGTGCCACTTTGAAAGTTGCAGGTTTTGATGAGAGGGGCGGATGGGGCAATTGTTCAAAAATCTGTGATGGTATTATTGATTTTTCTGTACGCCTAGTGGTACACCATGAAGTAATCGCTAAAGATACTTTTTCCAAGAAGTAATAATAATGGGATGTTGATATAAAAATGAAATAAAATATATTTGTTGGCATTTATTGTTAAATAGATGTATCTTATGATATGGAGAATTAGATAGCAAGACGAAAAAGTCATTTTTCATTTCATTGTGAGTTTAATTAAGTTTGGAGATAGCATCTACTCTCTTCCTGTCTGCTACAGAGACACATTTATAACCAGCTGGCTGTTGCCTTCTTTTTTCCTTCTAGGTTGTTCTATGCCGGCGCTCGAGAGGGTCAACTCCCTGCTGCTCTGGGCCTGGTGCACACAGACCTCTTCACCCCGGTGCCATCCCTCATCTTCACTGTAAGTCTCCTGCAGCTTAACAGTAAAACAATACACAAAACAAAATATAAAACAAATATTTTTGACAATGATTTGATAAATAGTTTTCATTTTGGAACTTTTTTTTTCATTTTGGTGTTAAATTAGGCCAAAAAAGTGAGTTTTTAAAGCCAGAAATCTCAGCACCTGGTAAAATAATCATTGGAGTCATACTGATTAAAAACCCTATCAAATATTGACAGCTATGTCCAACAACAAAAAAATATAAATACAAATTTTGTTGGACATTTTACTACCTGGATGACTGAAATGAATCTAAACAGACATCCACAGCTACATTGTTGTCATTTTGTGCTATGGGACAGGAAAAACCATAGTTATTGCATGTGTAATGTTGCACAGATTGATTGATCATTATTTGGAAGTGGAGTCCTTGAAACATCTAGCCTAATAACACAAACAGTCCTTAAATGTTTACGGTACCATTTGGAACAACACACATTCCACAAAATAAATCCTCAAAATATCCTTCCAAACACTGAGTTTGAGGAATTAAACAAAGCTACACTGTTTGTACGATAAGTAAGCCTAATATTAACTCACATTCTTCTTCCCTCCTGTCAGTGTTTGCTGTCCATGATGTACGCCATCTCTCAGGACATCTTCTCTGTCATCAATCTCTTCAGCTTCTTCACCTGGCTGTGTGTTGGTATGGCCATTGCTGGCATGCTGTGGCTGCGCTGGACCAAGCCCGAACTCAGAAGGCCCATCAAGGTGGAGTATACCCATGCCAGAAAGCTTAGATGTTGTGTTTTTAAGACAAGTGGTAAGAGCGTGTTTCATTGGAGATCTACCTGTTCAACTGAGTTTATGAAAAGACCTCCGAAAAGGTTTTGAGACAACGCTACTGAATATAAAGCTAATTTAAAGGGGTAAAAGTCAGCTCTTTATAGGTTATTAGATATGAGACTTTGGCTATACCCAGCCAGACTCAGCCAGCCTCAATGCATCATTCCACATTTCACATTAGACAACTTCCGCTTATTCGTGTTTGACTTCTGCTCTTTTCATAAACATCTACATAAGCCTTTTTATGAAAGCACCATTGTATCTCTGCTGTTGTTATTGGTTCCAAGTGGAAACATATTTCCTGGATAGGAAGAAATTATGTTTGTGTTAATAGATGGCTTTGGTTTATTTTTGTTTCATCCCAGCAGTATTACTTTGATTGACCAGACTCTTTCATCTTTCTCTTGAGTCCCCATGCTCTCAGCCCATTTATTTTAATAGATGAATCTCTATCAAGCTCCCCTACAGTACATGTCTATGTGTGACCATGAAACAAAACAGTTGTGTATTTCTTAGATAGTCTTAATCCAGAGCTTCTGACAGTGCACCAACACATATTGCTTTGGTAGCATTAAAATTTCTATCCATAGGCTTATTATCATGCTGCACCAACTGATGAGTTTATTTCCAAAACACTGTATATGATTATAACAACTGATAATGTAATAACTGCCAGATAATGTCAAACTTGTCAAAATGTCATAAATTGTCTCCCTAAATGGGTTGAAAATGTAATAAAACCTGTTAGTGTAATTTAAGCAAGTGCAAGTTACATTAACTGGTGATTATTGCTTCATAAGGGATGTAACATAATTTTAACTGATGATGTAATAATAATATCGACTAATATTGTGACAACTTGTACGAATAAGAAGACTGTAATAACTCAAGTTGTTACATTATTAATCAACATTATCATTACATCACCAGTTAACATGCTACACCCCTTATGTCATAATCACCAGTTAATGTAATAATGTGATGTTATTACATTATCCAGCAACATATTACACTTCCAGGTTTAATTACATTTTTCATCCATTTAGAGGACATTTTTATTACATTATCTGGCAGTTGCTACAATCCTTTTTGGAATAAAATGTATCATTCAGTATCTCTAAAATATAGAAGATCCAGTCTCTGAAAGTGCTATCATTTTGTCAGCCAAGGACTTCATTTTACCCACTATCCTCTTTTCCAACTGGAGGATATCTCATTTTGAAACGAAACTGTTCAACTATTGTATCTCCTTTCCCCAGGTGTTTATATTCATCCCCGTGACTTTCGTTTTGGGCTGTGTCTTCATGATTGTGGTATCCTTTTGGGCAGCTCCCTTTGAGTGCCTGATAGGCAGCGGCATCATTCTCACAGGCATCCCGGCCTACCTGCTGGGCTACAAGTGGAAGAAACCCCACGTGGTCAAGAAGATGCTGGGTGAGTAAGACATCTTGTTTTTATAGTGTCTTTGTCTATTTGTTCGGTACGGCCCAGGCGAGGTTGGAGACACATTCATGACAGTTTGTTATGGAATTCTTGTAAAGCTATCTGCTGAAATACAGCTGTGGGCAATGATACATTTGGTTTGTTTATACTTGGTGCAAAGGAGTCAAACCAAGGTGTTGCTCCAGCGTTTCATAAAATCCGACATTAAGATTTGGCCCGGAGTAACCTAGCCAAAAGAAACAGAAGCAGCTAATGTGATGAGTTGTCTCTCCTCAGAAATCTTCACCATGTTCTGTCAGAAGATCTTCATGTCTGTTCCTGAGGAGAGGGAGCAACACGAGGCGGCCGACTAACGGTGGACCGATCCGAACTAGATGAAGGACTGAGTCAATGTTTTGATTACAGCATTACCGACGTGTTTACATTCATTCACTCTTTCTTTTTGATTCGGCAACCGCAATCTATGGTAAAGTAGAGTTTACGTGAACGTATGCTCTTGTGTACAAAGTGTGTAGGCAAAATTTTAGGAACATTTTCAATATGTAGCTTCTCCTCTAGCCCTCCTTCTGGAAACTCAGTCTAATCCTCATCAGCTTTTGGCATATACATTTACTGTAACACTTTTCAGTGCTTTTTATCCTGTTTGACATTTAAATCTCCTTTAATATTTGAACATGCATATATCTTGCATGTTAGTTATTAATGGAGAATCATGCACTAATGTGAAAATATGAATGATTGTCACAGGCACATAATTAACTATACTGTAAACACAGCCTCAGCAGCTACATACAAAGTACTGTAGTGGCCTGAAACATACAAGCTTGTTGCTAGGCTAAAGCATACAAGTTAATAGTTAAAGAGAGAGGAGAGACAACAAGCTACTTTTTTTGTTTTAACTTTTCTTTACACATACTAAAACCTAACAACCACCTAGCTATAGTTTATCATAATTTACAATTTTACAAATTATGGAAGCAACTGTTTCACACGCTGAGCTTAAAGGAAGAATTATGCCTTTGCTACAGTTAAGGATGTATGGTCAAGTTTGGGCCAAGAAGACATAATATTAAGATGACTGAAACAATATACTGTATATGGTTAGGCGTGGAAGACGAAATGTTTATCAGCATAACAATAATTTATACTATACTTACCTGCTATTAATATTGGGATTTAAAAAATATAGCACATAAGTCATTTCCATATTTTAATTCATTTTTTACATTTCGTCAAATCAATCCAAAAGTCCCTGAACTCAGCACAATAAAGTGACGTATGACGTGGTGTATGATGTGTTGCCTTAAGATTGTTACTGTGAGGCAGGTCAGCTTGTATCAGTTGATTCTCTGTATATTTCATTTCAAAACCAAACTAGTTCAGTGTCAGTTCCTATGTGAGATATTTGATGAAATGACAGTGGATACCAGCAACTGTTTGTGAGGCATTACATATTGTCAGCAACTTGACTCCTGTATAGACATGATTTTAGTAGTCGTAGTTAGCAAAGCCCATTGTAGTGTTAGTATTTTGTATTGCGTGTACCTGTTATCCTGTGCCAGCCGTGTCAGTGCTGATGCTCCCCCGACATTACTACCATTTTGTACCAGTTTTTTCATTCTTTTGATCAGACCAGAATGAATGTTGCAAAGTTAGTGACATCTTTTTTTATTTTTATTTTCAGAAGGAATATACCTTAAAAAAATGTTTTACTTTTAAACCGAATATGTGAGGTTTTCCCGAAGTTATTGTAGAAACCTTTCCCATCCCAGTCAAGACCCCAGACCCAATAAAGCTAAGGAATCTCCTATAGGAAATGAAGGAGGGTGGTGGCTTGGGTTGGGAGAGGCTGCTGGATTTTGCACAGAACAGAGTGACAGTGCCCTTACTACATGCTACATGTAGTATGTAGTATTTCAACATCAATAAATCATTAGCACATTCATTTTAATTAGTAAAATGATCGTAAACAAACAATACCATCCCCGAAACGATTGGCAGCCTCTGCCTCTAAACTGCATTTTACATTGTGTGCCGCATTGTGGGCCAAATTTTGCGGGAAACTGAGGAATCTGCTGGAAAGGGATTTTGCTTCATGGCACAAAACAGGAAGAGGAGCGCTATTCTTCCAGCACAGATGGAGCTAAAGCTTTCTGAATTTCTCACAATGGCAGTTGGTGGAACGAGTGAAAGGCGCATGGAAAAATCACTTCCAACACGTTTATTCTCTTTAGTAAAGTGAAAGAGAAAACCTCCTTGTGACTGGAAGCCACAGAGTTTATGGGAGATGTGGTCTTTCTCTTTTGAGAAACACCAGCACTAACAATAACACCGGCATGAGATAGAAACTGCCAATCGCCTCCAACATGGTCTCATTTGTTTACGGAAATTATACCAAGGCACCACAAAAAATTTGACAGTTTGACAGACATATATTCACATTTAAAAATGCTACACGTAGCACCTTTAAAATTTGGAGAGGGGGCGGGGAAAGTCATCTCTAGTCAACCTCAACCCAGCATCCAGTGTTTACGAAAGCTTTTATAAGAAAAGAACTTAAGTTTTTAAGTCATAATGAAGGCCAATAAAGACACAGTTTGTTACAAATATTGGAATATAAAACACATTTTAACTTTATATTCCTCTTCATGAAATATCCATCCTCGACAGACAAAGCCAATTAGCTGAGAGCACAATACATGACAGCACAATGTCTGAAGAACTGCAAGTTCCCCAACTGAATATCTCCTTTACAAATGGACTGAACAAATCTGATGTCATGAACAGAGAGACAGCACTTCGGTCTCATAAGAGTACAGCATTGCAGCATGATGAAAAAAGATTTCTGGAGGCCCTATCGTGTTTTGTGGCACGAGTACGTAATGCACAACATAAGCTCTGTGTACTAAGTATTACTATATGTATGAAACAGTAATACCTTTAATGGCATTATTTGGAATGTGGAAAAAAACAAAAAAAACTCCAACTTTTTATTATTTTTAACCTGAAGAATTGAACGTACCTCTGTCAACTATTGTAACTATTGTATGTCAGTAACCATGGCAGGTACATGTACCATTAAAAATATTTTTGTTCAAAGTTTCTGTCTGTCTTTTCCTATGCAGTCAGCCAAGACAAGATCTGCTCCTCAGAGGGCTAACATCAGATTCCCCAATCCTGGGTAAATGCACTGGCCTGATATACCTGCTCCAAACAAAAAGGCTAGCCTGAGCCTCTCTGCAGATAACAACCTAATTTCAAGCAGAACAAGCAATCCCCAAAACACAACAAGATAGCGCATATCCAAATAAGAACGTCTTACAAATGTGATTTTCCCAAAACGCCGTCCAACAGTGTTATCACCTCAGCCATCAAGTGCCTGGGTATTGATCAATATGAAACGCTCTGTCCTTCCTTGTTTCTCTCTCAGTTTCTTGGCTGTCAGACAATGATGGTGCTGATG
The DNA here is from genome assembly GCF_048128805.1 of Centroberyx gerrardi. Classification (NCBI taxonomy): domain Eukaryota; kingdom Metazoa; phylum Chordata; class Actinopteri; order Beryciformes; family Berycidae; genus Centroberyx; species Centroberyx gerrardi. The sequence continues at coordinate 8,489,916 of NC_136010.1, forward strand.
CCTGCGCTGTCAGGAGAGTTCATATCCGTCTGAAGAGGAAATGAGAGGGTCTGATGGGCGCTGATGCAACCAGTATCACAACCGCTGCATGGGGACAATATTAGTGATGGGAGATTGGACAGGCAACAAGCCAATATTGCCCGAGTGACGTATTTTCTATTTTGATGCCTTGTGCAAAAGGGAGCGCATGAAAACAGGGGCTTGACCCGCTTACTCAATAGCTTAAAGAATAGAGCAACACACACATTTTTAAAACCCGGCTTCACTAGTTTCAATTAGAGTTAATGCAGTAGCCTGGAGGCACAAAATGTCTGCCTGGAGAGCTATTGTCATTGTGAATTAGTGAAGCAAACATGGAAACTAAGCAGACAAACCAGATCTGGGCAAAAATAAATCTGCATAGGATTTTCAAATATTTATAAACTGGCTGAAGTGAGGTTGATTGAACTTGCCAGTCACTTTCAACAGCCTTGAAATGGGATATATCACAGTCAGGATGAGACAAATCCTCATTTTCTCGTCATGTATATTATCAGTATTGTGCAGGTATGAAACAAATACAATGCAGATGGTAGGATCTAGTCTTATTTAAAGGACAATTGTGTGCCTCAGTCAAGATACCACATGATTAAATCAGCAGCACTGTATATGACCAGCAGATGGGGATAGAGGAGCATCAATAGGAGATACAGTATATAACAGGAGGTATGGCAGTGGTACGGAGAGATCCAGTTACTCCATTTACTTCACAGCTGTCACTCAAATTTAATCAACAGCAACGTGTTTGTATATAAGACTGAAAGATATGACATCTATCCATCAACCTATATACAGTGTGATATCTCTTCATGTCAGTTTTCTCTCATTTGGCGGTGGAAGGTGGATATTCCGCTCCCCTCTGCTCGTGAATAAACATACATGTTATCCAATGTTACTTTTTTCCTCTAATTCAGTATTTTTTCAGTTCAATATTCCACTTCACCTGCAGTCTAACAGTTGTAGGACTGTAATTAACTGATTCTCTCCCTCTGTGGGAATAAAGGGGATCCGAAAACAATGTTGTGAGTTTTACAAACCAGCTGTAGGGGGCACTGTATCATCGAGACAGAGAGGGAGAGAGAGAGAGAGAGAGAGAGAGGGAGGGAGAGAGAGAGAGGGAGAGAGAGAGAGAGAAAAGAGAGAGGGGGAGGGATGATAGATTCCATTTCTATTCTACCTTTAATCCAACTGTGAAATTCATAAGTAAGAGGCAGTCTTTTTTTTTTTTTCCCTTCTCAGGTAGGCCTCTGCAAGACCATGTACTGCTGCACCAACTCCGAGTTTCATCATCATGCCTTCACCTGAAAAACACGGCCAGCGGGCAGAGAAATATATTTTCACATACTATCTTTGATCATGTCTGACTTAAAACAAAAACCAAAACAATAAAAAACCCCAACAATGGATATGTGAAACTTAATTAAATGAAGATACACTGGAAACCCTTCACCCTCTCACCATATCTACACTAATGAACCACGTGACTGCAGCCACTTTAACCTGTGCAACATGGAAGATAATATTCCTTAATAACCTCGGACGTACAGCATGCAGGGGAGATGCACACAGTTATTTTTTTTACAGGCTGTCACTGCTATCATGCAATGTGTTATGAGTTTTGTTCTGACACATTAATACAAACGAGTCCAAATAAGCTGAGACATGCACGTCCAATTCTCCACTTAAAACATTTTATTACAGACAAAAGAAAACAAAAGAAGCATTTGTGACACAAAATGAATCTAATGCTGGCACACCTGTAATGCACCAACAACAATTGATGTAAAAATATTTATTATTCAAATAATCATGTTGTTTGATCAATAATAATAATAATAATAATAATAATAATAATAATAATAATAATAATAATAATGCACCCTGATGAAAATAAGCCAAAACTTTACTTCATATCATTCATAAATAGATGTAAAACCTGCAACCAAATTAAATAGAATGACCATATTCAAAACATATTCAAAATATGATATTCAACAAAACAAAATGGGTTCTCTCATCACTGGCTTTACAAATAAAAGAAGTACATTTGGCAGGTTTATACACAAAATGAAAATATCTATCCCCCATGACCGTTCCTCTGAAACTCAAATCCTGCTACAGTGAAAAACAAAATATCTTAAGAATTAAATGCCTTACGTTTTTTTTTTCTTCACAAAAAAATGATAAAGATGAGTTCAACACAATTCTAAAACACCTAATAAAACTAGTCAAAAACTTTTAAAACCCACTGTTATGTTTTTTTTTCTTTAGTAACATTTCACATTTAGCAACTTTTTTTTATTCACCTGTACAAGTGGTGTTGGGACTAGGGTGGGGGTGGGGGTGGAGGGGGGGGCGGGGCTATAAGGGGGAAGTGGTCCCTATGACCAAGAGGAGGAGGAGCTAAAGGAGAGGTTTCAACCTTTGACCTCTACAGTTCAGTCACGTCCTGAGGCCATGTGAAGAGAGGGACTCTCTCTATCAGAGCTCCGCCAGTAAAGGAACCACCGGAGGAACTGGAGCTTTTTACAGTCTTTGAATTTCTCTCTCGTTTGGAGAGACGCAAGACCAGTGAACACAGTTTCAACACAAGTTTTAGTGTGTGTATTCCCTCACTGAATCCGCCTGCACAAAAATCACATAATCAAACAAAAAGAATGTAAAAAAAAAAAAAAAAGAAAAGCAAGGGACTGCAGCTAAATACACACATAAGGGGAATCCATTTTGGTGATATTTACAATCACTCTGTGAGAAAAAAAAAAGGAAACGAGGGAGTCCTTTACTTGGGGCGAGGATGATTTACAAATGTCTTATGTGTCTGTGACTATCTTGATTTAAGTTTTGCTTTGCTTTTCATTCAGTCTTTGCTGAAGTATATCCGCCCCTGCTGAGGTGACTATATTCTACTTTCCTGCATTAGCTCCCTAACCAAGACCCCTACACGTCGAGTATGCTTAGAGCATTTCATCTCCCCAATGAGGGCAGTCCATGGCAAAACCGAGTAATGGAGCGAAGAGGGGAGAAAACATCTTTAAAAAATTCAAAACAAAACGAGAAGACATTTTTTTTTGGTCTTCATATCCAGTATGTTGGCATGAGCTTAAAGCTCGCTGCCCCCGCAAAAATGGAAAGTTCACTGATAAGGAAAAAAAAGCAAGAGAAGTGCCTCAGGCGTCTGTCCGATCTAAGTGCTTGGCAAATAGGTGAAGTAACTGTAGCAGTCTTTGGGATTTTATAAATCCTTCAGAAAAAAAAAAAGAAAAAGAAAAACAAAATGGTGGAGAAGCAGATACATCGATGACGTTGTCGTTATGTTGGAAAGCTCCCTGGAGTCTGACATTTGGAGGTCTTTCAACTTCAAGTGAGGTAGAGAGGCTTGTCCCGAGCTCCCATGCCACTGCTGAGGAGAACGAAGAGATTGTATTAATGTATGCCTGATGGAAATTCATAGAGTAGCATGTTTTCCAGTGAGATCTGTTTATTTTATTTCTAATTATCCTTTATTTAACCATATAGTCCCAGTGAGATTAAGACTCTTTTTCAAGGGAAAACATGGCTAAGAAAGCAGCATCAAGACAAACATGAAAGCTGCAGACACAGACTCAACATATGGAAAAATACAATCAAAATCACATAAGAGGTATAGTCAGAAGTGGCAGATCATCAGGCATTTGAAATGTCAAACAGAGAGTCTGTTCTTGATTTATCTTTACTGACACATAGGAACCAGTTCAGTAGCCCCCAAAACTCCAAACCACACGGATCTGACAGAGGCAGAGGGTATAAGCAAAAACTCAATCTATTTCAAAGAATGTCAAACATGATTTGACCCAGGCATGATCCCATTTGACATACAGATGAGTCACTTCTAAAGACAAGATATAGACTGACTTCTGGCTTCTTCGCTGCCTCTCGGAATAGTAACGCCAAGTTTCAGGTGTGAGGCAAAACAACATTCCTCTTGTTCCTGCCTGAATAGCTTGATTCAATAAGGCAATGTGTACTGGATGAAACAAAGGGAAACTTAATTGGATGTCACACTTTCTCCAAGCGCGGTAAAAGTGTTGTTCTACTCCTGCATTACTCATTTCAATTTCAAGGGGACGCTTGCTGGTGCTTTAGTAAGGAAATCACAGTTTATGATTAATATTGTCTGAGACCCTGAGTGTGAAAGTGAAGTGGTTTAGAGCAACTCATTTGGAAAATGAGTAACTATGTCAGACAACTATTTTCTATTCTCCCGAATTAAATGTGCTGGATTGAATTTATAGAGGAACAGAACATTTTAACCCTTTGTGGCATGGATCTCAGCGTTTGGCGTCTGTGTTCGTGTGTAAATCAGACCTAAACTAACACCACGTGATATGGTGAGTGGTGTGATGTGCTCACCTGCAGTGGTTGGGTCCACAGTCCCTGTTGCAGTACTCGCTGTCCCAGTCGGGGTTCTGGCCGTGCACTGGGTTCGGGGCCCCCGGAGACTGAGAGCCCCCCACACTGTTCTGGTAGTCAGCCTGAATATGGGAGAATCCCTGAGGGGAGGAGAAGAAGATAGAGGCTGCTTATAATCTGCTACAGCCTTAAAATGTGATAAATATGATTTGACTAGTAATGGTATTACAGGTAATAATAATTATTGATTCTGGACAAAATACACTGCAGGAAACAGAATTGGAATTGAATTGGAATTTCAGGAAGTTTAATTTAACTAAGTGAAATTCTGTAAAATTCAAATTTTTTTTTTTTTTTCTTACCACACATTTGAGATTACATGTAGTATTATACTGTATATTATCAATACTGAATATCATAAAATGTTAAAGGTTCCTTTCAGGTTGTATTTGATGCATAACATGTAATCGTAATACATACATTATGATTGAATTAATTTGATTTGTTTAACTGTCATTTATTTGACTCATAATGTTTGAATTATAATGTTCAGCAAGACAAGACAACCTCTCTTAGAAGTGGAATTTAATGGAATTTAATGGAATTCAATTCTGTTTCCTGTCATTCCAATTCAATTCTAATTCTGTTTCCTTAGAGCTGGGTTCAATTCCAATTCCAACTCCAGGAATTGATTTGGAATTTACCATGTATTCTCAGTTCAATTCATGAATGGTCCCAACCCTGGAGCAAGAGCATTAGTATATCGCTGTTATCGTGCTTCAGTTTAGGTGATATTCATGTTTTCACCTCAATTGAAGGATTACATGGTTCTTTATGGGTTGAGAAAATTCTCCGACCTCTTGTGCTGATGAAACTCTTTTAAAACCCACTGGATAATGTCACAAATGCATCGTCATGAATCTAAAACAAGGCTTTTATTCTTAAATCTTGAATAGGTGACATTTTGGAGATTCACCCGACCGTGACAATATGAATTAGTTGAATCATTTGTAGAAGCAGCATGTGCCACCGATTTTTTTTAAATTCTCAGCACATGGTAGACCAACCTGTTGGCTGAGAGGAGGGGAATGCAGAGGCGCCTGGAGCGCCATTTGGTGTGAGATGATTGGCTGCGACTGCACCTGCTGCATGCGGATTGGCTGGTTGAGCAGGGAGCTCTGGTGCAGGGAGAGCTGGGCGTGGGGGTGCAGAGGCGGGCTGATCTGGAAGGGAGCTGGGGGAGAGGCACTCATGCTGGGCGGCAGCATCTGGGATTGGCTGAGGGTCCGGGCCAGGGTGTGGCGGGGCGGCCCGGCGAAGCTCTGGAGGTCCGACAGCGGGAAGGAGCCCGGCGGGCCCAGGTAGGGAGAGGAGGACTGGGGGGGCACGCTGTACAGGGGCTGCTTGGGGGGCAGCAGGTGGGAGGGCTGGCTGGTCTGCTGGGCACTTTTTGGTTCAGGGTCGTTGTACGTCTGCGGATAAGAAATAATTCATCATTTCAATTCATCAATTCATCATCCAATAATTTGTCATTTTAATAAGATAACTAGCTCTCAATTAGTGACATGGTAATCTCAATCAGCCCTCAACCTCTAATTTATCACAATAACCCATCAATAATCATTCATCATTCAAGTTTTGAACACATCTCCCCCTTAACAGCCATACCCATTACACTTAAAACATAACTTCAGCCATTTTCGACCTGGGCCCTATTTTTCCATCATATCAATCAATTCTGACAAAAATCTCATCAATTGCTTCACTACAGAGCGTCTTGCACTTTGCTTGCCAGGGTACGGACCAATGGAACCCAAAACATGTCTTTTTATATATTTCATTTTCAGTTTATCGATGACCTGACAACTCTCACTCTTTATGTTGGGACTACTTTCTACAGCGGCGCATGTAGACAGGCAGCCGCAGCCGGCCGGGAAAGAGTAAACAAGGAAATGCTAAAGCAAGGGCCAAGGTAGCATCAAAACTGTACGAGAAAGGCATGACTTTAGATACGTTTCATTTACATCTTTTTTACCGTTATGTCTCATTACAGAGCGAGCAATCGATGTGTTGAAAAAGACATGCTTTGGATGCTTTTGGGGTTGATTCTTGGAGTGTCTATCGGCCCTATAGGACTCTATTGGAGAGCTTCACACCTATGCAAGCCAGACGTAAATAGCTCTACAGTGAGGCAACTGATGAGCTTTTGGTCAGAATTGATCAGTATGATGGAAAAAGATGAGAAAACAGGATCCAGGTTGAAAAAGGATGCAGTTATGCTTTAAAGGAAAAATTCCAAAACATACAAGCACCAAACTCGATACCTGTAATATTGCGAATATTTCACCCAAACTTGACCCTTCCCACTCTGGGCAGTATCACTCTGAGCAGGTGCAGCACCCACAAATTCCCTGCACCCCCACCCCATCCCCGCCCTGCCCCACCCTCTCCAGGCCCTATGATGAGCTGTCAGATTGCTCATCTCCAGCCATCAGTGTTGATTAGAAGGTAATGGAGCCCATTTGTATGAATAGAGCTGGGGCCGAGGTAATGATCAATAGACACCTTGACAGATGGATGGGAATGGGAGAGGGGCCATACACACATGCGCGCACACACACACACACACACACACACACATACACTCACACACGCAGGACCCTAGGAAGGGAAATGAGGCTGTTTGCCTGCAGAACAAATGGAATGACAAAAGGAATCTTCCCCACGCTACATTGTGTGTTGTTAATACAAGACGGCACTAAACAATGCGATCCGCAGCCCTTCCCCTTGCCTTTCTTTCTTCCCCACGCTACTATGTTGGGAGATACAAGAAGCCATCACTCATTGGCCAAATGGATGTCATAGATCTGAATTAGCAGCGAGGTGTCAGAAGTGGAAACGGCAACAAGACCAATGCTGATGTTGATTCGGATGTGCTTCCTGTTATAGGTGATGAGATACAAGGCGGAAAATCAATAACATAATACGTGGCACAGGTGCCGATAAACAGTCTGTTGGTGTGAGATAAATTTATTGCTAGGATTTCCTGATGGTATAGACAAACCAGACTCCAATCCAGCGGCATGTATGGCACATGAGAGAGCAATCCTGTCCTCTCTCTCATAGATGTTATGGGCATATGCTTGAGGACTAGAATTGCCTGACCCCTCCCCCAGCCCTATAACCATACCGACCCCGATCCCCAACCCCCTATGGAAATCAGGTATTGTTCCAAATATGGTCTGCTCTTGTTGCATCAGACCCCCCCCCCCCCCCCCGCCACATCCTAAGGAAGCCCCGCCCAAACCATTAGCAGGGATTTTCCATCCAATCCATCATCAGTCTTAGCCAGGGCCTGCGTGTCATAAGCGTTACCTTGGAAACCAGACTGGCTCGGTACGCGGCCAAGGCTTTCAGGTACTCTTTCTTGGCCGCCTCGGTTTTCCTCTTGTACCCCTGCGAAGGAAAATCAAAACAAGAGGCTTCGGGTGAGAGGAGAGGTTGACACACTCATAAATGTGCAGACGCACATGTCTCTCTCTCTCTATCTCGCTATCAGCGCACACACACAAACACATATACACACATGCTTTTTTTTCTCTCTAACACTTTCTCAGATAACCCCCCCATACACACACACACACACACACACACACAATGACTCCAATGTTTCCCTTTCCATCAGAGCCAATGGTACAGAACACCTCCATTTCCTCATCACAGCACTAATACTCCCTCATCTCAATGTGTCTCCCTCTATTGTAGCAACACATCATTTCCATTCCAATCCACCTAGAGAAATGAACTGGAACTTTTCTCTCTCTCTCTCTCTGTCTCGCTCTCCTTTTAGCTCCACAATAACACTCCTATCAGCATGCTGACATTAGTGATACACTACAATGGTTGGTGCCATTTGGTACATTAGGATGCGATCCTTGCCTGTGTATGAGTTTTGTTTGAAACGGCCTTCAATATTGTTACAGTGATGTACGAACCTGTGTTGTCATATTGGTAACTGCTGCTGTGTGTGTGCGCATGAGCTGAGAGTGTTTGAGTCAGTGTGTGTGTGTGTGTGTGTGTGTGTGTGAATGCATAAAGAATATGTTGTTTTTTTGAGTGCATATGAATGTGTATGTGTGTATATATGTGTGCGCAAGTGTGTGCACACATGCCCGTTAGTATGAATAAAGGAAGAAAGGCTTTTGCACACCTTTAAAGGGCAGGTGTGTAGGAAAAATCAACTAACTGTGAATAGATAAACCATTCCCGCACACTATATATACTTGCAATATTTCTATTTCAATGCGCTGTTTCGGTCACAAGACCTTCATCTGGCATACAAGTATAGTATAAAGACACATAAATAAGTATGTGAGTGTGTGTATATGTAGTACGTTGTGTGTCTGTGGGAAAATAACGAGGCCAGTAACCCCAAAGTAGCTAGATTTGAACTTTTGAACTCACACAGTCTTATAGTTATATAGTGTCCTATATAGTTTTTTATATATTATACATTTATATATTTTTTTTCCCAAGCACTTTTATTGGATTTTCAAAGCAACATTGAACATACATTTGACAACACATTGTACAACAAAATAGGTGTTACAGTTATGAATAGTAGAATAGTTATCCAACTAACCCGCCCCCCTCCCCTTGAGACATACAAACACACACACACACACATACATATACACATATATATTATACTTTTTACATGCTTGGTGCACTGCTGTGGCACTGTTGCTCCACACCCAGAAGGAATTGTTTGGATAATCTTGTGCTACTAATGCGCAATATACGTGAAATTTTGCAATGCACCAGAATAGCACTGTCCATACAAAAAACCCTTTCTTAACAATACACCCTGCTATCATACCAAGAGGACCAATAATACCAATGGTAGATTATAACAGCCATGATTCCATTAGAGTTGAATATTCTGCATAAGGCAAACATCATGACCTCCCTTTATAACTCCATCATCATTTGCATTTCCTGCCCATTACGGCTGAGCTGGAGATGACGTTAAATAGAAACAAAAACAATAGCCTGCTCTTCCTGGATAGCCGAGATGCCCTTGAGCTAAATCCAAGGACGAGGCGGTAGTGGTGGTGGTGGTGGTGGTGGTGGGGGGAATCACTAATTCTGTATTCTAGGCAGGATCAAAATAGCAGGCAAGCGATATAAATAAAGAGAGGGGAAATGAGAACTTCACACATCCCTGCTTGTCAGAGGGCCAATGAAGATACATGGTGTAGAGGCATCAGCTGTGGAGGCTGATGGAGCACAGGAGGTGTGGACTATACCCCACTTACTATAGGCCGGCAACGTACCATCAGTTTTGTTTTGGGAGAGGAAAAGATTTTCACTATTTCCGTGCATTCTTTGGGAAAGTCTTTTTTTTTTGTTGTTTTGATGGACACTGCCCTGCAGAGCAAACTGTGTATTCAAACACACAGGAGAGATCTGGTGCTTTTCACTTTGCATTGTGACAGTTGGAAACAAGCAGAACACTAATGAGGGTTTGTGTGTGTTTATTTATCTGCGTGTTTGCTCTTGCGGGGGTGTACTAGCATGTGGGTATGTGTGCATTTACATACTGCATACTGTATCAGTGCTAGCCTTCCTACATGTCCCAAGTATTTTTCCCAGATTGACCATCCCTTGCCTGTACAACATCCAACTTTCTTAGACTCAGATTGTTTTATGGCTGCTGTTGCACAGGATAGCCCCTCCTCTCCTTTCCTTGGCTGGAATTAAATTTAGAAAGAAAATCATTTTAATGAGAGCCAGGGGAGTGGGGATAAACGAATGGATTATCTTTAGAAAGAGAAGAACTAGCTCATTAAGGTGAGCTCTATCTCACAGCAATGTTCTGGTAATTACACAGCACATAATGCCTAGGAAAGGCTGCACGCCTGCTGGAGCACGCGCTCCATCTACTGGTGGCATGAGAATGTGTGCGCCTAGGGTGCAGGTGTGTGTTGGCGTGCATGTGTGTGTGTGTGTGTATAATGCATGTGCATGTCAGATGAACATATGTCATTAAAATACCCTCAGCAAGGAACATGTGCCTATGTTCTAACATGGAAAATGTATGTCGAGATTTACGTACTTTTCATATTTGTCCCTCTACCATTATATATCTATATTATATCCATCTATATCTATATCTTATATCTATGTGTGTGCATATGTGTCATATGTGTCTTACAGTGCATGCCTAAGCAATTAGTTAATTCCATTTAAAACTAACTAAACTAAACATTTTAAACTACTAAACTAAAACTAACTACAAACATAAAATGGTTAGTCAGGAATTGAGACACAAAATTTTTTTCATACTTCTCCAGACTTTTTGTGTGATTCCCAAACTCTCTACTGTTTCAGACCTTCCAGACCTGCATAACAACCATGCTGTATAAACTGTGGTGTATTCTGTGTGTGTGTGTGTGTGTGTGTGTGTGTACCTGTTTCTGTTCCTCCCCTAGGCTGTCCCACATGGAGGCCACGATCTTGGAGACATCCCCGAAGGTGGCGTTGGGGTTCTGGCCCTTGATGGCCGCCTGGGTGTCTCTGAAGAACAGAGCGTAGGCCGACACGGGTTTCTGGGGCTCGTTGGGGTCCTTCTTCTTCTTCTTCTTCTGGGGCTTGGGTTTGGGCTTCATCATCTCCGATGAGGCCCGCTTCTCCCCACTTATCTGGAGGGACAAAGAGGGATGAGGGGGAGAGGCAGAGAAGTAGTTAGACATAGATCGATTGATGAAAAGAACTTTTATAGGTTCAAAACATTCAGTGATACTATCAAAGGAATGTAGGATCAGGATAAGTATAAGACACACTAGGTTTTTGCAAGGTCAAACACGTATGAAAAACCTCAGATGAAACCAGTACACATCAAGCTCAACATCGATAAAATTGCCTAGAACTAGAACATTCAAAGAGCGATGGAGAGTGAGAGAAAGGAGGAGAGTTCTGCGAAGAGAAGCCGCGGCTTGTTCTGAGAAGAGAAAACAGATCAATTTACGGACATGGGTGAATGAAGACTAACAGGACGTCAGTCAGCCAGGTTAGCCTCCGGGGTGGGTGGGGGGGGGCAGTACGGACAGGCTGGCCAGAGACGGGATGGGGAGACAGACCTGGCCTAATTAGAATCTCATTGGCAGCAGTTCCACATGGTTTCACATTGGTACCACTTTATAAGTTGTTAAATCGCTGGATTCATGGAATATTTGATGCGTTCAATGGTTCAGTCTTTATTTTGTGTCTTGCATGTAGATCACAAAGGGTGCAATTCCACTTTCTGAGTAAACTGTAAAAATAGGATTTAAAAAAAATATATATTTTCGGTAGGATTTACCCAATTGGTTTGTCAATAATAACACACTGCAATCTCACTACATTTTCAGGAGGAAAACTGTTCACATCTGTGTGATGTACTAGATCCAATACACATGAATACATTTTCATTTTCCATGTGAGGCTTTGACGGGGAGTCAAATCCAGGTCACCTGATCCTGGTTGTGATTCTATATGGAAATTGCCTTCCTTGGTGAGGAGAGAACACATCAACCATTAAAGAGAGAGAGATGGAGAGAGGGAGAGGGAGGGAGTGAGAGAGAGAGGGAAGGAGAGAGAAGAGATGTAGCTAATGGAGGATGGCGAGGGAGGAGTGACGGCTTGATGTTGCCATTAGTATCAATGGAACATCAGTTAACCTGATTTCTTGGTTGCCATAAAGGCAGGAAAAAACAATCCAATTTCCATCAATAAGACTGTAATAATAGAAGATATAATGACATGCTGAATATATAATGATATACAAAGGTATTGTGTGGAATGAAGGATGTTTATGTGCACAGTTTATAGTTGAGGGTTATGGAGAGAGTCACTCAAATGTTATGTTACGGGCTTTGTGTGGAGTGAGAGATGCACGGTCCTTATTCGCAAATTTTAGCTCATCCCCAAGGCTGAGCTCGTATTTCATCAGGTTACATTTTAGAAATTTAAAACAGCTTTGAATGCTACCTTTCAAATCCACTGATCCGGTGTTTTGGTGTTAAAACACAGCAGGGGGGGAGAACACACCATGAAAAAGAATTGTCCCAGCGCGAGTATCAAACAACAACTTGAGGACATTTAAAGACGTTCACACATCCATCTAATGCATACTTATCATGGGATTAAGCAACAGCCATGTCTTTCCCTGTAACTGTCAATTTGAAAACAGGAAATGATTGCCTTTGAAAATTGCATTGTTTCAGCAAAGCATTTGCAGCCAAACAACACACTGTATTCCACACAGCATGAAATTAACTAATCAAAATTCAAGGTCCAGGAGCACATTTGGCAGCTAAAGAAAAACTTCAAAATAGCTTTTGTGGTGTGCGGAAATGAATGGATGTTCCCATTCAGGGTAAAATGAAAGTATTGCTTGTCTATTTCACAGCTTACAGGTAATATTCTTTTTTTTTTGTGTGTGTGAGTATGCGTGGTTTCATTAAAAAATAATCATCCGTCACTTTTAGGCAATGAGGCAAAAGACAGGCATTTGAAATGACATCTGTTCCACCCAGGCCTTTGAAGTGAGAGTAGAATAAACTGAAGATAGAGCTAATGGAATGACAAACTGCAAAAAAGCTAAATAATCTCCAGGAAACATCACATGTATTCATACACTGGAAAGAGGTGGTGACACGCGGCAGCACGCAGCCAACACGCAGCCAACCAGGAAAAAAAAGGGCATATTCTTTCTTTTTTTTTTTCACCCCTTAGCATACTGCGCTAGCAAGATTCATGTTTGTGAACTTACAGGACTGACAGAGGAAGACGAAATATCAATGAAACTCAAACTACAGACTGAAAAGAATGAAAAATGAACGGACATCACTCAACAAAGCCTCCAAAGCGTACTTGTCCTTACAATAAACCAAACCTCCGCTCACTGCAGCATACAGCAGCAGTGTTAATACTGTTAAAGGAAAATTCCACCCTCTGATACTCCCACACTGTTATACAGTATATTATCAGTCTGTGATGTTCAATGCATTGCAAGTGTTATTTTGCGATGTACACACTTTCCCCTCAACCTGCTTCGTCTACCTCCACTTCAATTAGCGATTTCATACGTTTCCCAGAATGCCTTTTGGCAACCCCTCCCCCGAGAATGGGCGTGAACTTGCTGCATTTAAAGTCCCTATGAAATGAACTCCCATTACTTTTGCTTCCTGGAAAACAGAGTATCTTTCATGGTGACCTCATGCTGCACTAGTAGGTGTAAATATACATTTCGAACCAATAAAACCATCAGATTTTTGAGCAATTCCGCTCCTCTGCACCTCTCCCATCAAATAAAATTGCCTTTTCTCTCCCTGACTCATATTCCATTGGTTTAGACTTTTGAATGATCCCTCACTGCGTTATGTCCCGCCCCAACATCCTGTTACAACAGCAAATGCATCAAATCAAGGAAGTACAGATGCCATTTCATGGGGTCTATAACTGTGGACGGAGTAAAGTTAGCTTGATATTGGATATTGACTATTCTGTGGATATATTTTCACAAATATTGACACCAGTGGTTGTAAACTGTTTTCAACCTGTAATCAGAAATATATTCATCATTGTGGTTTTACTTATTTGCTTTACAAGTTATTGAAGGTGGAAAAATAAATATCCACCAAACATCCAATATCAAGCTAACTTTACTCCAGTTTTCACATGTAGAAGGAGCGAGCAATAGCGATAGTGATAGCTGTTGTTGCCAGTCAAGAAAAAGCGAGAGTTGCACCCTTTACTCAGGATGCAACATGTCTTATGGCTGCATTGCATTCTGGTCTATTGAGGCTGCTGTCAGTGGAGAAATTGGTCTCTCTGCCTCTTCTACGATGGATTTCTCCCTGTATGATTGTCTGTGCAAAGTGATGAATCTAGAAAGAAGCTCTTTGCTCTTTGATTCTGAGGGACTGACACCAAAACCTGACGTTTACTGTTGATGTTTTAGATAGTTGAAAATGTTTCTCCCATTAAACTCCACTGTAGCTGCGCTGGAAATATCTTGACGTGACGTGACGTTGTCTATGTGTGGCCAATTATCCACGACGAGAATAAGAAAAATGCACCACCAAACAACAAAATGGACCCAGGAGTGCATGGCTGTTTTGTAACAGTGTTTAAGTATTTTAGGGTGGATTTTTCCTTTAAAGACCGCAACGCAAACAGCCAGAAACAGTCACAAGGCTGATGCTAGGTAAGACACCAGTAAAAACCAGTGCAGCCGAAACATATTTTGTGCACATCTTTCCAGTTTGCCAGCAAAAGATTGAACTCGGCTCATCCCATCAGTGTTGCTGCTGTCAGAGAGAGAGAGAGAGAGAGAGAGAGAGAGAGAGAGAGAGAGATGGAGGGGGGGTGGGGAGAGAGATAGGGAGGAGGGGGTAGCTGTAATTCTGAATGGACAGCACTGCACTGGCAAGACAAGATTAGAATTGACAGCCTGATAACTGCGTCACTATCAAAACAGCAGAGAGGAGAGAAACAGAGAGAGAGAGAGAGAGAGAGAGAGAGAGAGAGAGTGAGGGAGAATATGGAAGGGAGAGAGAGACAGAAGAAAAGGAGAGAGAGAGAGAGAGATGGAAAGGAAGGGAGGGAGAGTTGATGTAGAGAGAATAGATAAAAGGAGGAAGGGAGGTGGAGTGATGTAGAGAGGAGAGGATGGATAACGAAAAGATGGACAGGCACAGCGGCAGAGAGACCTATAGAGTTTAAGAGACATGGAATTTAGACAATAAACCAGAGTACAGTGTGGGAGAGTGCGGGAGCGTTCGCCTGATCCCAGCTCCCCTAATATATGCATCATCATCGTATACACTGAGCAGCAAAGTGGAGAGTGCGGCGCGGAGTATCGATTTCAAAAGGCCGTAAAAAACAAACAGGAAAAACTCAGAGAGGTGATGCACAGATCCACTTAAAGCATCGTGCACGTAATGTACACGACACTGTAAATCAAATATAAATGTGAATATCCAGCTCTAAAGTTTAGACAAGGATGTTCCATGGACCTCAAGCCAAACAAATGTGAAATGGGCAAAAAAATAAATAGAAACAGCCTTGGCTTTCACCGTGTTATCACAATTAGTGTGGAAGTAGCCACAGAAAACGCGATAATCACTTTTTACATGTTATTTTTTTTGCAG
Source organism: Centroberyx gerrardi (assembly GCF_048128805.1). Taxonomy (NCBI): domain Eukaryota; kingdom Metazoa; phylum Chordata; class Actinopteri; order Beryciformes; family Berycidae; genus Centroberyx; species Centroberyx gerrardi. Next base: position 8,505,542 of record NC_136010.1, read on the forward strand.
TGAAAAATAAGGCTGAATGTGCGAACGGCCTGAAGAGCTAGACGAGGTACGAGCACTACTCAGCGGCTGATCTCACTACAGAAGAGACTCTTTAAAATAACAGTTCAAGAACTTCAATCAAAGATTGGTAGTGGAGTAATCTTTCGTCAAGGACTGACTGAATAAAAAAAAAAAGAAAGATTTAACTGTGGGAAAAAAAATACCCAAGTTGGAGAGTTTTTCTGTGATGAGCCCGCATTAAACATACACAGCTTTTTCCTTCCCAAAGTAGCCCAAATGTTGAATCCAAACCTCAGATAACATGAACCTTTTATGTTATGCTTGAGGCCTGAATAAAGCTTATGACTCATTCTAGGAATCAAAACTGCAATTGTCCTTCAGCTTTGGTAAAACTTGTTTGTGTGTCATATATCAAGTTTGTTTTCACATTTGCAGATGACCGTGAACACCTTATGGCGACCATCCAAAGTGGGTTACAAATTCATCTTTACAGAATTTACATATTAGACCAATTGTAAAAACACGGGTTCATCGCAAAATGATCTCATCCACCAACTGAAAAAAGTGACACCTACTCTGACAAAATGATTAAATCGATGGCTATGTTGAGTACAGTGGGTAACTTAAGGCCTTGGCTGAAAAACGATAGCACTAGACTGGATACTCTATATTTTAGAGATATTGACTGGGGTACTTTCATTAATGATATTAATGATAATGCTATTTTTCCAAAATGGATATATAGCATATTGGAATAGAGCTCTTCACCCGCACAAGCCTGCACCTCTCCACACCAGCACACTGGAGAGGAGCGCTGCTTAGTGCAGCTGTTACAGACTCTAAGCCTTTGTGGGTTTATAAATAGATAAATGGGCATGGTTAGAACAGCAGTGAGAATAATGTAATTTCAAGGTACCATAAATAACTTTTCTGTAATTTTCATCACCGCTAGCTGAAACCCGGCAGCCTTGAGCAAATAGTGGGTTCCCGAAAATTGTGTACTACGACAAACATTTTTGTGGCACATGCTTTTCCACGAACTGCAGCTCACGAGGCTGCAGTCGAGATAGAAAGTGAAATGTGGTCATCCCAAATTAAATACTACCCAAAGTTTTTTTTCTGTATTGTTTCAACCTGCCTCAGGAAACATCATAGTGATTTATTTAAAATGCACGGCAACATGCTTTCAGTCCTGTCCAGTTTGTGTTACATTTTAATTTGGCACCGACCGTACGATCAGATGGCTCCGGAGTGAAGAAAGAGAATAAATATTGGAGAGGCTTTTGAGAAAAAGTAAGCAAGTCTTTGTTATGTTTCCATAATTAGGGTAGGAGCTTGAGCTTACATTTAGAATTTTTTTTTTTACATGCATTTAAGCATTATTTAGATTATGATTACCTTTGTGCCTAGCATTTCAGAAGTGCACCTGTACATAACACTGTCCAGTCTGTTGACTTACAAAATGTCGGCAGGCATGATGAGAATGTAAACAAAGCTGTTTGAGATTTGAATGATGCAGGCTTCTCCAAACTAAGCATGCCTGTCCATGTTGTAGCTGAAATGCAAAATAAATACACTTTCATGGTTTCATACAGTAGGATCGTGAGAAATGTGTAGCACAGAAAAAAAAAAAAAAAAAAAAAAAAAGAAAGAATATTGTTTCTAAAATCCTGATATTGGCTCAATATTTTACAGTGTGATCATTAACCTGAAATGAAGGTTGTTTTAGTTTTTTATAGATCTATAGATCCTCATGCTACCTGTCAGTACAATTTGAGTGATTTCTTTGCACCTAAAAAGTATTTTTTTCCAATCACCCCTGTGTTAGTGCTGTCTTTCAGTATTCCCATCACCTATACCATGAAGGCTTAAAACATATACTGTACTTCTCTCATCTGGAAGCCATTACAGCTCCATGTCATACTGCCCATCTGTAAGCAATGAGCAGGACTGCATGTCAAAGCCGCGGCACAGATCGCTGAGTAGAACCAGGCACCGGTCCAGAGAGCAGCACTCATCAAATAAAAATATAGCTTGGCCCTAACAATAATGAACCGGAAGTGTAGATTCATGGTCATGATCTACAAGACAAGAAAGAATATCAGTGGGAATTGTATAGACCCGAAAGAGCCCATTATGGAATTTGTATCCAGTTCTGGTACCGTGCCATGGCAAATATACACAGTTTTTATGATGTGGAATGTTTAGTTAGTGTTTTCCGCAGACATGTAGGCTTGCACTACTGAGCTGGCAAGGTGGGTCTGATTTCAACCAATATTCCCAATGCAGATACTTCTTAATTCCAACTCAAGCCTAAAGCCATAGCTGAAATATTCTGCATGATTTAGCTCACTCTGTAAAATGACTGACAGCTCTAAGGAGCTCCTCCCTACAAGCCTTGCCTTGCAGCATTGGACCTACTTAATCAGCCTAAATTGCAAAGTCGAGGCCCTTGTATTTGGTAATGTGGTGAAAACAGTGGCAAGTGAGAGCTAATTAGATTAACGCCAGTTTAACGAGCTGTTGGAGGGGCCCCCGCAGATTGGATTTTAATAAATAGTGGCAAAAGCATCTGCTACGCACTTCCTGGCTCTGCTGGCATCCTAATTGGCCCCAGTGGGTTGCTGTAGCTCGGCATTACACAGTGCAATTTAGGAGGGAAAAAGGCAAAATGCTTATATTCGGTCCAGGTAGGGACACAAAAAACGTGACTTTTTGATTGTGTGGCTTCACAGACAAGGCTCTATCAATATTAATACTACTACTAAGACAATTTCTAAGACTGTATCACTACAGAACAGTGCAAAAAGTCCCCAAAGCAGAAAGAGGAAACATCTAAAAGTTAAAATAAAAATGGATTTGGATATATTCATCTTTTCCTATTGTTTGTTTTCGAGATGAAATGTCCCTATGATGAGGTCTTTGTAGAGGGAACAGCACTGAAAGGAAAAAACAATTAATCAAACATGAATGGGCGACCATAGCAGGGTTATTTCCATAGCAACAGCCCGAGGGGACAACTTGGACCCTTTAATGTGAGCTGGTGATGTCTCTTTGTAAACATCCGCGCAGCGGGGGGAGAAAGCCAATGAGAGAGAGCTTGGCAACAGAGGCATCACAGGGCAGCAACCTCTTGGTATCAATCGAAGTTTCCATTATCTAGTGCTGAAAGGGAAGAAAAGTACTCTAAAATATTGTATTCTGGGGCATTTTGAGTTGATATGCGTCTTGGCACTATTGCTGTTAGCGCTAAGTGTCATGTGAGTCCAAATAAACCAAAGCACTTCTCAGTGAACCTTATAGCTGATAACAACAGCATGCAAATGACCAGGAAGTCATCTCCCAAGAGTGATCTCCCACGAAATCATTCGACTAAACTATTTTTTTTCTTATTATGTATGTAGGACGGTGGTAATTCATCTCCGCTCTTTGCTGCTTGAAGACTCACTCTAGAACTGACGTCAAAGCCATTATGGGGTTACATATTCATAAACTTTATTCCTCTCACGTCAGGTAGCTTAGTCACACAATCATCATCTCTTACATGCTCATACCTTATGCAACCTACAACCAGTATAACTCTCTCCCTTGCCTCTCTCTTTCAGCCTCCAGCTGTGACCAACAGAAGACAGTATGCCAGTGCACAAACATTACAAAAAGCTATTATGAAGGGCTGCTTGCTGGTTGCCATAGGTACTATATGCTAATTGTCATCCAGGGTATAGTCACAGATGGGGGGGGGAGTTGGGAATTGTTGTTGTCAGAGCAACCTGCTTTGTTTGACCACAGACGTGGGCTTGTCTGATGAAAAGACATTGTCAAAGGTGAGTAAAATTCCTCAAATATAGCACAGCAGACAAACCATGAGGATTTGTAGAGTTACAGCAGCATCCCCGGCGCTAACGTGAAATAGAGAGCCTCACTCAAAGACATTGTCTCTGAAAGTAACCTGATTCCAGTCTAAAAATGAGAAGAGCAGCATAACTATACAGTAGCAGAATAGTAATTCAGTCAAACCGCAATGCTCTCTGCATAGAACAGGGAAAAAAGAACAACCCACAAGTTCTCAGAGGTCCGCACTCAAGTCAACAATCCCCTGTAATCTTCAATCAATTCTCACTGAAGCGCAGAAGAATGAGAAATATGAACATCTCAAAAACAAAAGCCAGTAAATAGAATCTAATTGCTTATTATTGTCTGGATACAGTCTAGGAGAGATATGAATAAGGCGACCTTCGCTCCTCGCTGCCACAGTGCCGCTGTATCAACTCTGCAGTGTTGACAGCGGTGACTGTGCAGTATGCGGAGCCTGGCAGCACTACCGCTGGCAAAAGCAGGTATCCCTAACCTTCTCACAAACACGCTCGCCCCAAACCTCAGTGGTTCCCCGGGCGAGAGTAATGGCTTCTTTGCGCTGGGCTGCGCCGTGCTATTGTAGAATCACAGAGCGGTTAATTGAAACAAATGACTCTAATAATGGGACATTATCCCCACAGGCTGGCTTTGTGGTGGGCCTAATTAGCGTTGCGGTGGTGGCGAGGAGGACGAGTCACCACACTGATCCCTCAAAGGAAGCAGCCGAGGCCCCCTTTTAAGTGGGCAGAGACGGGCGGGATTCTCCCACTTACGGCGTGCGAGGGGTGCCGGGCGTATTTCAAAACCGGCGTAGTAAAAACAAACATGTTTAGTCGCCCCTCGGGTCCCTCTGGGGGCGAGTCCCGGCCTGTCAAGTACTGCGCTGCGGCCGCCTTTCCTCTCCCTCCCTTCAACCCGTGCTGCCCGGGCCGGCTCGAAAGGTTTGAGGTCAGAATACAAGCTCCGAACTAAGATTTTTTTTTTTTCCAGCCTATTCTTCACCTTCTTGTCCTCTTGTATGCCATCACACTCTACTTACTGAACTTCAATGGCCCAGAACTAATGTACAACATAAGATATTTTTCCCAAAGCAGACGTATTTTGATCACCACTTAAATCTGCTTTCCCCCTATCGTAACTGTTTACCCTTGTACATGATTCTAGAAAGTCAGCTGTAATGCAATGCTCAAATCTCTATGACCATGCTGTTTTAAATATTCATTAGTCGTAACAGTCGCCTAAGGTTATTTGAATTAGTGGCATGAATATTCATGAACTGCAATGAATGCTCATTTGTTTTTAATGCTCAATCCGTTAATACTCCTCTTCATTACTTCACTCCAACCCCTGCATAATAAGCTGCACAAAACAAAGCTTTACTTTTTAAAGCACAATTCTCTTTGGAAACCTATTTGTTTCACTTTAAACGAATAGGAGTGCCCTACCAATTATCTTGTTGTCATTTCTCTTGACAACTACAAGACACATTGTTCGCCCCTGTTGGGGAGAGTAGCACTGAAGGGCATCTGTCTTTTTGTAAAATGAAAAGCCACAACAGAAAACATTTCTTCTGTTACAAAAAGTGATTTATCTGGGAACGTCACCAAGATGTCATATCTATCCCAGTGAAAGGCAACAGAGCAAGCAGGTCATATGAGATATGTCTAAAGCCTACACTGGAAAAAAGATTGCTGTTTCAATTTAAAAAACACAAGTAATCCGGCTGCATTGAGTATGTGAAGTCACGTCAAACTGCAATTTTCAGTGTCAAATTTTTTTTTTTAAAGAGATTATTTTAAGGCATTTCTTCTTATTACATAGTATGTGTTAAAAAGTGACAGGAAAAATGGGAGAGAAGGGGGATAACATGATGCAAAGGTCATATGCCAGATTCAAACATACAACAGTGCAAGTACATGGTTTGTACCTTAGGCCACAAGATGGCCCAAAACGCAATGCATTTCACTGTGTGTATACTACAGATTATATTGTGGAAACTTCCTTCTCTTCTATTCTTTGTATCGCTTTTCTTATGCATTTTCAATTCTGAGCGGTTTGAATATCACTGCTCTAAGATGTTAGCAAATGGATTTGTATATAATGCTGATAGACTTATTGTGACCTTTTTAAAGGGTTGATTCAGCCTCCATCTACCTATTCTGGCACTGTCAATAACCACAGCCGTCAATATAGTTTTTATGTCACTGTATTAAAATGGTTGTGGCCTTTTCCCTCGCTGTCTATGTCCTAAATGCCAAGTGATGCAAAATAAATTTCCTTTAGCAGATTAAATGAAGTCAAATTAAGTCAAGCTCACATAACCTTGTAGCAATCACTGGCTCTGACAAAAATTGATCTTGAAAACACGGGCACATATGGATACAAGCAGATGTACACACACACACACACACACACACACACACACACACGGACCTAGACACGCGAACCACAGGTAAGCATACACACACAAATGTGTATAGGACAGTTCACATTTGTGTGTGTATGCCACAGTACTGTACAAATGTACTGTCACACATTCATGCATCCATGCACACACACACACACACCAATGCACACACAGTCACACACATAATCAAAATCTCTAGCTAAAATACAGTGCGCCACAAGGACTGAATGCATTTCTGTGTTGTACTTTTTAATATAGGCCTAGATTAGGTGAGCATTGTTTTCAAAAGTCAAAACGAATGCAACCATAACCTTACTTTTGTAACAAAGCGCCATTTTCAACTGACAATTATCCATAATCAGCAATAACTTGGCTTGTCACTATCTCTACACAGCAGAGTCTTAAATGTGTGCTGCCTGTGGTCTGTTAGTGACATACACACCCTGCCAAAAATAGCAATCTAGCACCGCATGTTTAACAAGATTGAACAAATCCCCAATATGAATCATGTGACTTGATGTGCGACATAAACTTGCAGAATTGGCAGCTGCTTTTTTGGCGGCGGGGGCTTTTTCCCCAAACCAGCCTCATTACACCGGTAATGAGACAGGGGCTGGTGCTCTGTTTCAATATTTAAACGTGTCGGCGTCCCACAAGGCTCCATGTTGGGGCCGTTCTGCAAACCCCTCCACGACCCCTCATTACCGTCTGCTTCAGAGTTCCCTCCTTTTTCTTTTTTTTTTTTTTCTCCAAAGAGACAGATCTCGCTGGCATCTCCCCTTTGCTATAGCACCAGCCAGACCTGGAGAACCAGGGGGCCTGTTGAACATGAGACCCCTGGGTGCTCCCTCTCCCCCCAGCGCCGGGGTGGCAGAAAGGCTGACAGCTTAGGGTGAGATAGGGATTCTCCCTCAGTAATAAGCATTCACACGACAGAATGTTACATTTCACAGTATCCAGTCATCCAGGACTTGGCTCTTTTCTGCCTTGATTCAAAGGAGCTGAGAGAGCAGGTCAGCGCTGTGGGGTGGAGTTAAGAGAAACAGCACTGAATGACAGCTGTTTCTTTTATAACCTTGTTGTTTATCCGTCTGTTCATTTGAGTCCTTGTAAACCGAGCGATTTAACATTTGAGAAATAGTTCAAAACTGGCAGTAAAGACTATTATGAGCAATATGTGACTGCCACAGTAAGCGTCACCCTCCACACCCAAACACAGCGATGGATCTGACAGCTGAAAGTAAAAAGGAGAATCAAAACCTCTACGTATATCAAATGTACACGCACTGAAATTTACCTAATACTCATTGCATGTTTCTTGACACACATTTTCCCATCTGCTACATATCTTTTGATTCAGCAGCTAATACTTCTGCTGCCTGAGCTGTCATAATTAAATGGGAAGGAGGAGGTTGTCAGACACAATGAATTCAGAAATGCTGAAAAAAACAGATCCCTAACAGAAACATAGACTGTTCTGTCGGTCTGAAATCTCAACTTTATAACATAACCAATGTCAGATGAACAGAATTCACAGATGTTTAAGCTACCAGGACTAACCAAACACAAAACTGTGTGCCTATGCAGTATGATGATGATGGTCAATCCACTGCTCTCAGTGCTGTAATGATTTAACTGTGTTTGCTGTAGGATCGATGTGCGCTGAAAAAAGAGAATCCCAAAGCAGGGAGAAGTTTACAGAGCTTTAGCCTTAGGCTAAATGTTGTACAAAAACCAGCAACATCATCCCTTGAGATGAAGCGTATCTGTTGCTCCAGCTGAGCTTGTATTTGTAGGAGGTTTATATGTGCACTGTAGGATAGCTTTCATTGTAGGGTAGTGTATCCTTAAGGTTCTGTTGTTGACTTTTTATCTGCTTCCTCAGCGACGTTGAAAGAAGACTGTTGAACGATTAGTGGTTTAGTGTTCTACCTATCTCTTCCAATTTTGTGGGTTTACCGTACGGCTTTTGTAAAAACAGCAGGACGAATGTAAAAGCCTGTCTTCATTTCCGACCCCTGGTTACTCTGAGGCTGACTGCCTATTTCCATCCACCCGTATTTTTCTTTAAGCATTCAGCAGACATAAATTCAATCTCCCTTATTACACTTTTATCAGTACGAAATTAAGGTTAATTGACTTTGTTGGGGAAACGTCAAATGAAACATCCCTAATGGAACCAAAATGAAAATAACCTCATCTTCAATTGCTTTAAAATATTTCTCAATATACAGCCTACTTTCCTATTCCTCAGCCTCAGAAATAAGCTCCTCTTGTCCCAGGAGATAATAAATGAATTGAATCCCCCCCCTCCAACCCCACCACCCCCCTTCTTCTTCCTTATCGGTCATCTATTTTTCCAGAGTAAGCTATTACTTGCAGGGGTTGCTAGGCAACAGGAAATATTAATAGCGGCTATTATTAGCCAGGCTCTGCTAGAGTAGTACTAAAATGTGGAAGTGGGAAACATGAATGTGTTACATAAATCTTTGGACCTTTCACAGTGTGTGCAAGTCTCTGTTTGTGCGGTGATTTATTGCAATGACGGTTCATTTATGAGAAAAGGGGGTGTGAAATAAGAAAATGGAACATTACCCTGAAGGGCTATTTGAAAATAAATAATTGCAAAGGTGAAACAAAAGCTGTTTAAAAACCAGGCACTGCCTCTCTGCCTCCTTCTGAAATATTATTGGCCGAGGAGACCTGCTTTGTTACATGCACTCGTATACGGCCATGACACACAGAAGTACACAGCATGTTAACAGACACACACACCTTTGCAAAAATGTCTAAACGTTGTCATCTATTAAAATCAACTCATCCAAATTACAGAGATTACAGTTAGCCAGCCTTTTGACCCTCACTAATAACGCTACAAAGCAGATCCACAGTAAATGTTCCAGTCAACAGTATCTTTTTGATGCACCAAGCATATTCAGCTCAGTAGCCACTGGATTGTGACCTAATCCTGAAGACTGGCTTTAATGGAGGCCTTAGCTACCACCCACAGAAAATGTAGCCTGCAACTTATGCAGTTTGATTCTGAAAATCACATAAGACCTGATTAACGGAGGATAAATGCCACGGATGCTCACATTAAAGCATAAATATTCATGATGGAGGGCAGAGAGAAAAAAGTAATATTTATGTCAGATGAAAGTATATAACGTTGAATAATTCACTACACAGGCCATCTATAATTCATCTGGTTCGATTCTATGATTAAAGCATTTGAATGTGTTCGCCAGGGGTGTTTGCATGTTCAGTCTGAAGCATGTTTAACACAAGAAAAAGTCGCTTTACTGGAGGGGGGAGCAGGGTCCTCTGCATCCTTTTGAAAAGAAAAAGTAGCTGACAAGGGAGATCCCTTCCCCCCCCCCTCCCCTTCAAGATTTTCTGTTGAAAACCTGCCCCCCCCCACCCACCCACCCCTCCTTTTTTTGCTTTGCCGATCATAACGAATGAAAATGTGCAGCACAGAGTTTCTTGCTCTCTTTCTCGGCTCACTTTGAGGCAATGAAATCTTTGAGTTGCGCGGCTGAATAGATATTAAAGGGGCTCTGCTGCAAAGGTCTGGGTGTTAAGGAGGCAGCAGCTCTCTGAATGTATAAATGTTGCATGTATCGGCTTAGGCCTACTTCAGACTTCACTGTCTCAGATTCCTTGGCCTCTAACTGGGCTCATTATCCCTCTAATTGATAGAAGAACGCTTTGCTGTTATTACAAAAAAATAGGTCTCAGAATATTAACAATGGTACACAGATTAGAAATAAAATCTGAGCTTCAAAGGCAACATTTCATCTTTAAAGATGAGTTAGATGCTTCATAGCTTCATTTACACAATAACAGATAAGACTCATAATTTTTGGAAACAGTGGCATAGCACCATTACAGAAACACGTGCAACCTCCAGTAGGCGATACGTCGTATAATTTCGATATCGTGATACGAGACTAGATATCGTCTGGGATTTTGGTTATGGTAATATTGTGAAATAACTTAAATGTTACTTCTTCCTGGTCTTAAAGGCTGTGTTACAGTAAAGTGATACTATTTTCTGAACTTATTAGCCTGTTCTGGCTGAGTAAAATGAACAATGATTGGCTTTACCTGCTCATCATATCCACATTACTTATTACTGATTACACATTAATGATCATTACTAATTTTCTGAATTTTCTAGTGTGTAAATATCTTCTGAAAGGACAAATACTCATCCCCAACATATCGTCACATTATCGATATTGAGGTATTCGGTCTAAAATATTGTGATATTTGGCTTTGTCAATATCGCCCAGACCTAACCTCCAGTGGAAATTTTTCGCTAAATTTTCAGCTAACTTCCGACCCTCCGACCAAGTGGACTAGTGGACTTCTACAGCTCTTGACTTATACGAACACGAAGGTCCAGACCTGAAAAGGGACAGACAGAAGGAGTACTCACCGAGTGCATAGGCCCTGAAAGGAGGTGTGTGTCCTGGCCCAGCATGTTGGACATCATGAGGGCGGGCAGCTCCGGGTAGGAGTAGGGGTTGAGCAGGCCGTTGTGAGGCAGGGAGTGGAAGGGGTAACCTGTCTCGTGCTCCATGAGGTGCAGCAGAGAGGGGTCGGCGTGGTTGGGGGGCGTGATGGGGGGAATCTCGTAGTCTTCGTCCCCGACTCCGCCTCCTCCGCCGCCGTTGCTGCCTCTGCCCTGACTGGAGTAGTTCTACAGAGGGAGAAAATACAGGAAGGGAGTGTGGATGAGGAACGAAACAGATGCTTTATGTTTCAGGAGAGGATTAGTCAGGGAAACAGTAAACATGAACACATACATAGTAGGATTGGATATCACTGAAATTCTACAATACAGATCAAGTCTAATGCATGTTCGGAGTTTTGCTGTCATATCTTCTCAAATATGGACTCAATATACATCTTGAGGACATATATCATGCTAGGATGCCACATACATCTTATTTTTGTCATGTATGTGTTCCGAATATGACCTTATGTCATGTGTGGGAAATATCTGAGCTCAATATTTTTCTAGAATATTAATTGTATCTGTGGCAAATATCTGTATGTTTCATTGCACAAAAAAATACAGTTGTTGATTGAGTTCATATATGACTGAAAGTCATATTTTTACTCCAGTATCTCTAGAGAATACATAAAATTTCCAATACATATTCAGGGTTTTGTTGACATATACCAAATCTGATCAAATATGGACAAAATATACATCTTTAGGACATATCTTTGGATACGACATAGATCATATTTGTTGAAAACCCCAGTAATTCAGAAGTCACACCATACGCAGTCATTCATTTTCACTACCTTTTCAGGGAGCCTATCCCAGCATACTCAGCATACTACAGACGACATGTCTTCAGCCAATCACAGGGCCAACACAGACAGACAGACACATTCATCCCTATGGGCAATCTAGGGTCTCCAATCCACCTAATTTGCATGTCTTTGGACTGTGGGAGGAAATTGGAGCGTGCAAAGAAGATCCACATGAACACGAGGAGAACATGAAAACTTCACAAGCCGGGCCAGTGACCAAACCCACATCCTTCTTGATGTGACACAACAGGGCAAACCACTGAGCCACTGTGCCGCCCCGAGTCACAGCACACTGTACTGCACAGAGAAAGCTTGAATCTCTAGGAAAGGCTTTACACTTGGCCAGTGGGGAATCTTACCACTACACAACTGTTTAACGGCAAATGTAAATCCCAAGAAACACTGTGAGAGAAGCACTAATAGCGAAGGATGTTCCACAGTAATCAAGAGCTTTATAATTGGCTTTTAAATGCATGTGTTGATTTTTGCTGTCCAGACTTTCTTTTTACAAATTTACAGTAGACAACTGAAAATGTTTGGCTGAAAAGAAAAAAATTATAAATGCAAATCGTTGAACTTGATTTCAACTTGTTGAAGTGTTTAGGATTAAGTACATAGCAAATTCATAACAGAATAATGAGTATTCAGTCGCTGTACAGAATAATGTACTTCAAGAATCTGAAAAACTGCCTTCAAGCAACAAACTGAAATGTCAGCCTACACTCCTTCAAAATACAGTTAATCAAATTCATTAACTGGAAAACCACAACTGACAGTCACTTACAGGCTATTTTCTAAATTCATAATTGCAATGCCAATCACATTTCAGAATTGCATGAACTGGATTTAAACAAACCTGAAATTCCTCACTATTGAAATGTATCCAGTATGCCAGTATGTTTCACCAGGTGAAACACTTAAGATTTTGTAGTACTAATGAGGTGATACATGAGCAAGGCCTATGCTTGTCTTTTTCAGGGCCTATCTTGACATAATATTGTGCTGAGAAATATGGTTTTGTGCTCTCAAAAAGCATACTGAGGGTATTCACCAGGGAATGAAAAGCAATTTTGTCAGAGGCAATCTGATGCCAACTCCCCTTTATAATGACTGAAGAAAATTAATCATCACAAATAATATTCCAGTGTCAGCCATTCAAGAGCTTTTTAATAGAATTTTTATTATTCATGTCTCGTGGTACACATCAAGCAGTCCGTTCTGCAACATTTCAGAAATCAATTCAATATCATCTTCGTGTAGGCTGTCATCTCGCCTGCCAGTGCAGCCATTCATCTTGCAAACAAATACTTTTAGCAAACAAATGGCAAGAAACGCAGAGGAACAGCTAGAATGTCCCCACTAGCAGTACTGGTGCTTGAAGATAGGATAAAAGTCTCATAATGTGCACTATCATTAGAGAGAAAATAATAATAAAAGGGAGTATGCTTGCTATCAGTGGGTGATGTACTATTTTCTCTTCCCATAACCCTCGCTCTCCTTGCTTGATACTTGCTTGGAAATATTATCACTGACAATTCCTTTTCCCACAATAAAGGTTTAGCAAATGCCTGTTTCTGCATTGTCCAACATTTCTCATGATGTTATCAAGGACAATGCAGCATGGTTTTATCTAATAAAAATAAAAATAAATCTCACGGGCTTGCATTTCTATTCCTGGCTGTTTACTGAAAACATGCAAAGTATGGCATTTGTCTAAGTATTGATATGGGCTGGAGAAGTCACAGGTTCAATCCCTATCAACAACATGTCCTGTTGGAGTGCCTTTGAGCAAGACATTGATCCTTCTCACTCTGGATAAGAGCGTCAGCTAAATGCCAGAGATATACAGTACATCTATATGTAATGGAGGTTGTAGTAGACAAAATACACTAGCCTCAGAGGGTAAAGTGGCCATGTTATGTCCCTTTACTTTATGGTAACAGTCCTTTCTAATCACTATGAAAGAAATTGGAATTGATAAGTTAAGATATACTTTTATTGTCCTGGGGGGGAAATTTGTCTTGGACTCTGTGTTGCTGTGTCACTTAATAAAAACATCAGTTCCATACACAGCATAGGCTACTTCACATCATACATACAATCATGCATACATACTGTACATCATCATACAAAACAATCAATGAATCAATGCAAAAATTGGGGGATAAAGGCTTGTTAGGTAAGAATGGGTAGTTTAGCACGTGGAAGCCAAGAAGGGAAAGATATGAAGGGCTTCATTCGTAAACACAAATTAAATACCAGTAATTCACCAATCAATATTGAGCAATTTTAACCAATCGCCAGTAAATAAATTAAGTTACCTAACAATTTTGATTCCCTAGTACACCTCACTTTCATCCCAGCATTCATTTGACTTTTGATCCCATTTTAGAAAAACAAATCTTCCTGTGTAGCTCTTATCATGCCTTCATAGAAACATCATCCATGTTTTCTTCATCTGCGGGCTGCGGTTCAATAATGCGTGTCACATGCCACGTTGATGCTGAATACTAAGACAGTGTTAACAGTGTAGTTGATACAGACTCTGTCCTTCCTGCAGGCCCAGTGAAGGTTTTTGTGGAACGCAGAACAATCCAGCATTGATCCAAACACAATACATCATGCGTTTTGGACACTTCTACTGTCCGAGATGAAACATAACTGATGTCATACGCATGTTCAAAGATTTAAATGCCGTCTGAGGCTATTTTACGACTTGCGCCTTCCATCGCTTTTGTGTGTTTTTTTTTTTTTTCTCCGCAGCTTCTTATGATGCCCTTGGAGATAAGACACGGGACAAGGACATCACAAGTTTAATATTTTCAAACATAGATAAATAATTCATAAATATACTGTCTTTCAGGACATAGCGCAGAGTGGATAAAAGAGAGAGGGGTCAGAAGGAAACGCCAAATGTTGATTCAGCCTTCTCTCCCTAACCTTCACCCTCCCTCTAGAGGTGATATTTAAGCAAATCTTTCATTTTCCTGGACAAGGACGTTACTTCGGATCTCTGAAGATTCTACATATCAATTCTTTCCATAGGGCTTAAAAACAACAGTACCTCGCATCTGTGATAAGATTAAACGTCCCGGTTCTCATAATAAGTGAATAAAAGCAAGGTGTGGCTCTCTATTGTGACCTCTGCCAATAAACAACATCAAAATCAAAATCTTGCTCCAAGGCATGTCTGCTGTCATCATACATGTGAGGTACTTAAAGCAGAGCCTGGTCCTTTGAAGAACAGGGTGACATGTTTCACCCCATGGGAAACGTGTTGGGCGTGTCAACCGTGGAAGATCCACTAGCAACAAATCTGTCAAAGCTCAAATTACTTCTGATGGTGTTGTCTTGTATTCTCTTGACATTAGTCTTAACATTAGAATCTGATTGAAAGTAGAATTTAAACGATATACTTTGAAGTATATTTATTTCTTAAACCTAACATAAAATCATTTATATTACAGTGTTCAGATAATAAACTGTTATGTGTTATATTGCATCGACTCCCACAGAGCTTGTGTAGGAGAGGAAAGTCAGGAATTAGTGTTTTACTTGACGGTAGTTGGGTAAGGTGGGTGCATGCTAGCTAGCAGGCAACAGTCTCATAAAATTTTGTGATATAAGCATAAACGATGAAATGCAAATTATGTGTTGTGGGCACCAATAATGAGAAGATCACACTCCTCCACCATGAAAGGATTATGTGACAATAGCACAAATTGGATTGTGTGAAAATAGCATGACGTGCCATTTTCACCTGAAAAGGCTGGCTACCGGTTAAGTTTAGTAAGTATAACAAGTAAAAGTAAAAGGCAAACAACTTCAGTTAAGGTTTTGGTTAGGGTAAATACGTTTTTTTTAAATTAAAAATGAACTTCCCTCACAGCAAAAAACTTGGGTTGCTGGAGTTGTAGGCAAATGTATTGACCTCGACCTTGATGTCACACTACAGTATTTAAAAGTTACTACTAGTAACTACTGCCTGTCTCTAGTCTGTCTCTTCCTCCTTTTGTGGTGTGGAACCGTATTTCTGTCACTTTGTGCATGGAGCATTTATTTATCTTAAGACATCGTTCTCATTTCACAAAGAATTTCTGAAGACCAAAGGCTGCAGCAGCAAAGCTAACAAATGAAAGTTCACCTTGACATGTGAGCAAGTAGCTTGATATAAAAAGCTATGCTGGCAAACGAATCTCGGGTAGCCCCAGAGAAGCTCACCTCAACTTAGCTTACTGTATGTGAGGTAATTAAAGAAGTGCAAACAAATGAATCAGGTGAGCTAAAAGTGTTCTTGACACAAACGGAAACATGAGTTGGAGTTCTTCATGGCCTATAAACAGTTTAGCAGAAGACAGCTCATCTGGGAACAATGATGTGGTTGTCACAGGGAGGAAAATGAAAATGTTGTACGATACATCGGAGGACCTGTCATGGTTGATAAGGAGAGGGGGGGGAGGGCGGGGGGGTTGTCCAAATACAAGAACTGTCTGTCTTTGATGGACTTTGTTATTAGAGCTTCAGTGATTGACACACTCAAGGTGTTGCCCATAATACGAAACAATGAACAAAGTTTGAAAAAGAACTCATTGGAAAAAAAAACAAACTCTTCTGCGTCATAAAATCACATAACAACTTTCAATGGGTATACAGTGTCCTATGGAAAGTCAACCAGCCATATGCTACTTTGTGAAAAAATGACAGAGCAGCCTTGTTTTGGCGACAAACAACAGCTGGCCATGCATACATAAAGGTCTTCACGTCCACTCTGTGCAGCCTAGATAGACGGATGGCAACGGTAAATCTTTAAAACATCTTAACGTGGGATTTCAAAATTCACCTTCAGTGATCAACCTTGCAGAGCAGAGAAAGGGCAAAAATCAAACTCATCAGCGTCAGAGACAAGGCGCTGGACTTCACACAGCTGACCATTAGAGGGACGGTCGCAAAGGCTGTGTGTGACCTGGCTTTGAAATGACAAGAAACTCCATTTGGGTGATGTATCAACAGACGCAGACAGTGTAATACAATAGGAAGAGAAAGGGATAGCGGACCCCCCGGGCTGACTGACAGCAAGACAGAACTGGGATAAGTGAAGTGTGGAGGGAGGGAGGGAGGGAGGGGGGCCTTTCCCCATGTCCAATCGTAGCTCAGGGTCATAGGTAGCGTCCGTCACTAAAGGACAGGTGGGCCGGGGTGGGCTTCGACCAATAGTGAGGGAGTGAGCTAACCTCTTCCCTGCTCCCCCCCCCCCTCCACTGGCAATTCTCTCAAATGTCACATCAAAATGGATCTCATTTAGGTGGGTAAAAAGGACCCGGCTCTCGATTGCAGATGTGGGTGGACCTGCGCTGGATTGAACCTGAACTCTAAAAACACAGCGGCAAAGGAAGTATTTTGAAAGGTGTGAAAGAGGGCCATGTGCCGCAAATTCATGTCAATTCCATTAAAAAAAAAAAAAAAAGCTCACGGTTATAGATCAAAGATGAAGGGTGAAAAAATATCTCTGATCTTTGTACCGGAACAGAGAGAAATAGAAAATTCCTCAATGTTTGGTCCAAAGGCTGCGTATTTTGACGGGGGGGGGGGGGGGGGGGGGGGGGGGGGGGGGCAATATTGTGGTCTCAGCCACATTTCCTATTCTTATTCATTAGAGGGAATCGCATAAATAAATAAAATATGTTGTCTCGTAGTCACTCATCCCCCCCAAGGGAACATGGAAGCCCCAGTAATCACATATGGCACAATAGCTCGCCCATAATCCCCTTTATTTTTATTTTCATGATGTCACTCTCTTTAAGCCCCTTGCTTTATGAGTCGCAAACGGAGTGGAGAGGGGAGGAGAGGAGAGGAGAGGAGAGGAAAAAGCGAGGGAGGGGTGAAAACAAATGATGTGGATCCCTCATTGTTCTTTCTCTATGCCCTCATTCCAGTCAGGGTAATAAGAGAACATTGTGATTTACTGTCAGTGAAGCGCAAGAGTGCATCAGAGAGAATCCACTGCGGCAGGGGCCATTAAAATAGATTTAACTTCCCACAGTATTAGGCCAGATGTCTACACTTCTATTATATTTCAATCAGCCATGACCTTGGTCTCCATATGATGAGAAAGATCACTAGGGGAGAGAGAGAGAGAGAGGGAGAGAGGGGGAGAGAGAGGGAGAGAGAGAGAGAGAGAGAGAGAGAGAGAGAGAGAGAGTAAAAAAACACCCTAGGAAAACCAATAGAAATATCAAACTACTTAGTCCCACTAAATCCCTCTGCTCCGTCGTGCTGCATATACAGAGAGAGAGGCCAGGACCGAAATAGATCCAAGGTTTCAAGTTCTCTTAAAAGAGCATATGAATCATTGAGTGCACTCTCGCTACTGATAAGTTTCTGTTTTTTGGGAGTGTTTTTTTTTTCTTTTTTTTTTCTTCTGCAGGGTATGTATTTGAGGAGGGACTGAGGGACTACACCAAAGGAGGGGGACAGGGTCGTTTTGATGTTCTTTAAAGCTTCCAGATATCAACAGACATCATGAAAGATGAATCTGCTCATATTCCTCGAACAAGGGATGTGAAGGGAAACACATTTCTGCATCTCCATTTCTCACATCACCGTGGATCCCTGTCTTTGAACCTGAATACAGTTTATTTTTTCTCTCTCTGAACGTCTGTATTTACTCTAGACTCACTAATATCTTTCTATTCTGAATGAATCTTTCATTTTATATAATCTTTACTGTGCAGTATGTATCTTTCCATCTCTCCAGCTCTATGAAAGCAGAGCAGAGGTCATTGAAGATGAGCGTATCTGCGTTCTATTTCAGAGGCTGATGGTAATTGGACTTATTGGCTGACAAGGACTGACCTACATAAAGAACTAGCAATCCCTAGTTACAACTGTAACTTACAATCCCTCCCAGCATGGGTGGGGACGTTGTGCCGATGTTCCTCTGATGTTCCTCTGATGTTCCTCCAGCATTGTTTTTTAGATATTGATGCCCCATTGTTGGTTCAATGCTAACACAAAAAAAAACACAGCTTTTATCCTAATTCGGTGTGAATCGATGATCAAATCCATATTGTACAAGATGTATGTGCACGACACTTCATTTTCTAAGCCGTGCCAACAGCTCCCAGTCCAGCTCAAAGAAGTAGAAAGATGTGTGTCATCGTTTTCTGACCCTTCATTTTCATTTTTCATCCTTTGGCTCAAACGTCCCCCCAACTTTTCTTTGCAGGGAAGGGAATGAGAAAGGATAGAGGGATAAAACTTACTATAGTGTGCACATTCAGTGAAGTAAAAGGGGGGCATGGGGGGGGGGGGGGGGGGTGAAGGGAGGAGAGGGCTGCAGTTGTGCTGGGGGTATAATGGTACACTGTGAGTCACTATTAAGTAACGGTGCCTTTTCACATCAGCATCGCCCACATTGGGTGTGTGGTGCCAGGGTGTACTGAGGTGTCTCTGACTCAGAGAGGGAGAGAGAGAGAGAGAGAGAGAGAGACAGAGAGAGAGAGAGAGAGAGAGAGAGAGAGAGAGAGACAGAGAGAGAGAGAGAGAGAGAGAGAGAGAGAGGGGGAGAGAGAGAGAGAGAGAGAGAGAGAGAGAGACAGAGAGAGAGAGAGAGAGAGAGAGAGAGAGAGAGAGAGAGAGAGAGAGAGAGAGAGAGAGAAAGGACATCAGCTGGCTATACAGGCCGAACAACATCTGGATAACTATGGTTGGTTGACAAAACATTGTCTTGTGTGTGTGTGTGTGTGTGTGTGTGTGTGTGTGTGTGTGTGTGAGCAAGAGAGATATATATAGAGAGAGGGAGGGAGAATGTGTGTGTGTTAAGTTTATGTGTTGTGTGTGTACATTTGCAGGGGAAAGGAGATGGGGCAGGTGGGTGAAACACCAGAGAGAGAGAGAGAGAGAGAGAGAGAGAGAGAATGACAGAGAGGGAGAGTGACACAGAGACAGAGTGAGAGGGAGAAATACACAAAAATAAACAGAGACAGCAATATGGACTGAAATCACAGACAGAAATAGAGAGAAAGAGAGAGAGACCCACAGACAGATGGAGACAGAGACAAAGAGAGAGAGAGAGATAGAGAGGAAGCCTGTATCCAACAGGTGAGGTTTCTATTCTAATCTAGACCATCAGCCACTGCTCTCTTGCAGACGGCCAAATCGATAGAGACACATGGCTCAAACGAGACACCCGGAAGCAGAAAAACACAAAGACACAAACAAGCTGGAACTTGCTGCTTCTCCTATAAGACCGGTGGCCTCTGCGCTTCTTCTCCTGTAGAGAAACACGGTGGAACAAGCACAACAGGAAAGAGAAAGAAAAGTAACACAGACGCAATCTCTCTCTCTCTCTCTCTCTCTCTCTCTCTCTCTCTCTCTTCCTGCCACCAGCTCATTTTCTCTTTCAAGCCTAACCCTCCCTCCCCCCACCCACTTCTTCTTTTTCTAAATCCTCTATTTTTCTGTCTCTAATTTGCACCAGTGTATCTGTATGCACAAATGCACACAGACATGCATACACATAGACTTATTATAATGTGAGGAGGACGCTGTAAATCCTGTCCATTAACTATTGTAAATGGAAGCCAGTGGAATATGCACTGTAAACAAACAACACAACACACACATGAATGCACACACACACACACACACACACACACACACACACAGGTTCCAGTCTGCGTAATCACTCAAAGGGATCACCCCAATCAAAAACACTTACTGTCCATCACACTGGACCTATCTCTAATCAGTTTTTTTATTTATTAGTGTGTGTGTGTGGGCGTGGCTGGAGGCAGCCATTTTGGTTTGGCTGTGAATGTTCTCATGCATGTCATTATATGTATTGCGAAAATAGATACTGCAATCAACATTATTTGACATGCATGTGAGTGATGAAAAAAGCAAATACTATTACACAGATTCACAGATCAGTACAGATCAGACACAGATCAGTATAATTGAATTGTTTAATAATCTGCAATTGTGCAAAGTATTCCCTATATTTTCGCTCCATACGTGGGCAGATACATGATGCTGACAACATAATAATCCACCCACACCTTTGTATAGGCTCAAATCTCAACAGATAAACCAAATGGAAAACGTCAATAACATCAAAACGTCTCCATATGCGCGGATCACATTCATATCTCGTACAGAAAACATACAGTATTCAAAGCCACTGAAAACAGCTTGTTTGAATGGGCAGATTGTGTCCAAGCATACAGTAAACGGCCCCTTGAAAGCTGTTTCTGATTAGCGGTTTTCTCTTTTTAAAAGCCCAGAGATGTTATGTGTAATGCAATCTCCTGGCTGTGTCAAACTGCTACCTCAGTGCGTATGCTGTGGAAGACCTCAGACATGCAAACAAAGGAGACTCTGTTCTGGCCGCATGCACCTTTTTCACAGGCACACATCATCTAAGGGCTTGGGTGGGCATCTAAACGCTGTGTTAAAACCCACATTAAGGAGGTACGGGATGCTTCTCTCGCCATGTTCGAATAAGACCATTGTGTGACGCTGCATGCCTTTTCCTCAGAACCAAAGAGTAAGAGCTTTGCTGCAGTACTATTCACACAGAATCAACAGAAAATACAAAAACAGACAAAGTGCTAGTAAAAATGTTACTACCTCGTGCCTCAGCTTTGGCATCTTGTTTTTTTTTACAAAGAGTTGGAATGCTTGAATCTTAACTAAAAAAAGAGGAACACTTACAATGTAAGAGCGGATACACCCTGGCATGTAGACATGTATCCAGCATATCCATTACAGATATGCCACCATTCGAACCTCTAATTTGTCTCATTTAACTTCAAAGGCAATCCATATGCAACAAGTAAATGCACAGCTAATGCGTACAATTAAGCCTCAATTAAGAAATAATTGTCTCGTCTTCGACAAACACATGCAGAGCAGTCACTGTGGTGAATTTTGCATGACACATAAAGAAAACACAGACACCGCTTGGATGTGGTGGCTTTGAAGGTATTTGCTGTGTGTATGAGGCTGTGGAATTGGTTGAGGCAAAAGATAGGTTGTGCCTCAAGGCATTCTGCTCTCCAGGATATTGGACAGGGTCCCGGCAATGCACTCAGTTAATTGTCAATCTAGTGTTTTATGTCTTGCATTTAAAAGGAATCCTATTTTTAAAACAGTTCTCTCTGGTTTAAACCTGTGCTATGCATCCTTTCTTGTCAAGAGCAAAGATACACATCCGGTCTCTTTCAAATTTCAAATTAAAGCTGCCGTATTAAAGGATTGGAAGCCAAACAGTGAACTATCTCAACTGTGTGCTCGGAGGGCTCCTCAGAAACGGTGTGCAGGCTTCTATTTGATGCCACTGACAGAGCATCAACTGCAACTGACATGTTTTGAAAAGCCGAAATTGCCTTACCCACTAAGAAGGCATTTGTTGACATAACACTGCAAACCTGGAGTGGGTGTCGATGATTGACACATGACCGCTGCAACAGAGGAACTACAAAGCTGGACATTTATCCCAATTAGTAGACACCCATGTACGCATGCAAAGTGACATAATTAGGGCAAACCAGGCGATGTGGCTAACAACGATGGACCTCATGCCTATGATGTGTGCTATAAGTAGACAATAAGCTGCTAAAGCTCCCACTCGACCCCTCATTATAGTCACTCAATCCGCACATCAAAGGAAAGGCAACCTTATAGCTATAGGACGATGGTGTGTGAGTGTGTGTGTGTTAGTGAGTGTTTAAAGGAATGTGTACGGGTTCACTTGGCGTGTGTGTGTGCATGTGTGTGTGTGTGTGTGCACTTGCAGGTATGTGAATGTAACAGAATGAGATTGAGTCTACGTACAAGTGTGCTTATGAATGTGTGTGTCAGAGAATGTGCCAGTTCCTACAGGTATATGTGTGTGTGCGTGCGTGAGTGAGTGTGTGTGAGTGTGTGTCCCAGCGTCCTCAGCCTGCTGGCCTTGTCCCATGACTCTCCGGCAGTATTAGGCGAGGCGCTAATTGACGAGGAGCCGGCACCTCGTCATGTTTTGTCAGAACATGAAGGCCTCGCTGCTGGATCAACAAATCCTGGAGCTCCAAACTCTGCCATATGTCCAGCCATGTGTTCCCATCTACCAGCTGGGAGCACTCAGCACCCCGCCTGTCTAACTCTCTGCCTAACTGAGTGTGTGGCTGGGACTGCACTGCCTCAGCCTGGGACCGCTACTTCAATGAGCTTGGAATGGTGAAATGCTAGTTAGCCTGTGTGTGTGTGTTGTATAGTTCAATGGACAGAGCATGGCACTAACACCATCAGGGTTACAAATAATGGAGTGAAAATAGTGCAAATACTACTCACACGTGTTTTCAAGGATGCACAAGTGTGAATAAAGTTTTGTGAAGTGAAAAAACATATCATACACTCGTGATTGAAGATTTGTGAACCGCAAGCAAAATTCACATGTGTAAATTGTATATCCACAAATGCAAACCTGTATTGTGACACAGATCTGCATTTGTGTATTTGTCAGTCTCATCCTGTGGATACAAACCGATGCGGAGACACAAATCTTTTGCACTATTATTCCGTGGGAAGTGGGGGGGAAATCCACACATGCACCCACCAATCAAATTGAAGTTTCCTGTTATAAAACACGTGTTAATAGTATTTGCACTATATTCACTCCATACAAATCTGTGATACTTTAAGGTGCTTTGGATAAAAGCATCCATGAAAGGGCATGTGCTTTGTAGAGATTAAATGCATTTCTGGGCTGTTTTTGTCTTTTTACATCATGCTTTATATGTTACAGTAAATCTCTATATGTCTCTTGTGTACATTTACCTGTCATGACTATCACAGTCTTTCCATTGTGAGAACAGTCAGGTTTCTCTGTGAAGATGTCCTCCTTGTTCATCTTCATCCGCAGAGGATTTTGATAACTTTAGCTAAAAAAAAGCTAGCTAACTTTACCTCATGGTGTTGTAGTGTTACATGAGTGAATCTCCCGTGGATCACAGATCTCAGTTTGAGGTAATTTGGTCATTTGGTACACACAACAAAACATAGTGACAGGACTGTGAGAAAGCCTCACGCTACTGTGACTACCATTTTCCTCTCACATTAACCAGTAAATGTACATATTTATCAGATTTACCATGGAAAACCCCCAGTAAATTCTGTGACTTTATGAACTCTTCTTGTTAAATGCTAACAACTGGAATACTGAACTTAATATTATGACAATTTCCTCAGACAGTTTATTTATATGAATTGGTGGTGTTTGTAGAAAAAGGTGTGGATTGTCTTACCTGGTTTGGTGACCGAAACTCCTGGTTATTGTCATTCATGTACATGTTGTCACCATCAAACTGTGGACAGAAACAGAAAAGAGCAATAAATAAAAAAAAAAGCAGGAGGCAGGGATGGGCTGCGAAGAGAAAAAACCTCTTAAATTTACGGGTGGCCTGAAGTGTGAGCCTAACGACTTTGTCACTTTGGCTAAACCTCGTGGTGGCAAGGCAGCGTGGGTAATTACTGTTCGTCAGCGGGCCGGTAATTAGGCTACATGAGCGCAGTGACGAGAGATGGGCTTTTCCCTGTGGGCTCCACTGCGTGTGTGTGTGTGTGTGCATAACTGTGAATGAGTCTGTGTGTGAATACAGTAGTAAAGGGTGTGAATGATTCTGCATGAGTCCCTTGCGTCTTGTGTGTGTGTGTGTGTGTGTGTGTGTGTGTGTGCTGCACAGCGAGGGCATGCTGTGTCGTTCACTTTGGGACAGTAATAAAGATTGTGCTAATCAGGCATGGAAACACCACTTACTGCAGGTGCCAAAACACTGCTAGCCACGAGGTTAGCGCTCACATAACAGCGTACGACCCTTGACCCCCAGGGTGCCTGGGAAACAACCCTGGCTAAACAGTTGAGCGCTGAGGAACAATCTGCTAGCTCAGATGGCTAGCGCTAGTACGCTAACTCCCTGAAGAATCCCTCACTGGCACTCTCTGAATGAGCTAAGAATGAAGACAAAACAACACATTTGTCTGTTTTTAGCTCGCGTAGCCGCCGTTTCCGAGAGAAAATGAGATTCTCTCGCACAAATGGCTCAGCTGCCGATGCTAGGAGCGGAAATTATGCGGAGTCAAGGTGATTGAGAAACTGCTGCCATGTGAAGAAGAGCTATACTGTAAAATGACCTTGGCTTCCAAAGACATCAAGCTTTGTCATACCATGTTTTCAGCAAATGGAACAAACCTTGACTGGATAGGATAATAACGCTCACGGACACGTATGCCATTGCACGCACACACACACACATACACACACATGCTACAGAATGTGGAAACACGTCAAATAAAGGCCCCTTTTTGTTTGTTGACTGAGGTCATTCTTTGAATAGCGTCGTAATATCTCAACGTACAGAAGACTCGGGAACAGACAGCAGAGAAAACATGATCAAACTAGACAGCATTCCACGTCAAATTCCTCAGATGTGAAGATACAGGGGCCTTTTCATTTGGGGTGGTCTGCTTTGTGCCTGCGGAGGGAAGGGACTGAAGGCCTGCAAGATAAACACACGCTGGATATCAGTGAACACAAATGGATCATAAGATACCTGTGAAAAAAATGGCCAACCAGGTAGACTAATGGATGGAAATGGGCCGAATTCCTGGGGGTGAAATCTAATATCTACATTGGTAGACAGGAAAAGTCGAAGTGGCTAAATGAGCATACAGAGTGAGAAAGAGAGAGGAAAGGAAGAGAGAGAGAGAGGAGGGGAGAGAGAGAGAAATTACTGTACATTATTGCAGGAGAAAGACCGGGGGAATGAGCGCCTGCCTCGGGGCAATGGTTGGTTAACGATGCATATCATGGAAACCCTTGTGAGGATTCACTTGCTTATTCTAATGATTACATTCGCATTCCGCCACATAAACGTGAAACTGAGACAAGCGCTGCACACACGTGTCTCCACAACACCTGACGTGCCGATCGTGATTAATCCCAACGTGTTTGTTTAAGGTGAAACTGGATGCTGAGTACACGTTCGATGACGGGACGAAGACACAGATTTGCTTGATGAGGCTTGGCGGGGCAGGTATCACTTGATAAAGCCATAGAAAACAGCGAGAAGTGACTGTAGCTCTCGGAGTGGGCCAAAAGTGATGTTGACCTTGGTGACATATCTGCAATAAACTCTTCACTCCTCATATGAAAGCCTCTTGTCCTCGCCTAACTGAGCAATTTCATTCCATTGAAATCCACTTTCATATCACTGGTGACGTAGAGCCATTTTGAGAGGTTCTTCAGGATAAGATTCTCTCGGGTGAAAAGAGAGTACAGTGAATGAATAGCGCCATTTTTTAAGCAGAAAATACTGCCAGATCTTGAGCTGTGGCTCATTTCGAAAACCGTGAAGTCTTCAGCAAACGGAGCGCAAACGCTTATTACCGTTCTCTCAGCGCCAAAGGAAGAAATGAATTCAGAATATTCTCATTTGAACCAATTGTCTCTGTGATAAAGTATTCACCAAAAAAGGCCCCAAGACAGCCTGGAAAGGTCAGCCATTTTGTGCTTCAACATGGCTGCCCATATATTCCAATGTAAGGCTGTTTCCCCCTGCTCTTCTCTCTATAGCCCTCCTTTGCACTGCCTCGCTCTCACATTTAAAATGCCAATTTATCCTCGGCTCAATGCTATCAGCTCTGCCATTACTTCACATTCACTGCAGAAATCATCTTCTCTTTCTCTCTCTCTCTCTCTCCTGCTCTCTCTATTGCTCCCCCTTCTCTCTTCCTTTTCTTTCACTCTCTCTTCCCCTGTTTCTCCTATTCTCTCCCTCTTTCTCTCTCCACCCTTTCCAATCCCCTTCTCTTCTCTTTCTCTGTCGCCGTGCTTCTCTTTCTCTCTCTCTCCTACCTCCTTCCCCCCCTCTTCCTCATTCTATTTCTCTCTCCTCGCCTCTTTCTCTCTTCCTCCCTTCCCTTTCCCATTTTCCCATCGTCCCTCCCTCTCTCTGTCTTACAAGCTCCCTCTACTTCCCTCTCTCCCTCCCTTGCCTCCTTCCCCCTCTTCCTCTCTCTCTCTCTCTTTCTTCAGTGGGCCTTGGCATCGCTTTCTCATCGGCGGTCTAATTGGGCATTCTGCCTGAGACAAGGGCCTCATTAAGCAGTAATTACACACATGTTGTTTTCGGCAAACATCTCTATTTGGATTGCTTTGCATGGTAATTGTTCAGCAGGGACCACTGCTCGCGATGTTTCCCCTCTGTGACACACGTGGTGCTGGGAAGAGAGGAATAAAAACATGGAGAGGAAGGATAGAGAGGGAGGGAGGGGAAAGAGAGAGAGAGAAATAATAATAGGCTATGGGAGAGAGACAAATCGAGAAAAAAAGAATGCGTAAATGAGAGAGAGAGAGGATAAGAGTAACAGTGAGGCGGAAAAAGGATAGCCTAAAAGGATGAAGGGGCTAGAGTGATGGTGCCATGGCAATAAATGGAGAGAGACAATGAATAAATGAGAAAGAAAGAGGTAGACAGATGCAGTAAGAGAAGAAAATGAGGCAGAGAGGTAGAGGGAATGACAATAAAAAAGACAGAGAATGAGTAAACGAGGAAGAAAGTGAGAAAGTAAGAGACAGTGACAGAGAGAGGAGAGAGAGAGAGGGAGAGAGAGAGAGAGAGAGAGAGAGGAGAGGGAGAGAGAGAGAGAGAGAGTCCCAGAACTAGGTCATGCCTTGCCATCATCGACAAAGCTGAGCGCTTCAAAAATAATGAAGCCACAAGGTGGAAGTAACGCTAACTAACATATCCAGGGAAAACATGTAATATTTACACAGTGCTAATGGTGCAATACAATGCCGGGATCTTTTCATCTTAGAGTGCACTGGTGGGACTGTTTATGGCAGGATTGGAGGCAAAATTACAGACTCCATTGAAGATTGTTTTTGATTGATGGACAATTCATATAAGCTCCCCATAATGCCTTCTAGGCAACATCTGTTTGTGGAGGGGGTGGGGCACAGATGAACTGCTTATGTGCCTGTGTAATGCCATAACTGTCCAGTCATTAGAAAGAAAAATGACCTTAGTAAGCTAGCAAAGAGAAAAACAAAACAAAACTAAAAAAGCCTTCATTTTAAAAACTAAGAAACCAATTATTTTGGAAACCAGCTAATAATATATTTGCCGTAACTTTGCTTTGGAATAAACACACACACAACTGCAGCCTCAGTCAATACTTCACATTTTGTTGTGGTTTTTTGTTAATATATAAGGATGCACCTGAGAAATGCTACAGCCTGGGCACAGCGAGGACAGAATTCAATTTTAAACCCAATCAACATTCCCATCACAACATCTGTAAAAAACAACAACAGCAACAAAGAAAATCCCTCAACATATACTGCAAAGAACAACCGAACCAAACTTTCAGAACTTTCAAATTTATATAAGAGAATCTATAAGCAGAATGTGTAATAGTTGTGACTTTAAAAGCCTTTGCCAGTACACTAAGTCTCTAAAAATAATTCTCTCACCGAGCGGAATTAATAAGCCCAGAACAGTACACAGCCATTCTGTGAAGAAAGGGGTGCGGTGGGGGGACTCATGCAATATGTATGCCTGTTTGAGCACCCTTCTTCCTCATCTTCCCCCTCTTCTCTTTCTTTCTCTTTTTACATCTCTCTCTCTCTCCCTCTCCCTCTCTCTCTCTCCCTCTTCCTCTGTGCAATTAGCTGTAGAAGAGACCTAACAAACCTCAACCTGAGACAATGTACCACTGAATTTTGATGTTGCCCAACTTGTCACTCTTGGTTCAAAGCTAGACTAGAGGACGAGACAGACAGACACACACACACACGCACACACACACACACACACACACACACAGAGACAGTGAGAGAGAGACAGACAAAGACAGCGAGAGAAGGAGAGACAGAAAGGAAAAGAGAGAGCAAAACAGAGACAGAGAAAGAAAGAGAAAGAAAGAACGAACGAAAGAAAGAAAGAAAGAAAGAAAAAAGAAAGAAGCTATAGTAAATAGACTTTCAGAGTTGCAGAGGGGAGATAACAGAGAGAGAGAGAGAGAGAGACTATAGTAACAATTCTGATGTTGCACCACGCCCCGAGCAAACAATGAACATGGGCAAACAATGAACATAGCACACACACACACACACACACACACACGCGCGCACACACACACACACACACACACAAAGCCCATAAAGAGCGCAGCCTGTGGCCATGGCGACACATGCTCTGTTGTCGTTAGATAAGGGAAACAGGGCCTCTTCCTGGGTGTGAGAGTTTGATCCTACACACACACACATGCACACACACATGCACACACACAGACACACACACACACGCACACACAGCAGCAGTCCCGGGGTCACATCCACCAAAGCCGAGCACCAATCGTATGTATCCTCACCTTTATTATCAGCATGATTCATTTTCATATGCAAAACACAGGCTATCTTCATCTGTACACACTGTACACAGGTCAGTGGACCAGATAGACGATCAGATACACCGGCTAGCTCCCCCTATCTCGTAGTGGGATTTTGATGGAATTCTGTTTGGGAATTCGCTGGCCTCGTGCCATCCTAGAAAGTATTTAGTCGGGGGAATTGGAAACATGTATCGGTGTAGTGTTACATATTCCCTCAAAGGACCGATTCAAAAAGTGTGAAAAGCCAAACCGCACCGCCTTTCCGACTGATGTCAGAAAAGAAATATTTTGTTTTATTGTCACTGATGGTGCGATCAATCACATCATATCTAATGAGCATCAACTCCGTTTGCTATGATTAGAACTAAAGCACTCCAAAGGGAAACAATGTGAATAAATATTTTACTCCTAGCTCCCCCTACTCATCCCCCACTCCCCATTTCTTCCTTATCAGACAGCTTGAAAAACTTTGTAGTATTCTCACAAACGACATATGCAAGTTCCAACCGCTTCCGGCCCTCCCCTATGTCTTGTGATGTGTAAAAATAACAAAGGCAGGCTGATGTAGCTCTCATTCATCCACTTTCTGTTGCACTGGAACAACCACAAAACAGAACGAGTCAACAGCAGAGAGACGTGAGAGATGGGGAGGGAGATTGAGGAGAAAAGCAGTGCGTGCAGAGTGGGGTGGTGCTAAATAAGGTCTTGTTTTCACTATGAACCAGGGTTCACTGTGAGCTAGAGTTCACAATACGATAAACATCTAAACTGTGATGGTGACAATAGCCCACACCATTTTATCAGCCATCACAGGTCAGTAGTTTAAAAAATGAGTTTTTCCCCTTGTTTTTTATTTTCCAGCCTGATTTGATTTTTGACTCGGTCGTCTTTTTCAGCTCTCAAAATGTGCAGCACATGTAAAAAAAACATTTCATTTCTATTACTGATATGATTTCTGTTCCAAATGCAGTCTCGTAAGGAAGGAGGACCAAAACAGTACCACAGCAGAGCTACATACTGTACAGTAATAAAAATAACCTGTGTGAAATTAAAGCTACACTAGGCATCTTCACACATTTGCAGCTCCAAATGGCAGAGGTAAAAAACTATAGATTCAATACCTGGAAGTCAGTAAAGTGCACAATGCTCGCTCATGTTTACCAACCTGTCTGCTTTATACCAAAGGATACCAAAGGGATGGGAGAGGAACATTTTGTATTTTTGTATGTAACTTTGCATTTCACTCTTATGTTTCGATTTGTGTCCATACCAGACAGTAGAATTTCATTTGGTCAAATAGGACGAATCTATGGTGTCTCAATTAGCGGGATGGGACACTTGTCTCTATTGCAGCCCCACTTAGTGATTTAGGCTGGTAAGACAGATGCATTTTGCATAAAAGCTTGCCTAGTGCAGCTTTAAGTCAAAGTCAATATTGTTATAACAGAGAGTCCCGTAAAAGATGCACTAGGCCAATTCCACCTTGAACAGGCGAGGCTGTAGGTGATGTAAAACATGCATGTTCACAGCGTGTGTCATGTTTATACTTCCAGCTAGCACATGTTTCTCTGTGTGCCCACTGGACTCTTTTAGACAGATAAAGCATGGCTGCCTGCACTAACTCTCAAAGCGGTACAGGTGTGTGTGTGTGTACGTGTGTGTCTGTGTGTAAGCATGCACTATGTCTATCTGTCTGTCTTTCTGTCTGTCTGCGCAGTAAATGGAGCGCAGGGCAAAAGAGGTCACGCCACGGTGTGCACCACGCGCGCATGTGTGCGTGTGTAGGTATAACAGAAAGAAATATGTCAGACCAAAGTGCCACCCACACAGCCTCCCTCATCCTGCCACTGTTGCCTTCAACGGCCTGCCTGCTAACCAGCACCAGGGGGAAACACCTTCTTAGCATCCAACACCAAAACATCACATGTAATTAGCAGCTAGCCCCAGCAGGTGCGTTGGTGCTAAACTTAACAACCTGGGAAGACACTAGTAGGGGGAGAGTAGTTATCCCACCAGCATACCAGACACATACAGTAAGTGTCTGGTATGTGAAGGTGTGTGGTGAAGGTATGTGTGTGTGTGTGTGTGTGTATAGTGTGTGTGTACAGTATGCGTACATGTTTGTATCTGCATCTATGTCAGTGTGTGTGAGGTTTCTCTGGCAGGAGGAGAGGATGTAGAGCACAAGCCACTTTTAACTGACTGGGGTAAACAGCGATGAGAGAAGATAAAGGGCAGAGTGAATGTCACATTACCCCAGCCCTTTGCCTCTGCTCACCGCAGCATCAGATAACTGCAGTAGGAAAAAAAAAGGTCTGGTTTCCTCTAGCATATAATTGGTTATCTTAATGCAATCTACTGCTCTCTTGCCTCTCTGCACAGAATGAAGTATGAAAGAGCAAAGGGAGAGGAGAAAAAAAACGAGGCTGAAGTTTTGACTGTTCTGGCAGTGACTAAAATAAATCATTACGAGCGAAAGAAATGCATCAATCTATTTCCATCGCTGTCTTCTCTCGTCTCCTAGGTTGGGAAAACACAAAAGGTATTGGCTGTTTGTTGGTGTGTGTCTCCTTGAGGCAGGCAATGTGGCTCATCTGTATTTGAGCTTGGACATTTAGGTATAGAAAGTGGGCTCAGTAGTAGTGAAATTATTTGCATTATTGCGTATTTAAACTCAGAAAGTAGCGTTGTGTTTACTTTTTGTCTAACTTCAAACGGCAATTAATTATAGCACTACAGTATCTAGTAGTCGATGCATAGAAATCAACACAAAAACACATCATAGGTTTATTCAACAGAGAAGTATGCTGCATTATAAGTAAAACCATACCAGACAGCCCAAGACATTATCAGTAGGATCGTAACAAAATATATGAAATGCATTGGGAGTAACACTGCAACATCTTATTCAGATAGCAGGCTGCCTGAAAATTAAGATCTCTATATTATACGTTGGCCATCTTTTCTCATTTTCTTCTTGAGCTGTGAATTCATTTTGTGATACTTTGAATTCTATTTTGAAACATTAAATAAAAATTCAGTGAAAACATTGGAAGATAAACTCTGAAGCTGTCATAAGAGCTTCCTGATTCTGAATTTATTGTAATTTTTTTTTTTTTTTGACTGTGATCCTGCTGTATCAACTTCAGGGGTGTTTTTCACACCTTTGCATTTTTTCACACATACGTCGTTGTAATTAAGTAAACCTTCTGGCATCATCTGTAAATTCCGGTAAGTGTCTCCGTTTTTGAATGCAAATACATGCAAGTTTATCGTAGTTGAATTAAAAAAATAATGAGTTTTTCTGTGTTCCCGTGTGTGCGCATACATATAGTGTGTATATGTGTGTTTGTGTGTGTGTGTGTGTGTATACTTGTAGGGGGGTGTATAAGTATGAGTTAGAGCAGATAAGTCCGTCCATAGGGAGGAGCAATTAACTAATGACTCTAGTGAACACTATAATTCCCAGTTCACAACCTCCAAAATTCCACTGGGCCCAGACCGATACCTTGAGGCACACCCTCAAATATCAGTTGGCTTTAGCACAGATAGAAAAGGTTAGAGGAAGATGGGGGGGTGGGGGGGTGGCTTAGCTACTGTATCTCACCCCAGCAGTGGGCAGTCTTTTCCCAGCTGGGTTGGTGCCTGGAGGGGGGGTACTGTGGAGCCTAACCCCTCGTTCACCCACACTGTACCGGGCCTGTGGTTAGAGAGAGAGACAGGAGGGAGAGACAGAGAAGAGACAGAGAAGACAAAAGTGGGGAAGGAAACGAGACGGCGGGGCTTTAGTTTGCAAGGTACAAGCAGGGCATTTGTAAAGGAACATGTCAAGGGCCCCCCTCGTGAACCCTTCCCTCCGTCTCCCTTTCTCCGGTCGCTCTGCTCTTCGCCTTACGCCCAGCACACGCGTGCAGGGGGAGGGGTAATGACATGAGACTTACACAGTGACTCTACACAGCGCCGCACTGGGGGAAGAATGGAGGTTAATGAGCTGACATCCCCTCCACCCTAAACACGCCTCCTCCCCATGCCCACCTCCCTACCCTCCTACACACACCGACACGCATACACACACTATACACAAACCCCCTACGAGACAGTGGGGCTGAATGCTGGCGTTGAGCCAAGGACTAAGAAGGAATCTCATGGAGCAACTGGTGGATACACACTGTCTCAATATACAACTAGCTCGAAGCAATCTGCTGGTTATAAAACAACTGTGAGTGTAGTGTAATCTAGTGTAATCTGTAATCCACAATATAAATATGGACAGCAAACACGAGCTCACACAGTTTCAAGCACATAGCATGAGAAACTTCAGTGAGAAAAGCACCATTCTGACCACAAGTGTGAGCATCTTACCAAAGACACTGTACACAACTACAGGCTTGCTAAGGACAAACGGTTCTTGCACCCAGACCACAGACCAGGGCCTAAACACATCATGTTGTGGCCAATCCAATTATAGGGCATACAGTGAATAACCAATCAGGGCTTCAGAAGCTCCCCCGTTTCTTGGTCGTCACATGTTGTTTTGTGGGTATATAAGATGTTAAATAAAACCTCAGTGGCCTTTAAGTTGCATCACCGGAAAACCAATGTGAATAGGTGTCAATGTCTAACGGTTAACAGTTCATCTGAGCCAAGGCACGCAGTGAGAAATGAAAGAAAGAGAGAGAGAAAAAAAAAACAACAACAACGGGCAAAGCAGTATGGGTGTGAGGTATACCTTCATGAAAACTGCTCATTTGTTTTTACAGATAAAAACGTAGCCGGATGCAAGTTAATGTAAACAAATGCTATGTGTAGGAGCCTATCTGAGGTTAAAAAAACAAGATGCAGGTGCACTCAGATGTATTTGCTTGCCAATGAGGCATCCCAAGAGTGCTGGTGTGTATGTATGTGTGAGCCGTGGCTAGCCCAGCCTGGCTCAATGTAAAGCTCCATTACAACCCAGCACCCCCACAACCCCCCCCTCCAGCCTTGGGAGAACAAGTGGATCAATCCAAACCACTGGCATGGGAATACTGAATGTCTGAGAAAGACCGGACACAACCATCTTTCAACACGGGGTCCTCATCTGTACTTACACTGGAGATATTTCCATTTTTTTAAAAATAAATTGTCACTGGAAGATATCCAGCTGTGATGGCCTTAATTGCCTCAAATAAAATGCATAAAAAATGTAAAAACCATGAACATCTATCACAAATAACAGAATATTACCAAATGCAGAAATAGAATTGATACAGCGCAGGGAAACACTTTCACAGAGCTTGAAAACAATGGAAGATGAATGGTTAGTCATTAGGGCCCATTGTGAATCTTTCGAGTGAGTAATTTGTAGGAACGCTTGTGCATTTTTAATACCCTTAAACTGAAGAGCCCTAAGAACACAAACTCCATAAAATAATAAGAGGCGTTTCACCTTAGCACTATCCGAGCCTCTCAATTATTTACCACTAATGAATTGCCTAGGGCCATTTTCTTCCTAAGTACAATATCAACCATCCCAGAGAGACTGAATCAGCTCGCTCAAATACTTAAATACATTTACTCAATTATGCTCACTGTCCCTAATATGAAAGAGACAAGGAGATGTAAGCTTTCTTCTTCCCTGTGTTCTACATGCTCAGATTCAGCCTTCATATTTCAAGAAACACAGTATGCACAACAAAAGCACAGGCATATTTTTCTTTTGCTCAAGATAAAGATGAATTTGTCCTTAAATACCTATTCATTGAAAAAAATAGCACGGAAATTCATGACTTTTCTCATCTTTTTGCATCTGTGGTGTGGGAGGATATTCAATTAAAGGATGTTTGCTGTTTTTGTAGTGTCTAGCCTTGCTAGCATGTACAGTACAGTGCTGTAGGCCTGTTGCCAGGCATCCAGCAGGCTCACACTTGGCAGGCCACCCAGGGGCTCTCGCTGTCGCCACACCGCTGATGAGTCTTTAGGGGCCTGTGGGGGAGCCTGACAGCAGAGTCTGGAGAATCACACCCGCAACCTCGCTGTAACACCAGCTCCCAAGACAGTAACCATCACAGGAACCTAAATATAAGCACTGGTGAGAGTCCCGAGTGGAGCCGTGGAGACACAGTGATAATACCAGAGGGCATATTACAGGATGGTCTCTCTAACCGCTGGGCCAAGCTGCATTCCTGTGCACAGCATCATCATCAGCCCCCACTGTGATTCCTGCAATACAAACCTGTAGAGTGACACAGTTGCCATCTAAAGGAAACTGACTGCAGGGATATAAGCGGGAAGTATATGGTACATAGGGCTGAAAGATATTGACAAAAAATCTAATTGCGATTATTTGACAGAATATTGCAATTGCGATTTAAACTGCGATTCACATCTTCACAAGTTTTTCTTGTCAGACATTTTTTAGAACTATAAAATTGTTTAAAGAAAAGTGATTTTGCTAAAAAATAAATAGATGTCAGTGTGCAGGATTTACTGAGTTTGAGTATGATGAAAGGTTTTCACCAATATTGTACTTGATTCATAGGCCAAAGATTACCTGCAGCTCTAAAACACTTTGTATGGAAGTCCATTTTTAATTGCAGCCTCTGCGATTTGGAAATTGCAGAAGTTCATATTGCGATTTTTTGGTTTTTTTCCATTAATTGTTCAGCTCTAACGGTACGGTACCAATTAAAATGACACGATCACAGTGTGGTGTAATTCTGTGTATAAAAGCCTTCATCCGCTAGTTTCAATATTTCAAATGCCAACAGAGTGCAACGCCGCAGTCGCCTAAAGATATTTCACAGCAGAGTCTCTGCTAAGTGCAGGGAAATGTAGAATAACCTTCTATGGTATATAAACCCATCATCTAAGTGAGTGCAAATAGCTTCTACCATCTGTTAGCTACTTCTATAGGGGACAACTTCATACTGAGGAAAAAGCATGTGCACGTGTGTGTGTGTGTATATGTGCTTGTGTCTACTAGCACTGCCCACTTTTGATTATGCTCATATTTAGCCATTTTGAAAAAGAAAAACTATACGAATTCAGTCTATTCCTCGTTCTTTATGCTTCCTTGTTGTTCCTTGTACTTCTTAGTTACCTGAGATGATGGGGTTATATTTGATATATTAAATATTCACTCATTTTACTGTTTACACGTATTGTGAACACTGGATAAGCTCTGGATAAGTGTCAGCACAATGCCTAAATGTAATGTAAATGTACTAAGCGTGTGTACCGATGCGTTTGCCAGTGCAGTCATGCATTTGTTTGCCTCCTTTTTGTGTCATGTGTGCATGTGTGTGTATGTGCGCAGGAGCGTGTGCGCGTGTTTACAAATGCGCATATTTATATCGGCAGTATGCTGTCCACTCAAAGTAATTCACAGAACCGCTATGAAAACATTCAGCTCTATCCTCATCATCTACATCATTATCACCATTCAATCAGAAATATTTCACAAGCTTGATCCATCCGATGCGTAGCGGGCCAGATCAGAGCTGACTAGCTTTAGTCAGTTCCATGCTGTGGGGATGCAATCATTGGTCTTTGCCGTAACTACGCCACAGCGAAATTAAAGTGCAAAGGATCCCGTTCCTAGACAGCTGGTAGTTGTAAATTCCTATCAGGGAATAAAAAGAGGGAGGGAGGGAGAGACTTTGAAAGAAAACATATACTATTTTCATTTCAACTGCTTTAGGGATTAAGGCTTGGGGCTCTAGAAAAAACTGCATTAAAATAATCCACCATTTGCATGTTTTATCTCACAAAGGAAGCTCACATAGACACACATATCCACACCAACCCCCACTCTCTCTCTCCCTCCCTCCTTCTCCTCCTCTTGCCCCTCCCCCAATCTGGGTGAACACACACACACACGTACACACGTAACACATATACACACTGTCATCATTAAGCACGCACATATACACACACACACACACACACACACACACACACAGATCAACCTGCTGCCATCTGCTCTGCGTGCTCAGTACAATCCTCGCAGAATACATTATTCACTACAATACATCACATCACATTCCCTCAATGTCATAGCCTTGTGCCGGGGAAGAGAGAGAGAGAGAAAGGAGAAGAGCGAAGAGCAAAACAGCTATTGTACTCGACAGGCAGAAAGAGAGAAACAGAGAGAGAGAGAGAGGGAAAGGGAGAGAGAGAGGGGAGATTTGGCCCGTTATATGGTACAGTGGCAGGGAAAATTAAAGACAGTTTGATTTGGCTTTTAGGTGAAACAAGGTTGTCAGCGAAGCTTGTACCAGTTACAGCTACCAGGGTAGATTAAAATCACTGACAAGGAGGCTAGTGTATGAAAGTGTAGGATAACAATATAAAGACATAAATACAAAGAAGCAGATAGAGCACATAGGTTTGTTTACATGTAAAAGTGTGTCCCTAACTGTTTTCCATTGTGTGGGTATAGTGTGAGCATGTGTGTGTGTGTGTGTGTGTGTGTGTGTCCCTGCTGTGCGGTGGCACAGCAAAGGGAACCAACAGCTGGCTGGCCCACACTTGACTACGTATTGACCTGCTTTGCATTCACCTGTTATTCAGCCGAACCTAATGTTTCCACTTGATGGCTCTAGTGCAGCTGAGCTGCAATTAACCCCGCTGTGAGTGCAAGGCAAGCAAGTCTTAAGTAATTTGTCAAAGTAGTTTGTCGAACTTTGCTAAATGTCATTCTCCTTAATCCTGTAAAATGGATATTTTTCTTTCATTAACTTCCATACTATGAGGCACTTAGAATAAACTTTTACCCAGCGGAAGACTTCCAACACTTATAACATTTACCTGTAAATACATGTCTCCAGTCCCACAGCACTTACATGTTATCTTTACAGCCTTAAGGTTTTCAACAGGATGCAGGTGATCTCCTCACTGCAGATAATTAGCCTTTGAAAAAGTAATTTGCCTGTCTAAACACCCATTTGAATGGGAAAAAGCGTTGCTGCGTCAGATGCTGCTTCCCTTCTCTCCACTCCACTCCTCCTCGTCACCACCTCTCCTTTTTTCCCACCCTCCTCTCCCCCTCCCTCCTCCTTTCCCAGATGCTCTCTCGGCTCTTGTCTGTGTTTGGGCTGCGACTGCGAGGGGTCACCGCCTGCCTTGTTCTCACACGTGGAGCATGTGTGTGTGTGTGTGTGTGAGAGAGCGAGAGAAAGTGTGTGAGAGAGAGCACACACTGTGTCTGTGGGTGATTATGTGAATGAGTATGTGTGTGTGTGTGTGCGTGTGCGCACATGCAAGTATGTCAGAGAAAAGGAAGTGTACAAGTGCGTGAATTTATCCCGGTGTCTGTGCGTTTGAGTCTGAGTGCCTTTCCCAGTGTGTGTGTGTGTCTGAGTGTGTTTCAAAGTGTTTGCACGTGTGTGTGTGTGCGCGCGCGCGTGCCTTGCTAGCTCAGTGCCAGGTCTCTCTAATGAGTCTGTCAGGCGCTGTTAGCGACGGCGTGCTCCCCTGGCTCAGCGCACTCCTACAGACACACTGTGATTAGCCGGGCCAACGGCACGCCACTGGGCCAGATTAAACACTCACCACGCCGCCAGGGAACACATACACACACACATGCACACACACACACGCACAGATACTCAGCACAGCACACATTAGAGCAAGCCCCGCGCTCACTAGCACAAGTACCGCGCACACACACACACAGACACATGTAGACACGCACACACACACACACACAGTTTCATCATCATCGTGCCTATTAGCCTGCTCTGATACAGTAACACACACTTGCCCCCCAGAGCCAAGAAAGGTGCTAATGCCACTGGTGTTGAAAATTCATGTGAAATATACAGCGCCGGAGCACGACACACTGCACATTTCAATAGAGCAACATTCAGCAAAATCTCTTAGCGCTATGAAATAAAATCCACGTGGCAAATCTTGCGCGCTTAAACAAAAACGCGAATATTTCATGAGTCTATACCGTCTAGAAATCTGCCGCACGCGTGTCCTCCTTTATTGAATTCCTGTCTCCCACTAATCTTGAACATCATTCAGAATTAAGGCCACCCCTTCTGGCTCTAACAGCTTTCAACATCTTCATTAAAGCGACATGATTCACTAATTACAGGTAATTACCCTTTAATGAGCGGCCCAGATGAATGAGGAGATATGCAGAGGAGGACAGGCCTGAGGACACATCGTTTTTCATTCCTCAAGGGCCAAGTAGTTGCGGCAGCTCTGTCTGGGTGTTACGGCCTTGACCGTAAGATATCCCAGTGATGACTGAGCGAAGAGACGGCGTTCTGCTTAGCGGAGGCTGACTTGGCTGACACTTATAGTTACCCTTAACCGGTGAGATTTGTAACACTTTCAAGGTGGCAATGGATGGAGGTGAGCAGCTTTTCTGACCATGAATGGCTAGGTGTAGGTGGCGCAGGATTTTAGCTCAAGGGGATTGGAGTTCATTGTTCCTTCGTTGGCTAAACAGAGAGAAAAAAAAAACCCACTGACAATCTCATTTTTTTTTCTCACCCTCTCTGTCTCTCTCTCGGAAACGGTGCAAGCAAAAATGAGATTGATCTAAAAACTTGCCAACATTAAAGGGTAAAGTTTCTTATCTCGGGCCTGCAGAAGAAAGTCCCTACAAGAAGCCACTATCCACCAACTTCCCCCTCTTTCTGGCTCTTTCCCTCCCCCTCGTTCTCTCTCTCTCTCTCTCGTGCCTAGTGGCCTATTTTTACTCCTCTGCGTGGCATTTCAGGGTTTTCCTTGTCACCACCACGTTTCCTGTCATCGGTGTGTTGGTATGTACAGTGCAGTTACTGAAGAGGCCCTGACCCAGTCTCTCTAACTGTCTCTCTCTCTGATGTGGTCACAGATCTTTGTCTTTGTGTTCAAGGCACTGTAGCCCTAAACATCTTTTGTCACCTTCTCCACCTTCAGTTCATGCTTAAAGAAATGCATCCACTTCAGTTATACGGTGCTGCCATTCATTTCCAAAACTGGCCAAACAAGCCACATTAGATAAAGCCAAAATATCAAGCCAAAATATCTGAAATATTTCTTCAATTCATTTTCTTCAGTTTGCTCGTCTTTAATCCAGGGCCCCTGGGATTAGGATATTACAGAAATAACCTTTTGTTTACAATACGCTAATCCAATCAAAATAAAGTTCATTCAATTTGTGCCCTAACAGTGACCGCCCCACCCCCACCCTCCGCCTCTAAAGCATATTTATCATGATGCCATATGCCCCAACACAACACTGCCTCTTTTCTCCAGCTGCAATGTGCAGAATGTGATATACTCTACTGTGTGGCACAATGGAGTAATTGTGTTTTTTTCCCTTGAGGGAAAATATGAGGGGGAAGAGGAGAAATATCAGTGCAGGATGTATGCTTTGCAGCCTCACAAGACTCTCCAGTTGTGAGTGAAGGCAACTTGTTGTGCAGATATAAATGAACATCTTGATTTCTATGTTGTGGGTACGTTGCCTGACCTCTAATATAGCGGGCTTTAGTGGCTTTCTTAGCTTTTTAACGTCAAGCTGTATCATGTTTTTCGCAGCGCTTTACTACAGCGGCCTTTAATGACTTTTTTCTCTGCAGGGCAAAAACAGTATATAAGGTCTATATATTTCAAAACCATCCCCAAATAGGTTCCAGATGTATATGAGTGGGTGAAATTCTTTTATGAAAGAAAAATATACGTTTGGACTTAAAATGATAAACAATGAAATGCCAATAGACTGCGCGACGTTAACTGTCCTCTTTGTACTGTACCTCTGGTGTAGCGTGACGCACAGTGCCTCTTTTGTTCTGCCACTCATTGCTTATGTTACTGTAGAGCACTAATGCACACAGATCGATAGCATACTTTCCATTTCAACACAACGAGCTGATGTACGGACACACAGTTGGAATTGATCCCGCCCTGTCAACACAAAGTTTTAGGCCAGTATGTCTTTTTCTGCCTCAAGTTTGTTGGAATAAAAAAAAAACACTTGACTGCTGCTGCGAAATAAATGGTTTTTAAATAAATGGCTTTTTCGCAGAGTGTTTAGAATCTCAGGCTGTGTTCAAACCCCTTTGTAGCTTGACTTTGACATCTCTGTTTTACACAATGAATCACTGGAGCCTTGATGATGATGTAAGGCAAGGTGGGTGGGAAACAATGTAGCAGGCATAGACGCAACACATGAAGATCAAAACCGAACATCTGGCCCATTCACATAAATCGATTTTAAACAGTTCTGTCAATTCCAACTGCCTTCTCTTGTACATTGTAGATATTTTATGATGGAAAAAACATCATACTGGCTCAAATAAAACTATTCTGAAACAGCTATAAAGTCATAACGGCCATAAAACATGTTAATACGCCAATAAAACGATCGGTCCGAAATGTAAAGAAATCAAAAAACAAACAATGCATCTCGCCCGTTGGTCTTGAACAAACAAACCCCAGAAAATCAATTTCCTCCCCCACAGGATGTCCACCGCATGCTAGCAGGTTTTACGACCACCGCTGAAAGGTGTAAAAACACCAAGCATGTTTCAACCGAGCAAAAGTATCAATCTGCACTCCTAACGAGCTCACAGCACAAGGTGCACACTCAAACTACTACTGGCATGAAGTTTAAAAACAGGAACTGGCTGGTCTAACTCAAGCAAGCCATTGTGTATGATATGTGACTGTACAACAAGAGTTGACTGATTTAAGGGATACTTGGTCATTTTTAATTTTTAATCTCAAGCTTGCAGCAAGATGTGCCCCAGCGTTTCAATAAAGAATGCAAACAGCAGTCTTTATAGCGATCTATTTCAGGGAAACTATTTCTCACATAATGTGACAAGGTTCTGGTGAGGGAAAGCACCTAGCTAAAATTGAAAATGTCAAAATATCCCTTTTAGACTGACAAGTTGCCGTGGGCTATACAGCATGTCATTACACCTTAGACATTGACCTTTGTCTGTTTAGACCTCTGATCCTCCTTCTAAACTGCCGTCAAGGGCAGAATCCGGAAAACAACACTGGGAAATGGAAGTCCATAATATTAGATCTGAATATGCTCTTTCTTAGCTATCGGCCTCACAAGTCTTTTCAGATGATAGCATATTGTAGGATGGCAACTCTTTTAAGTTCTGTGAAGCTCTCACCCCCACAAATAAGGCATTACAGTAGATGCTTCTAAGACCAAGATAAAATGTTTTCAACAATACACAGCTCTTCCTGGTTCGATGAGCCAAACCATCAGCTTCTGTGAAAGAGACAGGGTGTGTAAGAGAGAGGCAGAGGGAGAGAGAGAGAAAGAGAGAGAGAGAGAGAGAGAGAGAAGGAGAGAGAGGGTGAGAGAGAGAGAGAGCACTAATCTCATTACCTTCTCTTCCTGGCAAGAGAGAATATTCATTTCTCTGTGGCAACCAGCGGGAGGGTGACGAAGAAAAAATTCAATCGCACATCCCACCATTTCATTTTCCATGTAATTAAATCAGTTAAATGTTATAAAAACATGTAAACTCCGTCAATGACTTTGAGCTATTTGCATTTTTAATCAGGCCAGATTAATTCTAATAAGCGAGTTGGGCTAAGGCGATGACGGAGCAGGCCTATTGTGTGTCTGTCACACTCATTTAATTCTGTCATTACGTCCCATATCCTATTATGATAATTGGCCTTTTATTCTCAATCAACAACCAGCCAAGGCTATTAAGTCATAATCTCTGACTAGTGCACTTTTCACCTTAAACTCTTAAGAGTTTGCAACCATAAGAACCACAACAGTCAGATAAAAGAAGGGAAAATGCAAAAACAGCACAATGGCTTTATCCCACCAGGCTACCTGCTGCAAATGGAAAAGGACTGTCAAGGAGCTGTATGGTGACACATGGAATAGGGCGTAAAGCAAACACATTAGACTGTGGAAATGGGTATCACCATTGCTCCCTAGCAAGGTAACTATGCAGAGAAGAGCAATGTGTCTGATGTGTTCAGCCATTTCCTCTCCCCCCTCTCCTGGGAGTCATTCGAAAAGTAAATCTCAGAAGGAACAGGGCCTGCTATTTGATTGGAAGACACTGCTGCGAGCAAATAGGGGAAGCGTTAACAGATTACAGCCAAGCAGACATGCAGTACATGTCTCAGGCCAAAGACCATGATAGCATGAATGAGAATAGCAGTCATAATCCGAATCATGCGCAGCCTGGCAAGACCTGGACAAATAACAGATTGCTGTATCAAAAACACATTATCTTTGCAAGTATCTTTGCAATCTGCAAGTTATGTGGTCAAAATAATCATTTGTCATAACATTTATTACAGATTGGAGTTTTAGTTATATAAACCTCAATGTGTGGAGCCAAACAACCACAGATTTCCAAAGCAAAAGTTATCTAACTGGCAAAATTGAATGGCAAAGAAGGAACTCTGGTCAAAATATAAAATATAGGCTACAATTGTCAATGACTTCTTTTTAGCATTCATTCATGACATTCATTATCTTGGAAGGCAGCAGGCTAGGCTATGTAAGCTAACCTAGATAGTTTGGTAGTATGGTTTGAATTTGGAAGGTCAGCTAGGCTAACAAGCTAACTCTGCTAACTAGAAAACGTTTAGCTAGATTGCATTTTTTTTCAGTTAGTAGCACTAAGCTTCATAATATTCTCTAGCCTATCTCTAGCTCTTACCTCTTTGAGGTTTAACTCAACCAATGAGATTATTTCTGCTTACAAGTAATATTTGTATGATTAAAACTCCGACTTGTATATTTATTTGTGGACCGTGTATCTGTCATGATCTAAGTTCATTATCACGCTCAGTGTTTCTACTGTCATGATGTAACCAAAATTAGAAAAAAAAATTGACATCCTAATTCTGTCTTGCATAGCAGCAAACAAGTGCCAATGGTGCTCCTAAATCACTGCCTCAGCAGCTTGACCAAAGAAAAAAACTCGTATAACTCTGTCATGGTGCAATACGTTTTTGTCCTCATTGCCCTCATGCGAAGAAGTAGGACAGAGCATGCCAGTCTAACTGTGGTGTCAAATGTGTGGTCTGGGACATGTTCAACCAAGTCACAGTGTTAATAGTTATGTGGTATTTCTTTGAAATAGTCGAACAGGAAATGTACTTTCAGCCTTAAAGCACCACAATGACGTTATCTTGCAACCACAATCTAATTGTAATGTTAATGCTTTTTCACAAGAGAGTAATCAAATGTACCGTGCATATTCGGGGAAAAAAGGAAATTGGGAAGAAAAGGATGAACGCCACTAGCTTTTATAGACTTTATCAGTATGAATGATGTTCCTAGAATCGCATTCAAACATAATCTAGGACTTGCATTAGTTTTGTGGAATGATTAAGACCAAAATGAACAGTGCGGCTGCCAGGCTTTCAGTGTTGCATTATCACAATTAACCCCAACTGAAGTAACAAGGTCAGGTTTCAGTCTAAATAAAACATCTTATTGAAGCAATAAAGTACAAGGTCCCTTTGTGTCTTCAGCAGTCTGGTTAATCAGTTGTGTCTTTTAACACTGTGTTATGGTTTAATTTACCTCTGCCTTAACATAATACAATACTGCAACCG
Source organism: Centroberyx gerrardi (assembly GCF_048128805.1). Taxonomy (NCBI): domain Eukaryota; kingdom Metazoa; phylum Chordata; class Actinopteri; order Beryciformes; family Berycidae; genus Centroberyx; species Centroberyx gerrardi. The sequence goes on from NC_136010.1 coordinate 8,550,120, forward strand.
CATTTGCAACCAATCTTCTCAAGATTCATACTTTATAGAGGAGATTTTTCAGGCTGGACTGAACACTGAACACCACTCTTTCATCAAGGGTAAATATGTATATGGGTTTGCATACAGGTATATATGTAAGTATCTATGTATTTATAATCAAATGTAATACATACCCACACACACATTCACACTATCAAACCCCCTTTTTTAAATTAATTTTACTGTATTTTCATTTTACTGTATTTTCCTGGTAACACTTTACAATAAGGGTACATTAATTAAGGGTTAGTTAATGCTTAATAAGCATTAACTAACCCTTAATTAACAGTTAACTAATGTGTCTGGTAATAATTTACTAATGGTGTTCATGTTAACTAAGGTATTAATTTATGCATTATTTAATAGTCATCTTTATAAACTATTAAATAATGTATAAATTAATACCTTAGTTAACATGAACACCATTTGTAAATTACACATTAGTTAACTGTTACTTAAGGGTTAGTTAATTCTTATTAAGCATTAACTAACCCTTAACAGTGTACCCTTATTGTAAAGTGTTACCATTTTCCTTGTTATGCCATTTTCTTTCTTCTTTTTGATTTGCTTTTTCAGTTTCTTTTCTGTTTTCTATTATTTGTGTATGTGCAATTAAGCTGATTTTACAGGTCTGTTTCACTTCAAAGTTTAAAAATAAATAAATAAATAAATATATATATATAAAGTCCTTACACAGCTTCTTTGAACATTATAAACTCATGTTTATCTGTGACATACAGTGAGGCCTTATGTCAAAAGCCTACTCAGCCGATATGAGAGTGAAAATATGTCTTCAGTTCAATAACTCAAAACATAAGCAGAGCCAGGAAGGTGGAGGGAGGAGGGGGAAGGGGAGGGGGGTTGGGAGGCTTTGTTTCAACAGGGGGCACCATGCTGCAATTGAAGGTTGAAGCTTTAATGCTCGCACTCTCTTGTTTGCTGCTCTCCTCTCAGCAAAACACTTGTGCAGTCATCTCACTCATATTCTTAACTCTGAAAAACGATCACTAAATTTAGCCATGGAGATCAGCGAGCTGTCAGTGCTGATTCAGCTGGACAGGTACAGTGAAAGTGTATTAATTTTCTCGTAAGAGAGGAAAGTGCTTTTCGACGTTTCAATACCCCCCACTTTGCTTGTATCCCCGTGCATTAATGTCCTTTTCAGAAGACTTTTTTTTTTTTTCTTTGGAGGAAAATCCCTGATTTTCCCCGGCCCCTACAGACAAATGCAGACAAGCCCATATATGTATGGCAGATGAAACAAACCAAGATGTGTACAGTTGTCTTATCAAACTGAGAAAGCCACAGTTTCTCAACTCTCACTCACTAATGTAATGAGTAAGTTTTCAGTCAGATGTCTAGTTTCAGTATACAGCCGTTTCAATTATCACACTCCCACAAGCAATTTCACTTCTAGCACTACGACTTAATAAACCTTTTCATTTCACAGTAAGACCTTATGAAGGTGCCTTATGGCCTCACAATTTACATTTTACTCACTATTTATCTCTAAAGAGGACTTAATAAGTTCCCTCTTAAGTACACAGAAGGTGAGCGTTACTATGGGGACGCAGAGTGTTCCACTGCGCTCTGCGGCTCTGAGGCCTGTTCCATTGTGGTGAGAGACAACAGCTGTCTTTACCTTTGGCAGGCAAACAGGCTCATTAAGGGCGGCCATGTTTGTTTTTGTGCCCGATACCTAGCCCTAAGCAAACACTGCCCTATCTCCACTCCACAGCCCTCGCAGTCTCAACATTTCCTTCCCTATTGTGGAGGGGGGCCCTGGCACGTTGAGCCGACCGTGCGTTTTCCCGCGAGCTCTGGCCAAGCTGCCAATGGCTCTCAAAGAATGCGTGGTTAATTGAGAAATTTAGTCGAGGTTCGAGCTGATGAAATGCTGAAATGCAGCTAGCGCATTGCAGAGATGCTATGAATGTTGTGTATGTGTTACATACGTAATGCATGCCATTATGCTGTCTGATATCACATCTTGTGGTATGTCACAACAAAGCCTTCTTTGTTTGTTGTGTCGTAGAAGTGATAAAGGCTTCATTATTTTGGAGCGTTCGTAGCTAACAGTAAAATCTGCAGTGAAAGGTTTCATTCGCATATTTTCTCCTCTCTCAGCGCTGTCTATGCCTTGACTGACAAGGCAGGTTTAAATTCATAACGCTTTGACAAAAATTCCATTTAAGAGGGAAAATGGCATTGAATGTCATTCCATTACTGCAAACTGCAAACATACGAACACTTTAACCCAGAAGGCATTCACATTAACTTATACAAAACAGCAGAAAGACTATTTTCTGGCTTTCCTATCATTTATGTATTGGAGTATTTTCAGCCAGAGTACTTGAAGAGTAGTCCTCCAAAATGTACTCACTTATTTGATTTCATCCCTTTTCACCATTTGTCAAGCCCAAAGTCACAATGCATTGTGAAATGAGTCCCTAATGTGGAGTAATGAGGCTGTCATGGCAAAGCAATCTCTGCTTGTTTGAGTTTGACTCATGTCGTAGATTCAATTAAATCAGCTGAAGTCAAGCTGGCCGCAGGCCAGATCGGTAATGGGTGACCTCATTCAAACAATGCTCTGACATATTGAAACAATAAGAGGAAGGGCCTTGAGCCAGTTGCAAAAGCAAACTCCACTCAAAGGCGATAAGGTAGAAAAATGACAGTGCAGTCACCGAAGTGTTTTTGAAAAATTCATGTAGTAATGTGTCTTCAGGGGTGCTTGTGTTTTTCTCCTCCTCTTGGTGCCAACATTGGTGCTTGTGTAACCCCTCATGCTATAGTGCTGTGTGTGGTGATCAGTCATTTTTGGTCAGGGTGAACATGCAATCACAGACTTAGTGGAGTATGATTTTTATGAAAAATACTCAAAAAATCAGCTAGGCTATGCGCAAATCATCTGATAAACAAAAGAAGAACGGCATCTTTAATATACCAAAGCACATAAACCCTGTGGAACGTTGCCTACAGTTTCCTATGTACATACTGACAACAAAATTCCTGGAACTGTTGTGATCAAAACACCTAACATATTTTAACACAGCTGGCCCATTTCTTCTTTTGGAGGTTTATTTGCCCACAGAAGTCTAAACTGATTTATTTGGATGTTGTAATGCCTGGAATCTAAATCATGACACAAACACTCCCAAGGCTATGTAAACAACCTCTGCAGTTCCAATCTACAACCATGCTTTCTGAGTAATAACTTCAACGCCAAGGGCAAAAGTACTTCTCACTTTAAGAAGCGTCTGCACTATCGTACAATTATCAGGGCAGGACACTCCTCAGTTTGAGTCCAAGGGAGTAGGTATCTTTAAGAAACTATCCTATATGCCTCTGTTGACAATACCAGTCAATAACAGTCTTTAAGGTACAGCGATCATTATTTTTAAACACTACAATTTTGAACAGATAGAAACGTTTCCTGTGCTTTGTAGAATAAACAGAAATGAGGTAATGAAATCAAAAGGGAACATCTTGCCTTACTCAGTCTTGTTTTTCTATTCACAGGGGCTATAGCAGTTACAGTAAACAGATAAAAGAGCAAAGTGGTGAAAAACACAAACACACACACACACTCTCCCTCACTCACACACACACAGTGACTGCACCTCATTAAGCGGCATTCCCTCTGGCCCTTATTCCATTAGAAATTAAAACTCGGGACAATTAGCGGCAGATTGGTCTCAGCTCAGTGCGCTATAGTCCTGCTCTCAAGGCACTGAGATGACTTAATTACAGGCTCATCTGAAAGCTGTACAATGGCACCGCGCTGGGGCACACAGCGAATACCTGGCAACCCGGAATCAGCAAGGGTCGGCAACAACAAGGTTCGACGGATGAAGAGAGGAAAAATAGCACTGTATACCGGCAAAAGCAACAGAATGTGTAAGCAAATTATGGCACAGGCAGAAGTGGTTTAAGAAACTGTTGGCTGTGAAATACAGAACCTACAGAACATTTTGGTGGCTCCAAATGGCAGTGAGAGGTAACTGTTTGAAAATGTTTAACTCAGCAATCATGTGATGTGACGTCAGTAAACTGCACACAGCACGCTCATGTGTCTTTATACCAAAGGATACCAAATGGGGAAGAGAGGCAAAAGGTCTAACGTTGGTGAGTCCAGTTTTCTCTGGACGGAGCGCTGCTCACTGCTGTTTAGGAGACAGTTTTGTATTTCATCCTCAAGTTTTGATGAGTTCATTCCTGTGGGAGGAGAAGTGACCATATCCAACAACAGAATTGAATTTGTTCAAATAGGCCAAATGTGCGTCATCTCAATTATTGGGGATGGGATACTCCTCTCTACTGCAGCCCCACTTTAATTTAGGCTGATAAGACGGGTGTATTTTTACAGAAAAATCTTGCCTAGTGCAGCTTCAAGTTAAACCTAAACGAAGTGTGGTAGCTTTGATTCCATGGACAAAGTAAGCAAAGAATTTTTGTCAAAATCCCGAAAGAACATGCATCAGTAACTTATTCTTTATTTGCTTCATAAGTCTGCCTATGACAAGGACACAAAGCACATTTTCCTGTAATCGAGCCAACTGTAGTTTATGTAACAACTGACCATTCTGCCCTTCAAGCTAGAGAGAGACAGAGGGAGCGATTTGATAGCTCCATGTACTTGCTCCGGTCACGTGACACCCTGTCCCATTATATTGTGATGTTGTCAGAGGGGGAGAGGAAATGAAATGCCTTGAAGCAATGTACAATGTGTGTGTGTGCATGTGTATGTGTGTGTGTTGGGGGGGGGGGGGGGGGCATACATGTGTGTGAGTGTGTTTGTGTGTATGGGCATGCATTCGTGTGTGTGTGCATTAACACCATAAAGAGAACATGTGTGTGGTCCCAGAGGTCTCCAGCATTTGTCTGAAATTCACTCAGTTCTAATTGGTCAACCTGGGAGTTCTTCTTCTTGTTCATCTCGGTCCCATCGTTGCACCTATTGGCCCAAAACAGCGGCTAGTCTCTGATACACACAGTTTCCACACAGTTTCACTACTGTGAGAAAAAAAGAATCCATCAGGTCAAAAATTATTAAACACAATTTTGTGTAGGCCTGGTACTGTGGAATTGTCAACTCAAAAGCTTAAAAACATCTAAATGTAAGTACAACAATAAATTTAAATTCAAACAGTGACTTTGCTAACATGCAAATCGACATTGATCCTCATAAATGAGTCTTAATGTAATTATCTTAAGACATGTTGACTACTGCAATATTAGCTGGAGTATTAGAGGAATATTTGGACATCTATACACTAAAATCCGAGCAAACCTGACTTTTTACAAGTTTCAACAATTGTCCCACATGCTTCCAACTAGTTGAGTTAATGTTTAAAGCCTGAAGGCTCCGAAACGCATTGGCCAATAAATTATAATGTTGCCATCCTGAACCTTTTTTCCTGTTTTTAGATATTAGGACTGAGCGTCCCTTTGGCAGTCAGCTGTATGTTTTTTTTAAATACATGTATTGGATGGTGGAAGCGCTACCACATCATAATAATGTTTAAAGCTTAAAGTTTATATTCAGCCTTGACACCTGTTGAGTCTCTTGTGTCTGTGGTGGCAGGTGATGCGCTTAATAACTGTACAATACAAGATTGTATGAAATCAAGAATATTAAGGGAACATAATTTTTCCTCTTGACATGTAGACAGCTTAATAGAAGTATTGTTATAATCAGAGTGAGGCCAATAATTACATAATTGTGTTTATGTAAACATAGTTGCTGTTTTACAGTATTGAATTTAGATATTGAGAAAAGAAAGCACTTGGTTTTTAACAATGGAAAAACTGAGGACAATGAGCGATGAAAGAAGCTGTTGTTTTTCGACAAGTCACAGTGTCAGTTGAGAATTTCCTTTGTGTGTGTGTCTGTGTTCGGGGGATGTTGCATGAATGGGCAGTCAGCATTTAGGGTTCAAAAGAAAACAGCAGCCTGAGCTCCTGGCTGCGTGAAAACCAAGGCTACGGTGCTCTGTATCAAGTGCCATTGTTTTGGTAATAGTAAACCTGGGGCACTTGCCAGAAGGCATTAGTCATTCATCTAACAAGTTCCACAAAGCAAACCACAAAGTGCTCCACTGTCGACTTCCTCTCATTGAATTTTGAGCACGAAAGCAAATTTGCAAGTATCTTACGGCAAGGTATAAACATTCTGATAACTAGGTACCTGAAAAATGGCTGCCATGTTTGTTTGTTTGTTTGTTTGTTTGTTTTTTCGAGGGCTCCTGACAGGAAGCCAGCTTGTGGGGAAGTGTGTGGTTTGGGAGAGAAGGAGGGAGGTGGCGAGTGAAAGGCGGATAGGAGGGGATTAGGGCGGAGTGCAATTTTTCAGCAGGCCAGGCATACGACATGATCTCTAATTACCCACAAAGCACTGTGTAACCCGAGCCACAGATTAGGCAGCATTATCTGGCTTAATAAAACATGACCATCTCTCGGTTTGCCCTACCGAGTTTCACTCCCTTTCCCTGTCCTGTCCTACCGCCACAAACATTTGTTTCTGCTGAGGACATTCCCAATGCCTTTGCTCCGAGGCCGAACTGCAGCAACAGGTACCAAAGCCCAACAAGGCACCTTCAGTCTCTGGAAAACTGAATTAAGATCGAGACGCTTCCCTGATAAAATGCCAAAGTCAAACTCCCCAACAATGGCCCTGCTTCCCATTATCAGGGCTCTTCATTGAATCATTGATTCAATCTCCAGCTGCACCAAAATAGCATGGCTATTATGTTTACCAAGGTTATATTTAGACTTTCTGACATTGCCACGTCTCTTGGTCCCTTTCTCTTTACATGGGCTTTTACAAGCACTGTGGGCTATGGTTGAAGAGGGCTAATTGGCTGCTAGCTTTTTCAGTTGATTTGGTGAGTTAAGGCCTGACAGAAGCAAGTCCTCCTCACTGCGGTGTATTTCCAGCCTCAAACATTCCTCTTTTACCAGCACTCTTTCATATCCCCTGGTCTGATCACATACTGGTTGCATATGCACGCACACACACACACACACACACGTTTGCCCTCATGCACAGGCCTGTACAGAGCAGCACATACACACTGAGGTGCAAGCAACACACACGCACTAGCATGCATGAACATGTGCATGCGCGCGCACACACACACATACACACACACTCACTTGCTTCGTTCACGTGGGTTGTGCCAGTAAGTGCTGCTCTAGGCTATGGTTTTTCACTACTGTCTACTGTGTTATTAACAATTCTATAAAAAGATCTGCTCAAGTTTCCCTTTCCTGTGTGTTTGCAGTGTTAACAACCCAACCAAGTTGCTATGGCGTTGTTGAAGCCTAGTTAGAGAGGGACGGCCCTCGATAGCATAACACCATTGACCATGTCATAATTTCCAAAATCCTACTTTTCTTTCCTCTGTTTATTTTTCTTAGCGACATCACTCAACAGCATGGCTCATGGCCAGCTTGAGACTAAATAGGTCGACAACACAAAGAGAGGGCCTCTCTCTCTCTCTTTCCCTCCCTTTCTGTATCCACAACTCTCCTCTAACCTCTCTCTCTGCCTCTCTCCCTCCCTTTTTCTTGATACCGCTCTCTAACTCTCCTCTGACCTCTCTCTGCCTCTTTTTCCCTCTCTCTAACTCTCCTCCAACCTTCCTCTCCCTGTCTCTCTCTATTGCTAGTCTTTTTTTTTCTCTCTTAGACTATTCCCATGCCTTACCCCATTAATATTACCATTGCAATAACTAAAAACGTGGTATTACCACTGCCATGTACTGTACACTCTGTCACAGTTCTCTCTTTGCCCATTGTAAATGATCATGGAGCTCATCATTAGCTCTCAAAGAGGAAGAATGAGCTGCAGTTTGATTACCTCGGTGGCTCCGTGGGCGCCTGCAGTCTCTGCTGACTGAATTGGACGCAGGCGATCATTGCCTTGCACAGGCAATTATATCTTCCTGCTAAATATGTCACACATAATAAACACATGCTCCTGACAGACAAGGGACGAGGCGAGACAGACACAGCTTGGGAAAGAGGAAAGAGAGCAAATTGAGGATCATATGGATTTATCAACCCTGTCCTCCCCAAGTGGAAAACTCTCTCAGTCCAGATCAATACATGTCAGCGAATTCATGAAACACACCAGTGCTCAAATTAGCAAACTCCAAGATGTGGTGATGAATGACATCCCCACATCTTTGAGTTTGCTTGAGTTTGTTTGACATATCTAATGAGATGAATCTACAAAGATGAGGCAACATTTGTCGCAGAATTTAATTGTCTTACTATTCAAATTTTCATAGATTTCACTCTTTCAATATTCAGATCATTGGACATCACATCCACAGTTGCCTGTGTTATTCTGGGTTTAGACCATTAATTGAACTTTCATATGAGTACCGTCCCTTCAGGCCACAGCGCAAACATGGCACTGACACCAGGCCGATAATATTTGTAAAGGATATTCAGTGAAAACAAGAGAGGGAAAGAGCCTTAAATCCCTGGCAAGGAGCTTGCCATGGCCCATGGTGTTTGCACAGGACATACCTCAGGAAGCTGAGACAACTGGGAATGTTTGTCCAGCTTCCAGCCTCTTCCATGCATACATACATACATACAGGGCCCAAAGAAGGAGCCCTGTGGCACTCCTTCCCCTGCTACACTTTCCCCTCCCTATTTGTCTGTGTTTGTTTACCATCAGCTCAGAAACATTGGCTGGCGTCTGAATGTAGGATGCTAGCCGATATTTACAATATACATGTGGTGTACAGCTTTCCCAGTCATCCTCTGAGGATTCACTTGTGTGCCTTTTGTTAAACAAAATAAAATTGGACTAACATGAGAGCCTCATTTTAAAATCCCTTGACTGAACGGGTCAGACCTCCAGTAATCTTGTTGTAATTTTTGTTTCAGTGCAACTGAGGTTAAAATACTAGCAAACGAACAACAAAATTACCCTCTATATTTAATGTTTATGACATTACAAATGTATGAAATCACGCTCAACTGATGAACTCTCATTAAACCTCAGCTTCATCAGATACAACATCCAAAGTCAGTTTTTTCCATAATTAGCATGCATGAGCCAATAAAAAAATCCTATATTTCATGGGATCCATTTCTGCTTTGTGAATCTGTCTGTCCCAGACATAGATTGATAGATAGATAGATAGATAGATAGATAGATAGATGGATAGATAGAAAGATAGACAGACAAATAAATAAAAGAAAACATATAAACAAATAAATACCTAATTTGATGGATGTACTGCATTACTCTCACATCAATTTTAACATGCCGCGCTATTGACTTCTGAGCGCTCACAACCATTAACAAACATAATCAACACTTAACGAAACACCCAGGGGCCCGTTCTGCAGCAGGTGCTGGCACAGTTTCCGTTTCTTTCTTCTTCTGCAGGTAGAATGAGAATGGCATCGCACTGCCCCATGGGAAGGCCCAGGCTGACTAATGCAAGCATACCAGAGTGGCTGACTGGTCTTAATTATGGCAGCAGACGCTGAGGGGGAAGCACTAGTACCCATCAACAAGCAAGAAGCTCAGACTGCCAGGCCCACTAATTAGCACATGGGATAACCCCCCCCCCCACACACACACACACACACACTATCACTCTTCGTCTCTTTCTAGCACACATTCAGCATATATCAAACATTGCATTTACAAGCCACACATTTACAGACATAAACATATTCCTAAGCATTATTCTTTTTTTATTATTAGCTCTTATCAGTATTCATGTCTGTTTTTATCAGTCAGAACCAATCTCAAAAATGAAAACCTTTTTTTAATCACAGAAAAACAGATGTAGGCACAGTGTGGCTGCTTGGGAAAAGGACTTTTTCACATTGAGTCACCTGGATGTAAAAAAAAAAAAAAAAAAGACAAGAAATCTCTGCCATATGCAGGCTCTGTGACACGGCCAATGTCAGAGCCAATTTCAGTTTTATTGAAATGATTTCAAATGGTCAGAATCCCTATTAAAAATCTCCTCTGTGTGTTTGGGGCAGGGCGAATATGATTTAGTGGCTGTTTTTGCTCTGCCCCTGCTCTCTGTGTGTCACTGGCCCTTACTGTGGTATGCATGGCCTTCCTCTGCACAGGGCTATGAAAGCAATTGTGATTGTGATTCCGTAGTCAGCAAAACGCTTGAATGGCCCCGAGTTAGCATGCACAGGCACACAGACACACACACACACACACACACCCAGAGACACTGACACACACACACACACACACATATAGACACACACAGACACACACATGCACTGTGCCCGTACTGGGCCACTGATTACTTCAACCCATTTGACTCTCGCTCATCCTTTGATTCTCTCTCTGTCTCTCTCTGTCTCTCTCTCTCTCTCTCTCTGTCTCTCTCTCTCTCTCTCTCTGTCTCTCTCTCGCTCTCTCTCTGTCACATACCACAGAGTTTGTCATTAGCTAATAGCGACAACACCGCTGGCCCTAGGACATGAACATATACAGCTTGCATTACAGGGCCTGCTTCATTTATCAGGCATGTAAGTGCTACTTACAAGATGTTATAAATAACTCTTGTACATTTAGTCAAAACTAGCTACAAAAAAACATCACGTCTGTTGCGCCTGTTTTCTTTCAGGTCAAACACAGACTAGGATGAGCAGTGAAACCTGCATGGAATCATGATGGAAATTCACTGAATATGTTAATACAAAGTAATCAAACCTTTGCTCAACATATACAAGGTGATCCAGTAATAAAAGACAAAAACCTATCCAATGAGATACGGCATTCAAATGGAGCAACAGCCATCTTATCTGTGGTAGAGGAGACCACCAAAGTAACAAAGCCAGCTCTTCAGTCATGCCCTATCTAAGCAGATATCAGTTGTTGGGAGGATATATGAGCTGGGTGGGGCCTGGGTGTACAAACACAGGGCCTACTCTGCGCTCTGTCCTATTGCCATGCTGTAGACAGCACCCCACCTCAGCACCAGCAGTCAGCAGTGTTTGATTAAGGTATTCAAATAAAGCAGCAGACACTGTGTACCCATTTCCCAGAGCAAACCAAAAGTGCTGGACAGACGAATGGCCATAGTATAATTACAGTTGTACATGTTGTACGTGACAAGAAGCTTTAGGAGCCTGTATACTGTCACTGCTGCCTACAGTACACAAAGTTCAAATTAGTGTACTTAGTGTAGGGTGCAGTATATAGGTACCATATAAGTACCATGCAGCATGTGAGGTAGAGCAGACAGCATTAAAACATGGCACAGTTTCATATTACCATCAGAGCACAAAGCTGTTAGTAATGGTATTATGTTATTTCTAGGCTGTGGGAGAGCACCAGAGTTAAAGAGTCAGAGAGAGACACTCACAGTGAAATAGAGAGAGTATTCAAAGTATTGAAGTAGACATCTTGAGGGTTATTTATAGGCCTTTGTGAATCATCTCAATCTACACTTAAGGCATCTTCTATGTTCACTTTATCCATCCCTTTCTTTCCATTCTTCAGCCTTTTCTGTTTTACAGTCCAGTAATGCTACAGGCTGGGTAAAAAACAATCTGCCCTCAAACTGATTCATTTAAATCTTATGTGGCTAGCAGAAAGATTTGGACATTATTTAGGAACAATCCATAACAAGTTTGTTACAGTAATATATTAAAATGAAATCTGGGAAAAGGTTCACATTTCCTCCTTTCAAGACGTTTTTGTCAATACCAGCAGCTGAAATGATTCACACAGCTGCTGATGATCATAGTGGTTGATATAGTCATTACCACCAGATTGAAAAAGGTGTGGAAGACTGAATCCATCAAAACTATCGGTGATCAAGGCATGCACATGTACTATTATGAATGATAAAAAGCTGCTACTCCATTTGAGCAGTGTGACAAAGGCTGAAAGCATGGCAGCAGCACACGTGCTCCCCTGAAGTCACATAAACTTGCTAATTACTCAAACAAGGCTTGTGACCGCACACAGCGTCGAGAGCAAGTCAGTGGCACACAGAAAGGTTTGCAAATAAACAGACTGTAAAACTGAAAATACAAGCACATGCTCATGTTTTCCAATTAAGCTTGTGTGTGACTCAGATTAACATTGTGAATTTCGGAGCGATAAAAGGAGAAATGTTTTCTCAGGCTGTAAATTGCTTTTTTTTTATAGGGATACTGGAGCAGCCAGAGAGCAGTAATGTCGCTAAGTTTCAATACGGTTGCCAGAATGCAACCGTCTTACCGAAAGCCTCTTTTTATGCAAATGAGGTTGACCCTTAGCCAATCTTATTATCCCAGCAGAATATACCAAACTTCAACCAGGAGCCAACATATCCACTCGTGAGACACTAACAAATTCAAATGAGCCACAAACCTAAATATTCACATGAATATGCAAAACAAGCTCATAAAAACATTTGACCTTAACACTATGATTAGCCTTTTGCCTCCACTCTGCTTAAGAAAGAGTCATGGGCAGAATATGAAATGGGCAGCCGGAGCTGTCAAAGATGATTAGCAGCAGGCAGATCTGATGCACAGATACCACCTACATAAGAAATCAGATGCCTCTCTAATGTCACAGCCAGTTTGACAAGCATTTGAAGAGAGGAACTTGACCTAGTGCACTGTGTTAACAGGACACCAAATGATCCCCGCTGGTCCCAGGCTCATTTGCAATGCTAGTGAAGGTAGTTAGTGTTACATGTGTGATGATAGCGAATTATACCTCCCCTTGTGGAAAGAAACCCCTATTCCCTCAAGCCAAGCAGCCCATGCCTAATTATGGGATTATTTCAATAATTCAAATGAATACTTGGAATTTTGAGGGACTCCACACTTTTATGTCTGTGACAACAGTGTGTTTGGTGTTCACTTTCTCCCCCTCGTGATCGCACTTTATATCATTTAACATCTACTTTCTTTGTTTCCAGGATTCAAGCAGTGTGTGATATCAGCATATTCTCAGGATTATCCGCATGGAGGATGATCCTAATTCGTTTGACCTACAAAAAAGATAGCCTACGTGGAGGAGACAGTTATATGAGCCCATTTGCGTGTCACAGGTGTAAAACCTGCCTCTCAGAATTACTTTGGATTATCAGTAAATGTTTTCTGTACACCTATTTCATCTTGTGATCTGATAGGGCTCGCTAAATGGACTGTGTCTTGATTGCTTTTTTTCCCCCTATTTCTTATTTGAACTAGCCTTGTGCTACCAAACCTATGGAAAGCTAATTATAGAATCCTTTTTGAGACCTCTATGAGAGAGATGAAAATCTTTTAAACGCCAATAGGTTGATTACTGGAATGTTCCTTTCAGTTACAGAAAATTTCCATTGCCCACACACTGTTAAGACAAACACCATCAAGTGTGTTTTGTATCATTCCCTCATTGTCATACATGATGCCATCTTTATCAGAGAAAGCAAACCACTTGCACTTCAGCAGAAGGCCAACGTCCAAAGCCTGATGATATTTGTATGCCTATATTCCTACCAAGGTAAGTGACAACATAACCTAATTCAGTGATTGCAGATGGTCGAAGTGCAGGTAAAAGTAGTGCAAAACAGTTAATTAACAGCTTTAAGGTGTTTAAAAATTACTATAATATTCCTATAGATACTAATATTGTGTTTGTGGTAGTCAATAGTGCGTTTGTAGTGATGTTATCTTACTTTGTGGTATTTTTTATCTCTATATGGTATCACTTATAGAGACTTCATTATCAATATCACTTTTGCTGTGGTATTTGTATAGCATTATTCTATTCGTTATAAAAGGATTACTTTATTTTTTCTTAAGGGTTCAAACATTAAGTCATATTTTAATATTCATGTGTTGTTTCAAATGGACAGGCCACCTGCGCACTTGCAACAGAGCCAGTGCGGGTCACAAACCAAAAGCCGCGCGGTGTCAAAACTGAGAGAAAAGAATGATACTTCTACCAGTCAGCCTCTGTGGTTTCTCGTTACAAAGTAATTAACAGTACATTACTGGCACACATCCATTTAATCATTGAACTCACAGTGGGACACCATGTTGGCTATAAGAAATCATTCAGAGGGAAGATAATGTTGGAGCGCTGAGCAGAGTGGGGCAGTATGGATTCCATACAGCCCCTGGTATTCCACATCGGGTGGGACACTCACTGCCAGCTTTGTGCAACCACAACTGCACAGTTTGAATGGGGAAATGACATAATAACCATGTTGGTTAGAGTAAGAAAAGTTGGGCTATACATTTTTCAGGAACAAAATATAGGATGATTACAGGTTTCAGTCTAAACTCTTTAGTAATACCAATTGTGTGTCCCGTCCCGAACTAAATTAAAAACGGCCCATCCAAGTTCAGGTCACCGTATTGGTTGACACTTGACATGGTATTTTTTTTTTTTAAGAGCCCGTGTAGCTTGTGTTTCTGGAGCAAGTGCGCGCCTGTGGATAAAATGCATCCAAACCATGCGTTTGCATTGCGTAAATGTTGTATGCTGTTGAACAAGAATCGTAGGCAGGTGAGACAATGAGCCTCGGCTTTATATGCAGCAGCAAAATGCACTCGGGCAACAGAGTGTAGGTTACTATTTACCTTGTTCGAGTGGTAATAGTCCAACGAGCTCAGACAACTTGGATCAGTCGGTAGGGAGCATGAACCCACACTTGCCGGGGGCGCAGGATAAAATCTCACGTCCATCTCAGGGTGTGCGAGACTGAAGGCATGAAATCAGTTTCAGTGTCTTTGACTCACTATTGTCTAAGCAAACAAAAAGCAAAAGAAGGAGAGAAAGAAAAAGAAGTGGGTTGAGTTTCTCGGTACACTCTTCCCTCACATCCGTTCGCGGCCGAACTTCGGCACCAACTCTGGTGATGCGCAGTCCTCCTCGCAGCCCGCACCAGGATGCGAAACACTCACTCACTCACTCAAAACGGAGAGTAAAAATTACATGCATATGCACGTGTTGGCAAAACTATCCCGTTGTTCCAGAACAAATAAAGGCAAACCTCCAACTTAGATCCTTTCTTAGTGCGTCTTTTTTAAAAGGCTCAACACGAGCCCATAAATTTGCAGCCTCTATTTTTCCACTGCTCTCAGGACTCCATAGGCTTTGTTATGGAGGTGCATATTCTTGCATTGGTTCCAGGACAGAAGTGGTTGGACTGTTCTTCCCTATGCCATGCGACCTCTGCCGATAATAAACGGGAAAGAGGAACGGAGGGAGAAGGGGGAGGGGAGATTGGTGGCTGCCTTGGCAACCGCTCTCCTTTCTGCAACTGCGCGATTCTGATTAGCTGGAAATGTAGTAGTGTGCACGGCTGTGCATTATAAAGCGCACACTGCTTCCATCAGCGCCTCAAAAAGGTTCCATTTGGGTTATTGTGCCAAGGCGAATGGGAGGAGGCTGGACAGACTCTCTCAGTAGTTAGACCATGTTTTTATGTCTTCTTTATTTACATGCCTATAACCTGAACCTGTTGTGTTTAATGCCGACAGCATTTGATTATGCAAAGCCCATCCCAATCCATAGCCTAAAGCAGTGAGCAAAATGCACTTGGATAGGCCTCTGTGTATAGTGCTCCTATTACTGTAATGCCTATGAATAGGGTAATGGGAAACAACTCTGAGATATTTTACTCACAAAGTGCAATGGTTTTTGTTAGGTTAATAATGTTTTATGGATTTTAATGTTCTCAATTAGTTTGTTTATTTCAGTCATCATAAAGTTGTTTTTGAGATTTAGTATTAGAATTATCTTAAAAGAAGCTTAACAATACATGAAACATATACATTAGAGCAGAAATACTGCATAGTAAGGGATTGCCTTCAATACAATCACATAACAATGCAGTGCAATACACTTATTGCAGTGAGCACTTTCAAAAGTGTGAGAAATACAGTACGCCCAGGGTGGAATATGTACAAGGGGGCTTAATCTTCTATTGCCACACAGTTGCAAATATGTGTAGAGAGAAGCCGGGGCTGTGAGAGCTGCCTTTGACAGCTCACTGAATGTGATGGATAGCGCTCCCTTGCCCTGTGATGTGCATGCACATTTGATGTTGAAATGGCCTATCCATGGGACCATTGTCTTTCAATCATGTCAAGGCAAAGTACAGAACAGAACACATTTTCTGCAGCCTGGCGTTATTACTATACCACAGTTTACAGCACAATCCATACACTCAGGCTGCACAGAAATGTTTTTTATTCTCATAATGCTACACTATTTCAGGAACCTAATTTTATCTATTTCTAGGATACTTTGGCATTAAAAAAAAATACTGTGATTTCCTCCATTCAGTCACACTGTATCACTCCTCAAAATTGTTGCAGATAGGTTTTCATTAAGGAAACCTGGATGTGAATATAGGAACACGTAAGACTGAAAGGGGTACAATTGCTTTTACACAAGCTATGACAGCAGCATCTGCCCACTGCTGCAGCTCTTAGGTGCCCAACTTTCACAGTTTGAATGGGCTTGTCGTAATATCAGCAGGCCTATTACATTTGGAGGTTACCTCTTTATATTATAATGTGGGTCTTCCCGGTAGGCATGTCCTGCCACTCTCCCCATGCAGCCCCGGCACACACAGGGTTAACCACATGGCTCGGTGCCATGGCTTCATGGGAATGGAATGTGGAGTGCTGTGTGTGCAGGGCTCCTTTCCCAGCATCCCTCACTGCCCAGGCGCATGCTAATGATCAGTATTATTGAAGCACAATTGATGGGCTAGCAACCAAACAAGAGAAACTAATTACTACTAAGGCTTTATTGTCCTTTAATTACTGAAGCTCTATGGCAATTAGTGCTACACAAAGACACTACCCTACTTTAATCCTAAATAAAATGTGATGTAGATGAAAAAATTTGGAAGATGAAAGATAGATAACATAATTTGGCTTTCGGTTCGTTCTGCTGCTGCGGAAAAAGACAGAAATGATGGTTGATTTGAGTAAAGTGTAGGAGGGCGAAAGAGTTGCTTAGTGTTGAACCAATTTAAACTGAAAATCAACCCAAAACAGAATCCACACACGATATTTCTATGACCTTGGACAGCTAAACCAGAACCTGTTAACGCCAAAGCTAGAAAGCAGTGAACCAAGGCTGTAGTGTGTGATGTCATCAAAACATGATTTCTAAAGCTGCTTTAATGACAGTGAACGGTGACTTTGTGGAGTCATGCACTGACTGTTTTTAGGTTTTACACCCACAAGGTTTATTTCATACTTCAGTGCTAACTGTTCAGAACTAGTATGGCCAGGGAACGTGACAACTAGCATCCACATTGGTTGTGCAAATTGCTTTGAAAATTACTATTTATTTCCCATTGACAAATACTAAATATGTTCTCATGAATAATTGCCTGCATTAACTTTAGCAGAACAGTCATTTTTAAATAAATTAAGTCATGAACTAAGTTCACTGTAAATTGTTCATTGAAAATATTTTTTTCCTATGGAAATGGAATGCCTGTCATGTATAATCAAATGTATTCTGTATTATCATTTTATACAATTTTTGTAAAATTTCCCTATGGAACAGTCAAGCCTTTCTCACTGAGTGTTGAACATAAACACCAGGGGGTCACATGATTAGTTTCCCTCTTAAACAGCTTTGCGTGTAAGTTCAAATTTATTCTAGTTTTGGAATTAGCATAACCTAGTTTTAACATTGCTACTCCTGATTTATGCACCACTAAAATAAAAAGTTTCAGTACACAAAATAGTTACCACATAGTATGAAGTAACACCTGTTTATGCGAGCCATGGGAAGGCATTCATAAACAATAAAGTCACAAATTTTCACTCACATAAATGAAGCAATTTTATGCCATTTTCCAAATCTATATTTGCTAATCCATATTTTCAACTGCAAACACAATGCTAAGTGGCTCATATTGGTTTGCATCTTAAAAGCTTGGCTATCACAATGAGAAATACTTTGAATCTGCCCTAACTACTCGTGATAAAACCAAATTTAATTACTAATACCTCTGGTAAAGACCCAAACTCAAAACATACAGCTGGTGTAACCCAGTCCAGTTCTAGAGAGTGTCAATTGGTGAGATCACTGTCAGTTTTATTTTGGTTTCTATTTAACCTTAATTTAACCAGGCAAGTCAGTGAAGAATAAATCCAAATTTACAAAGATGGCCTGGCAGAAACCATGATAAAAACAGTAATTTTGAAAGAGACAGTAAAGTAGCAGAAGCTTGGCTGGACAAACACACATGAGGACTAAGAGACAGCAAACAGCACAACAGTTTGGCTCCTTTTTTTCAACTATGGGACGGATTTGTTCCTGTACACAGATCCAGATTCAACTCAGTGTTGATGAACTACACTACATGTAATTAAGCTAGTATACATTTTGCAGAAGCTTGGTGGTTGTTCAACTAAGTTCAAATTTGGATAGTGGTTTTAATAGTTTATTACTTTTTTGTCCTTTTGAGTTAACTATACTGCACCTACCAACTATTTTTGGCTATAAAAGAAGGGAATTTGCTTTTTGTCATCCATTTTTTAATTATTGTTATTATTTTTTTTGGCCTGGGAGGAAGTTGTCTGAGTGAAAATGTAGGAGTGATGGACATGACATACAAAAGAAAAGTAACATTCCTCGTACTTCTTCCTGCGATGAAGCCAGATAGGGTTATTTGGTTTGCAATTACGTCTAGGTCTCTGGTTTCTGGCTGCCAGCTGTTGGAGTGTGGGCATTATAAACACAGTGAACATTCACACTTCATTTCAAACAAAATACAGTTTTTGCTAACATCCTTATCAGTGGTATTTTTGCAGACATACAGTATGATTTTGTGATTATATGACATTGCAGATGTAGATATGATCATTTTTACAAGGTGGTTTGCACTACTTTTTAAAGTAAGTTTAGCTAACGGAACTGTATTTCTCTTGAGGTTAGCTTTGCTGTAGTTCAGCTTCTGATATAACTAGTAGCTTGTAAAACTATACTTTCAAAGTAGCTGATTAAAGTAGCTGATTACACGATCCTAGATCATGAATGATATGTATCAGGTTTTGACGTGTATTTTTTAAAAAGTTCAAGGCAGTGAGCACAGTCATTATATTATCTTAATATGACATGGTGACTGTAGATGTATTTGCATTCAATCATATCAATAATAAAGATGACTTTTTAATGGAGAGTCCCTCATTTTCCATGGTCTGTAGATCATATGAATCAAACAAAAATAATAGTCGCTTTGTTCTTGCTTGCCTTTTCGCTCATAAATGCTCTGACATTCTGTCAAATTAGTTTTTCTGCATGATGTACATGACACACCTATAGCAGCTGTGCTGTACGAGGCATGATGTACTCATGCCATCTAGCTTCCAGCTTAATTTGTTCTTTTCATGCAAACTACATGCCTATAGGCAGCTATGGAAAGGGATATGTAAATGATACCCATATGCTGAACTCTCTCTCTCTCTCTCTCTCTCTCTCTCTCTCTCTCTCTCTCTCAACACATTACAAAAACACATAACCTTTCCTCCCATTTAAAATAAGAATGATGAGTTACACAATCCTTAGTGCATACAGTATAACGTTGTATAATACAATTTTAGAAATAGACACGCACATTTGATCAATTTTTTGTTTAACAAGTCTATAGCATACACAAGGTCAGCAGGTTTTATGATTTCATTCCTCATACAGCAGTTAGCTGGCGATAGCAGCATGCTGCCTTGGTTGTATGTCTCTTCCAGGTATATTTGAGCTATGCATTTTCAAAACATAACAACCCACTGAGTTCTATATAATACTATAATCTATAATCTGTAATCATTGAGTTCTATATAATACTAATCACACACTACCTGTCTGTTGAAAAAACAATAATGATAATAACTCTGCAGGGCATTTGAAGATAAATTCTTCTGAGGGCCATGTGAAGGCAAAGTTATTCAAAGTCAAAGGTTATTCATGAATTTAGAATAACGTGAAAAAAAATTAAAATAAGTCAGTGATGTCAATAGGCCTCCTTGAATAGAGTCAAGGAATAAGCATGAAAAATAAGATTTGCCGCTTTACAGCCCACTGCTGGTGCAACGAGTTGAAATAAAAATCAGTTTGGGATGTAAAGGGCAGATGGAAGCACCTTAGGATTTCCAAAAACACAGACTCTGAATCTCCCAATTACCTGAGGGGATCTTAGGAGCGGTAGTCTGGGCCGGCCAGCTGACCCTTGACCCCTGTGCCAGGTCATGGCGACCCTGCTTATTTCGAGAGGGCATGGGAAGCAGTTATGTGGCTCGAGTGTGTCAACACTCTGGTCTAAGAGGACAAACAGTGGTTGAGATAATGTTTCTGGGATCGCGCATTCACTTGAAGACCGAGAGCAATCGTCTGCGTTTCCCCTGCGATCCCGAATGTCATGCATGTTAAGTGTGTTAGTGTACAGTATGAACCATATAGGCCAATCTTCTTTTGCTCTTTCTGGATTCCTATTGGAACAGATGTAATGGTCCTATAATGTCCTCAATGCAGCTCTACAGACAAGGAGGTCATGGCCTAGTTTCCCCAGAGGTCAGCAGCAGCTCCCATACTCCACTGCAGGACATGCTGGTGTAGGACTTTAAGCCTCTGACATCTAACCACTAAGAGATTACGTCCATGTGTGGCGTTTCTTGATTTATTCCATACATGCAAAATGCCGACTCCCGACAGAAGTCAGATATGCCGGTGAATTTTGACCTAACATCCAATGAAAATGCCGGGATGTTGTTTGGGTGACATCATGTCCTCATTGTGTCATCCACCTTGCAAATCACCCTCAAGCATAATTAAGGGAAATCACCAAAGGGCTTGCATGCATTGACTCTTGATTTGGTAAAAGAGAAGTGTATACGTTTCCCCTCTGCGTGAAGGGCTTGAGGAAGACAGAGAAGCACAGTGAAAAAGAGAGCAGACTTGTCAGTCTGACCACGTTTCATTTAGCACTTCATTTCAAGGAAATTCAAGAGACTCCTTTAATTGCCTATAGCATTTCAGCTCTCATTTGGGGAAGAATGTATTGCAGTCTGCAGGAGCTTAGCTCAATGTTTTCATATCATCAAAAAGGCCAACATTTGCACATGGTGATAATGTCAAGTGAGCTAAAGTTTCATTTTTTGAACACTGTTTGTATAAAAACCTGGGAAAGAGTGTTGTTTTGATTGCCTGTGTTTGGACAATGCATGATCAAAAGCAAGTGAGTGACATTTGCTTTTGATCTTTTGCATTTTGGACATGATTTATCGAAGGCATATCACTCAGTGCATGTTTTGTGCACATGTAGGAAAACAGGCTCTATTCTTATTTCTACTAGACAAAGTGCACGGCATCATTTGCTAGTGAAAATTGTTTGTCATTCAAGCAGAGGAATTGTGGCTCATTCCTATATAAAGAAATCTGAGCATCCAATCATGGCCCTTTTCAGATGAGCAATTAGGAGTCTTTTTGAGAGTAGCTCAAATTATAGATGTTTTTACCCAGTGAAAAAAACACCACAAGTCTAATTTGAATTCAGGCATCATTTTATGTGACCTAACTGTAATAGCGTTAGTAGGTCAGACGTTTTCTTATATTATTATTTATTACAGCCGTTTTATTTTTGTATCATTCTTTTTCATTAGCTGTATGCCTTCACAGCCTTGCAGTAAACTGATGCTAAAATCCTCTATTTGTGCTGATCTTTAGATATAATACTAGCATCATTTTCTCTAAAAAAAAAAACATCCATTTTCACTGTCTTCTAAATTCAAGACATGATCTACAGTCCGGATCCAGATCCTATGCAATCTCTATCATGCATGGTGGTGAAACGATGCTTTTGCTTCTCATGTTCCATCCACTGATTAAATGAAGCATGCTTGATCTTTATCCGGGCTGAAGTATGATGCCTCCACTGGCCTCTATCCAGGTCCTGTAGGCTATAAAATAAAGAGAAAAACAGGGGAAATTTATTAGGGACATTCAAATGGTTTGGATGGCCTCAAACCTTGGGATGCAGAGGTGTGTTTAATCCAAATATGCTGGGTGTTAATCAGAGGGAATGAATGTGAAGCCTGTGTTGTTATTTCCATGGACCTGGTTCCATGTTGTATGACTTGCTCCCCTCCTTATGTCCTTACATGCTAAGTGAATATAGTTTGGTGTACAAGTCAACCAGTCCAGACGGCAGGTAGTGAACCAACTAACAGTATTTACACTTTAGTCCGTCGCTTGTTTGATCTGCAAGACGAGAGCGAAGAGAGCAGACTTTTTTTCCAACCCATTGATTTCTGGATCAAAGTTAAATATAAAGGAATTTGCGCAAGGTCAAGAGTCTTGATTCAGAAATGCATGATTTTTTAAAAAACAATTCATGGAAGGTGTACTTTCAACCTCAATGCTATTCTGAAGGACAACCAGTTGGATTAAGGTTTTCAGATGCCAAAGCTCATGAAAGAAGTCAGTTAACCCTGAAAAGATACCGGTATTTACTGAAGGTTGAATAAACGAAACTGAAACGAAACTTTGCTGCAAAAGTCACTTGAATGCAGAGTGAATTTAGTATTTGACAGTCAAACAAATTCAGTGCCGTGTTCCTGAGGCACATTCCCGTTCTGCCTCTGCTGTTAAAATATCAAAGGGGGGTAAAGGGGGGGTTCACAGTGGCTATATAATGGACATTAACATTATAATCTGACTCCCCAAGTGTATTTGTGTGGTGAGAAGTGATACTGATTATGAGATAGGTCGATAAAGTATTCAATGGTCAAATTTAAATATAAGGCTAGGGCTAACTGCTCGTTCTCATGCTGGTAGTGTGAGGGACAAATTATGGCAATTTTCCACTAAGCAAGCATCAATGTCACTATAAAACGATTCAAACAATCCAAGGTTTTGCTGCTCTCAGTAGAAACCCCCATAGGAGAAGTGCATACTGTACAGCACACTAATCTATGTTTTCTGATGCATGTTTGATGGAGAGCCAAACTAGACTCGATACTCGCGCTCGGTGTTGATTTCTCGTGAATCTCCACCTTCCCCTCATTCTTCCTGGCATTAAACAACTGGGAGATTTTAAAGAGATGGTTATGCAATTTTTTTTTGCCCATTGCAGGGAAGGTAGCATGAGGCCTGAGTGCCTTATATAAGCTCACTTAATGCTGACAGTGTTTGCCTCTCTATTTGTAGACATTGATATCAGTCCGGAAGGAGTGGCATCATCGCAACAATGGAAAGCGGGATGGTGAAAATAGTTTCTCATTGGATCCCTTGAGAGATTGGAGATTAGAGCTGTATTGACACCACCTTGCAACAGGATGAGGATTTTTCTCTCGGAGTTGAGCCAAAGTAGATATATGGTTCTCTGTGTTGGACATGACTGCCAGTAAAACAAATGCATGAATAAAATATGGCAATGGGACATGTTCAACACTCTGTGGGAACAACAATATCCTTTTAAGAGTAATTTGACTTAGGCCGTTTCTCCTCGCCAGCCTGCCGCTTATCTCTTTCTTTCTTTCTTTCTTTCTTGCTTTCTTGCTTTCTTGCTTTCTTTCTTTCTCTATGTCCTCTATATCCTTTTTATATACGCAAGTGTCACACTCACTCACAGACCCAAGCACGCACGCGCACACACACACACACACACACACACACACTCACACACACGCGCACACAAAGACATACATTTTCAAGGGTGAGAGAATGTTACATTGCCATTACCACTGAACACAGAGGCTTGGGGGAGAGAGAAGAAAGAGGGAGGGAGGGGGAGGGGGTAAAATCCATCAGATTTGATAGCATGGTGATGTAGATAATGTTTTCTCTCTCAGCCCGGCT